>NC_091806.1:36936742-37239772 GCF_041296235.1 Equus asinus | reverse complement strand
CTCTTCTTTTAGATGGTGTGAAGTAAGACTGTGATCTCTAGAATTTATACAATTTTTCTACCATAAGAGAAATTATCCATAGGATAGAACAATTAGTCCAAAGCATATTAAACAAAAAAGAAAAAACTGGACATTTATAATATTGTTTCAGCCACTGGATCAAATTTTCTCTGATTACTTCTGTTCTATAAGCTAACAGATTCACTTGATTGTTTGACCCGTTTCATACTTTGTCTGTCATAAAAGATGAAAGATTCCTACTGAAAATCATTTTGTAATATATACCAAGAATAACAAAAATGTGATTTTTTGAATGTGTTCTCTATTATTTGTACATTGCCTATTTTTGCACAACAAATTGGTACAAAACTTTGTGGCTTCAAACAAAAATAGATATTTATTACCTTTTATAGTTTTTGTGGGTCAGAAATTCAAGTGCAACTTGGCTGTGTGGTTCTGGCTTAAGAGGTCTGATGAGGTTGCACTCAAGTAGTTGGTCAGGGCTGGAGTCCTCTGAAGCTAGATCAAGGTGGGAGGATCTACTTCTAAAATAGATGCCTCGCATTGCTGGCAATTTGGTGCTGTTTGATGGCAGGAGGGTAATATACTTCTTACATGGGTTAGGCCTATTAAATGTAGGAGGGTTCTGCACAAGCCCATGAAGACCAGAAGGCCAGGGTCATTGGAGATGATCTTCAAGGCTGCCTATCACCCTCAGCTGTTAGAAATGCTTCAGAGTAAATATATTCAAAAACTTTCATTGAAAACTTGGAAACAACTTCTATGCTACATGAAAAGAATAGTTAAATACAGTGAGATATAGCCAGTTGCCTCATTAAAATACACATGCCAGAAAGTAACACTTACACTGCAGGCACAATATTTTGACAATCAATCTACAAATTCAGGTATTCAGGAAACACTATTTTCATTAACTTTCCATAACACAATTTCTATTTTGCGCTCTCTATTTCTTCACTGGGAAGAAACTTAGTCAATTCGTGGGTCATTCTGTCTTTTCCCTACATTTGTGTCTAAGTTCTAGAGGACTGAATGATGTCAGGGCAAAGGAGCTATTGGGCTCTTGATCTCTCTCCACAGCAGCATCTCCTGAGATATCTATTGCCTCAACAGATCCCAAGCTGTCAAATCATAATTGGGTTACTGCTGAATTCCATTTATCCGCATCCTAAAGACTGTTAGGTCTGTGACTCTGCTACTCATGAATGGTCTTAATTGAATGGGAATTGTTCTGTTATTCCCATCTGATACTCTGGCACAGGAAATTCTGTAGAGCTCAAGCCCTAAGTGCCCAGTAGCTGTCTCCCTGGACCTCCATGAAAACATTTTCTGAAGTTTCTGTCTGCCAAAACAGGCCCTAACCATCTTTTGGTTATGGCTCTTCTGTTCTTGGTGTGTCTAAACTTATTTGATAGTTGTGGTATCTCAAAGCCATTCTGGAGACTCAGTCATGTTTTTGGGCACATGATCTCTGTTTCAAATTCTTTTTGCTGTCACATCCCTTCTCTGAGGCTTGAGAACATAACAACTTGCCTGACTGAAAGAGAGGAATGGTCAGAGATATAAGGAAGGAAATATTAAGTAAAAAGCTAAACATTATTACAAAAATATTTTCTATTAGCTGTTACATACAGTTCAGTGAAAAATTTAAAAAGGAAGGTTGGACGGGGATATGACAAGATACTAAAGACATATTAGAAGCATGAACAGACCTTATTTTCTAACATATTGTCACTGACTGCTTGACATTCTCCATAGCATGGCCTCTTCTATCTCCTCTAAGTTATTCTTTCCATGTTGCATCTAGAGAAGGAAAACTCAGACCTTGAGGACAAGAGGACAAGGGCTTAGTGTCTTGGGTGCAAAACAAGAATTGCTTCTCTCAGTGGATGAATGTATAAAGAAGATGTGGGGTGTGTGTGTGTAGAGATATATAAATAATGGAATACTACTCAGTCATAAAAGATGATATTGTGCCATGTCTGACAACAAGGGTAGATCTTGAGGGTATTATGCTAAGTGAAATAAGTCAGACATAGAAAGGCAATTTCTGTATGACTTCACTCATATGTGGAAGATAACCAAACAAACACATAGATATGGAGAACAGATAGGTGGTTAACAGAGGGGAAGAGAGAAAGGGGTAAAGGGGCACATAAATATGGTGAGCTAGCCTTCTGGTGGGGAAGAAAATGTAGTCTATACAGAAATCAAAATACAATGATGTAAAAATGAAATTTATATAATGTTATCAACCAATGTGACCCCAATAAAATAAATTTTTTAAAAAACACCCCAAATAAAGAATTGCTTCTTGTACCTTTGGTGAGAGATGATAGCAAAGTAGGGTGGAGGGAGATGCAAGAGTTCCTTTTTGGTGCATGTTTTGGGAAGACTGAATGTTATTTCTCTTTTCAAAGTTCCTTATGCTCTTTGCCCAGTTCTTCCTCTTTTCCTCCTTGTCTCTACCATTCTTCATACAATTGTTGTCTCCTCTCATTTTCTCTCTTCTACTTATTTCTTCCTTTAAAATAAGAAGATGGAGCCATGGAAGAGAAGAAGAGATCAATTTCTGTTTCTTCTTCCCTACTCCAAACTTCTGGAAGATCTTCCTGAATGTGACCCATGCTTGGGTCCCATCTAAAGGTAAAAAACCAAAACAAAACAAAAGTAAAAGAAAACAAAAAACTGGTCCAAAATAAGAAGGTAGAGAGCTGAGATTCCCTCTATTTCAGGGTCTGACTCAGCATTGTTGGAGATTCACCACTTCTTGGTGTCTTTCCCAGATAGAGGTTTCTGATGATTGTCCATATGCTTTGATGACATAATTTATTTTATAGAGAACAAGGTTGGAAGTGTTTTTTAAATTATCCCCATTATCCTTCCAGGGTGAATGGAGCTTTCCTTGACATAAAAATGTCTCAAAAGATGAGCATGCCGAAGGAAGAACTTGGAAAATAAACAAGGGACCAATTAAGAGAGTTGGTCTCCCCTCTATCACCCAGGACGGAGGTTATTTACAGCTTGCATGATTTTAATTGCTCCTTCATTGTTGGGATCTGTGCTCCAAAGTCCTCTCTTAGATGTGAAAGAAGCCTCATAAGCTTTCAAGGTCCTCTTCTCCCACAGCTAGATCATTTCTGAGGGAGGCTGAGTGAGCAAAACATTACTAATAAAAATCATGAACTCATCTCAGAATTCTGATAGAGTGGGATACTCTCAGAAGCTGGAAGCTGAAATATTTTTTGGCTATTTCTGAATACTTGGGTAAACCACAAAGAAGAAAGAGTTAGAACAGAGGAGAGTAAAGCTTTACAGAACTCTTAGGTGAGTCATTAGGGGCTCTGCTCTGAGGAATGTGAGGGCCTGGGACCCAGGAAAAATTTCATAGTTTTACAAATAGCTCAATATCATTGTCCTTGAAGTCTAAGTTTTATGAGTCCCTCTTCCATCGCAACTCATTTAGCCTGAAAAGCATTCTGTAGAGGGAGATCTAAATATGTGGGCTGTGTCAGTATACTTTGGTACAAAATGGGGAGCTGGAAAACCTCTGACACCTTTGATTAATGTTTAAAAGGAGAAAACACAGGCCCAAAGGAAAAGTTGTGGGTAATTTTTGAGGGGCCTATGCTACTTGGTTTGTTCCATATAAAAGTCACATTTGAGCAGTCTACAGAAGACTCCCAAATTGAGTGATTTCAATGCACCTTTGATGAACATTTTGGGTCTTGAGGAATTGGAGGACCACCCGTCAAGAAAAACTGTAATACTTGGTCTTCTGAGACTGACCCTGTCCATATTTCCTGATAAATAAAGCTCTGCATATTTTGTTTCCTGTCCTATAAATATGTCGAATTTTTCCAAAGTCAACTGTGTAAATATTAGGAAGGATTATTGATGAAATATCTTAAAGAAGAGAGGTATGTCAAAGAATATGTATGGGCCTTCCCTGGTCTCTGACTTCTTACCACATCCAGCTGGTGATCACCCACAAGAATTTATCTCCATCTTTCTCATGCCACACATCATCTCTTGTTTTACATTATGTCTCTATGGGTCCATTTATCACCTGTCTTCCTGGGCTGTAGGCTCCTTATTGGATGATTTACATCATCCAAAACACAAAGATAGTGCTTTACAGTGTTTAGAAATAAGATTAATGCAGCAATGAACACATTTTGATGTGCAGTTCAGTGCAGATATTTAAGATGTGGCTTTGGAGCTATATTGCCTGGGTTTGAATCCCAGTTCTGCCCCTTGTGAGTTGTGTGACCTTCAGCTATTTACTACTCTGACCCACAGTCTCTTCATCTGAAAAATGGGACTAGTAAGAACACATACCTCATAAAGTTGTTGAAAATTAAAATATGATAAAACATGAAAGTATTCAGAATAGCTCTTGGAACATAGTACACACTCAATAAATATTAGCTAACTAATACCACACCTTAATTTTCAGGCAAATGCAATCACTTTAGAAGCCAAAAAAAAAAAAAAAAAAAGCAAATGAAGTAGCTTGGGGTTTTAGAAAAACAAATGGCCAGTGATAAGCTAGAGTAACCAAAACTTCATAGAAGTATTCTTTGTAAAAGTGTTTCTGGTAATATGGTGGATCATATGTTCAAAGAAATTACTAACAGTAGATAAAATATGCTTTTTCATGCAGAAGCCAGTGAGAAAGCAAATAAATTTATCAACGTACTCAAATGACAAGAAAAAGCACAAACTTCAGAGGGCAGTAAGATGGGGCCATTATTTTCCCATGAGTATCTATTAATCTCTGGTATGCTCAGTCTTGGGTTTTAATAAGCCAATGTATGAAGGGTAGGAGAAAAGACAATGTGTGAGATTCGCTTAGAGACAACTCATTCCCCCACTGCCGCTGAAAACATGGACTCTCAAAGGGTAACATTCTCAGTTGTCAAACTAGGAAAAACCTACACTCAAAATGAGATAGTGATATGCACACCTCTCTCAGCTTTATTGTGAAAGAAAGACAAAAAGTAAAAAAGCCTTGGGGCTGACCCTGTGGCTGAGTGGTTAAGTTTGTGCACTGCACTTCTGACGACCCGGGGTTTTGCAGGTTCAGATCACATGTGCGGACATGGCACTACTCGTCAGGCCATGCTGGGGCAGCATCCCACACAACACAACCAGAGGCACTCACAACTAGAATATAAAACTATATTCTGAGGGTCTTTGGGAGAAGAAAAAAAAAAAAGAAGATTGGCAACAGCTGTTACCTCAGCTGCCACTCTTAAAAAAAAAGTAAAAAAGCCTTCCCTGATAATTCTTTTTGTAAAATTTATTTTTATTGAGATAAAATTCACATATCACAGTGTGTAAGTTTAAGAGAGTCAGCGTGTTGATTTGAAACTTTTACATATTGCAATATGCTTACCATGCTAGCATTAGCTAACACTTCTGTCATGTCACATAGGTAGATTTCTTTTTTTGTGGTTGGAACAATTAAGATCCAGCCTGTACAGATTTTGAAATATAGTGATGTACATTTGCAATTTATATAATGTTATAAACCAATGTTACCTCAATAATGGAAATAGATCTATTCTTATGAATATTGAAGTTTATAACAGAGTATTGTAGTCTATAATCACTATGCTTGGCATTAGATCTGTAGGATTTATCTGGGAGTTGCAAGTTTGTACCGTTAAACAAAATATCTCCAATTCCTGCATCCCTAGTCTCTGATAAGCACCACTTTGTTTGCTGTTTTTATGAACTTGACTGTTTTAGAACCCGCATATAAGTGATATTATACAGCCTTGTCTTACTCTATCTGACTTATCTCACTTAATGTAATGCCCTCAAGATCCATCCATGTTGCTGCAAATGGCAGGATTTTCCTCTTTCTCGTGACTCACTGATATTCCACCGTGTGTGTGTGTGTGTATAACATCGTCTTTATCCATTCATTCATTGACAGATATTTTGGCTGTTTCCATATCTTGGCCATTGTGAATAATGTTGCAAAAAACATAGGAGTGCAATATCTTTTTGATATCCTTTTTTCATTTCATTTGGACAAATAGCCAGAAGTGGAATTGCTGGACAATATTGTTATTCTATTGTTATTTTTTTGAGGAAACTTCTTACTTTTTTCCATAGTGGCTGAAGTAATTTGTAATCCCATAATAGTGAATGAGGGATCCTTTATCTCCATATCCTTGCCAAACTTGTTCTCTCTTGTCTTCTTGATGATAGCCATTCTAACAGGTGTGAGAAGATATCTCATTGTGATTTTGATTTGCATTCCCCTAATGATTAGTGATATTGAGTATATTTTTGTGTTCCTTTTGGACCTTGAATGTCTTCTTTGGAAAAATGTCTAGTTAGTTCTACTGCCCATTTCTTAACATCAAATTTTTGATATTTGTCACTGAGTTGTGTGAGTTCTTTAAATACATGGGATTATAAACCCTTATCCTATGTATGGATGGCAAATATTTTCTCCCATTCTGTAGGTTGCCTTTAATTTTTTTTGATTGTTTCTTTTGCTGTGTAGAAGCATTTTAGTTTGGTGTGGTCCCGCTTGTTGATTTTTGCTGATGTTACTTGTGCTTTTGATGTCATATCCAAAAACTCATTGCCAAGGTCAACGTCAACAAGTTTTTCCTCTAGGTTTCATTCTAAGAGTTTTATGGTTTTATGTCTATGTTTAAATCTTTAATTCACTTCGAGTTAAGTTTCATGAGTAGTTTAAGTAAGGGGTCTGGAGTTTTCTCTGCCTTTGTATGGGTACACATGCTCCACTCTGCTTGCTCCCTCTTGTGGCTGAATTCTTTTATTTTTTTCAGATAAATAGTGATTTTTTTAATACACTTTTCAACATGGCTTTTTTAAAGAAAGTACTGTCTACTTTTTAAATTAAGTATCTAAAATTTTTCATATCTATTTTTTAATTGCAGTAACATTGGATTATAACATTATATAGCTTTCAGATGTACATCATAATATATTTCAAATTCTGCGTAGATTACATCATGTTCACCACCCAAAAGCTAATTATAGTCCATCCCCTCACATGTGAGCCTCATCACCCCTTTTGCCCTCCCCCCTTTTCCTCTCTGGTAACCACCACTCCTGTCTCCACTTCTATGTGTTTGTTTGTCGTTGTTCTTATCTTCTACTTATGAGTGAGATCATATGTTATTTGACTTTCTCCCTCTGACTAATTTCACTCAGCATAATCCCCTCAAGTCCCATCCATGTTGTCACAAATGGCCGTATTTCATCATTTCTTATGGCTGGGTAGTATTCCATTGTGTATAAATACCACATCTTCTTTATCCATTCGTCCCTTGATGGGCACATAAGTTGCTTCCAAGTCTTGGCTATTGTGAGTAATGCTGCAGTGAACATAGGGGTGAAGGTATCTTTATGCCTTTGTGTTTTCAAGTTCTTTGGATAAATACCCAGCAGTGGGACAGCTAGATCATATGGTAGATCTATTCTTAATTTTCTGAGGAAACTCCATACTGCTCTCCATAGTGGTTGCACAAGTTTGTGCTCCCACCAGCAGCGTACTAGGGTTCCCTTCTCTCCACACCCTCTCCAACATTTGTTGTTTCCTGTCTTGTTAGTTACAGCCATTCTGACTGGAGTGAGGTGACACCTCATTGTAGTTTTGATTTGCATTTCCCTGATAGCTAATGATGTTGAGTATCTTTTCATATGCCTGTTGGCCATCCGTATATCTTCTTTTGAGAAATCTCTGTTCAGATCTTTTGCCTGTTTTTTAATTGGGCTGTTGGTCTTTTTGCAGTTGAGCTGTATGAGTTCTTTGTATACTTTGGATATTAACCCCTTATCAGATATATGGTTTGCAAATATCTTCTCCCAGTTGTTAGGTTGTCTTTTCATTTTGTTGATGGTTTCCTTTGCTGCGCCTTCTTAAGCTATTGTGTCTCCTCTGGTTTATGTCACTCACCATGCTGGCTCCTGGAACCCTTTGTTTCCATTTTACAGAAGGTGGCACTAGAGCTCACATTTGTGTTTCTGCCTTGTCCACAGACCAGGTCTGTTTTTCTGAGACTCAGTTTACCAGATTTGCTCTTCTTGCTACACTCAGGAATGTGCATAAGGAGCCAGTTGCAGAGGGGTAAGAGGTGTTTGTTTAGCACTGGGAGGTTGAGGGCTCTGGTGGACCTGGTGGGGAGATTCTCTGGTGAGCTACTCCTCAATGCTCATGGATGGACTTCCTCCTGAAATCCTGAGCCTGTGTGCCCCTTTAATATTCTCAACTGCCTCTTTCCTGATCTCCCTTCTTTTTCTAGTTGTGGTCTACTCACCACAGTAATCTCTGTACTTCTAGAGAGAAATGGATTTTCTAGCTGCCTCCAGCACCCCTGGGGTAGGTGGGTACTAACTCACTGATCTTTTTCCTCACCAGAAGAGTTTGCCACTGCTAAATGCTTCAACTTCTGCAGTGTACCTTGAAGTGGTTGGTGCTAGGAAAGCTCCTTTCACTGTCTCCACTGTGACCAATCTCACACCTATTTTTCTACTCCAGCAGTACACTGGAATACCTTCTCAGGAAGACTGGACTTCCACAAAGTCTCTCTCCTTCATGGGTGTCTGCCCAAGTCAGCCCTCTGCATGCTTTACAGGACTCTGACCAAGACGGGTTGGGGCTATTTTTCTGTCTCCTGCTGGCTCTGTAGCCCATGCTAGGGTTTGTCTGCCCATTATTGGATGCACAGGTGGGATGAGATTCCTTCCACATCCCTTGGCATATCATGCTAGATACCACAAAAGCTCTTTTGTTCATGGATGGATGTTCAATTCATTGTTACAAAAGGGGGACAAAAAGGAGGACTGTCTTTCATCACAATGACACTGATGTAATTCATTCCTCTGGTAGTTTTTATTTTTATATATCTGCATCTGTAAATATGCAGCCTAAATATTTTCACTATTTTGACACTAAAAAAAATCAAAATTTTTGTTTAAAGGGATTGTGGGCTGGTTCCGCCCCCAAGGCATCTCACAATATAATATAAATCGTTACTGAAGAAACAAATTTTAAACTCAAGTGTCAGTGCTTCCCATAGATAACTTTTAAAGAAACATGAACTTAAGATAAAAATAATCACTAAACACACAAACAGGGCACCTTGAGTAAGAGTAAGCAATAACATTAAATTAGAGAGTCAGACTTGCAAAACTATGCATTTACATCATTAAATAATAATAATTTCAACAAGCATGTTGAATATGTTTAAGTAAAAGATACTATAGAAATTATGAAAAACATTGAGACTATCAAAACTGAATATTTGGGAAAAGAACAAAAAGAATATTAGAGACAAAACAAAATATTATGATTGAAATTTGAAATTCAATGTGTGAGTTAAACACCCAATTAGCACAACTTCTGATTTACTGCAAGAAGGATCTGAAAAATTAAACAAAACAAAGTAGATAAACACAAATAATGGATGTTTCAGTGATGTAGAGGGTAGAGCTAGAAGATTCAACATACATCTAACTGGAATTCCATGGGCATATAATAGACATATAGAGGCAATTTTTAGAGTACTCTCTGTGTTTAGCAGACATCACAGCATGCTTAAGGTTACCATACCAAACAAATAGGCGTTAAAGAAACCTGGGAATATTTCCATGAGTAGAATTCAGTATATATTGTAGCTACTCAATAAATCTTTTCGTTGCCATGATTGTTCATTATAATGATGATGGCAGTGATGATAAAGAATGGAATTTCCTGCTCTGTTCTCACCAAATTCTCCCTCCATTCAGTCTCATTGTGGACAGAACCACATCCAAGTGTGGGATGATAAATACGTAGTCTGTCTGTGACTAGTTCTCCTTCCATGTTGATGGCAAACAGCTTAATATTCTTTTCTAATTCATCTCTTCATTCCTTCAGAGTTATTCTCAAAAGAGTGCACTATGAAGCAATGACTGATCTGATTTTGGGAAATGAACCCTTCAACATTCCTTCTCAGGCTATATCCTTATGCTTCTATGGGGATTTTCTCTTTCATATATTTTTGAAACTAGGAGGCTGGGAAATGGCTGGGGAGAAGGAAGATATTCTCCATGGCTAATGGTGACAAATCTTTTGCAGTTCATAGACAGGGATTATTCCATTAATGTCACAGCCTTTCTCCAGGGAAATTTCTAAGACTTTTAGTTTTACCCATACACAATTCCCAGGTTAATTTTCACACTTATTTTCTACTTTCATGGCTTCCAAGGATATTCTTTTTAGTTTGAGTTCATCTGAATGAAAAAGTGTTTGTGTTGGGAGATGTTGTAACAACCATTTGAAGAGATGACAGCTATTGCATCTAGAAGAGGAGACACAATGCCTGATGCAAAAATATTGCTTTGGTTATTTACCCTTTGTCTTGAAGACTTAGTGATTGTCTTCCTTGGACTAGCCCCAATGAGAAAAAGAGAGAGAACTTCCAGAAATGCAGCCTCAGTTTCATAATCCCCATGTCCATTGCCTAAGCGTCTTAACACTTACATGAGTTCAAGTCACTCTATATTGTAGGATAAATCTTGAATCTAGGAACCATGAATAGAATTGCGGGTGATTTAGAATCCAATAAGCCATTCGTGAAGGTGGAAAGCGGTTGCATTTTGCTGGGAAGAGGTCCCAAAGTTTACAAGAGATTTCAAAAGTATCACTGACCCAAAGAATATCATGGATCATGGCCTTAGATAATTTAACTCTTAAGTATCTCTGATACTTATAGGTGACAACAATGGCCACCACTAATGTCTCAGTATCTGGAGAGATTTCTCCTTTCACTGAGATGCCTCCAAAGCCCACCAGGTGAGTCTCTTTTCACCAAAGGTCTGTCACCCTTCTCTCTGGTGATTTTAGGTTGCTGAGAAGAGTGAGTTTGTGCATGGGCCCCTTAAGACCTGGGTCTTTTCAGCTTTCATCCAATAGCTTTTCTGGGGGTATTCCCTGCGGCAGTTAATATCCGGCAAAGCCAGATAGTAAGACCCTCATCTCAGTTGTGCTGAGTCTGAAGGATGCTTATAGCAGTATCAGGCCCCCGCTCCAGACATCACTCTTCCAGGGAGGGCTGCCTACCTTAGGGTGGCTTCTGCCTGGCTGGATGAGAAACTCTGCTGCTTCTGAAGGTGGCTTTTTTCCTCTCCAGCAGGAATTTCTGCCCCTTCTGCCTTAGTCAGGACTGTCCCTTGTTGTGAGGGTTCTTTTTATCCAGTTTTCAGTTTTCTATCCAGGGTAATTTTTCCAAAAATGATTGTAACCTGGTTCTGTTCATGGGAGGAGATGAGTTCAGAGTCTGCCTATGCCGCCATCTTGATGACATCTGCCCCTGATTCAGTCTTAATAGGACGTGTATTTGGAGTAAATCATTCATTTCTCCTAGATTATTCAATTTGTTGGCATATTATCCCTCATAGTAGTCTCTTATGATCTTATATATTTCTGTACTATCACTTGTGATGTCTCCTCTTTCATTTCTGGTTTCATTTAGTTGAGTCTTCTAACTTTTATTCTTAGTCTAGCTGAAGGTTTGTCAGTTTTGTTTATCTTTTCAAAAAACCCAGCTCTTTGTCGATTTTTTTCTATTGTTTTTCTGCTCTCCATTTCATTTATTTCTGCTCTGATCTTTGTTATTTCCTTCCTTCTACTCATTTTGAGCTTAATTTGTTCTTTTCTCCTTTGATTTCTGATTTGACTCATTTGTTGTTCAGGAGTGTGTTGTTTAGTTTCCACATATTTTTGGGTTTTCCAGCTTTCCTCTTGTGGATTTCTAGTTTCACCTATTTTGTCAAAACAGGTACTTTGTATTATTTTGATCTTAAATTTTGTAAGAATCTTCTGTGTCCTGTTGTATAATCTATCCTGGAAATTTTTGTTTACTCTTGAGGAGAATGTGTATTCTACTGCTATTGAAGGCAGTGTTCCATAAATGTCTGTTAGGTCCATTTGGTCTAATGTATGTTTCAAGTCCAACATTTCCTTGTTAATTTTCTGTCTGGATAATGTATCCATTGCTGAAAGTGGACTATTAAAGTCCTTACGGTTATTGTATTGTTACCTATTTCTCCCTTCAGATCTGTGAGTATTTGCTTAATATATTTATGTGCTCTGATTTTTGGTGTTTTTATATTTACACTTATTTTATCTTCTTATGAATTGACCCCATTATCACTATATAATGAACTTCTTTGTCTCCTATTTCCATATTTTGCTTAATGTCTATTTTGTCTGATATAAAATGTCTGCTTTGTTCTTGTTTCTACTTGCATGGAATATCTTTTCCATTCCTTTACTTTGAACTTATGTGTGCCCTAAAGCTATAGTGATTCTCTTGTAGGTGGCATATAGTTGGGTCTTGTTTTTCAATGCATCCCCAGTCCTCTGCCTTTTGTTGCTGAATTCAATCCATTTACATTTACAGTGATTACTCATTCACGAGAACTTTCTAATGCCATCTTATTCACTGCTTTCTGGTTGTCTTTTAATTCCCTTCTTTCTTTTTTTCATCTGTTTCTGCCTACATTTGTACAATGGTGATTTTTTGAGGTGGTATGCTCTGTTTCCTCTTTTTCCACTTTTTGAATCTACTCTCAATTTTTGCTTTGTGGTTACCATGAGGTTTGCATAAACATCTCATAGAGAAAACAGTCCATTTTATGCTGATACCAGCTTAACTTCAATTGTCTACAAAAGCTGTCCCCTTTTGGGGCCAGCACCCTGGTATAGTGGTTAAGTTCATCATGCTCTGCCTCAGTGCCCTGAATGTCGGGCAGAAATGTAGGAATATTGGCATAGATATTACCTTAGGGCTAATCTTCCTCAAACAACAAAAGAGGAAGATTGGCAACAGATGTTAGTTCAGGGTGAATCTTCCTCATAAAAAAAAACTGTACTGTTTTACTCTCATCTTTTATATTTTTATGTAATTTTTCACCTTTATATTGTATATTCTTGAACAAATTATAGTAGCTATAATTATTTTTAATACTCTTCACTTTTCACTTTTATACTATAGTGAAGTGATTAACACACCATGCTATTACAGAATTAGGGGTTGTTATATGTAACTGTATATTTACCTTTATCACTCTTTTCTATACTTTCGTGTGTTTTCATGTCCCTGATTAGTGTCTTTTTCTTTCAGCTTAAATAACTCCTTTTAGTATTTCCTGCCAGGCAGGTCTTGTGGTGATGAACAACCTCAGCTTTTGTGTTTCTAGGAAAGTCTTTATTTCTCTTTCATATTTGAAGTACAACTTTGTGAGAGAGAGTATTCTTGGCTGGCCATTTTATCCTTCAACAATGAACATGTCATTCACTCTCTCCTGGCTTGTAGAATGTCTGCTGAGAAAATTGCTGAAAGCTTAAAGGGGATTCATTTGTAGGATATAATCTTTTGACCTTGATTATTTCTAGTATTCTCATTTTCTTTGTTTTTGACATTTTTAATATAAAGTGTATGGAGAAGGTGCTTTGGCATGATATAATAGGATGATCTGTTAGCTTTATGAAGTTGGATGTTTAAATATCTCCTCAGGTTTTGGAAGTTCTCAGGATTATTCATTAAATACATTTTGCAGGGCTGGACCAGTAGCGCAGCAGTTAAGTGCCCACATTCCACTTCGGCAGCCCGGGGTTGGCCAGTTTGGATCCCGGGTGCGGACATGGCACCACTTGGCAAGCCACGCTGTGGTAGGCGTCCCACATATAAAGTAGAGGAAGATGGGTGTGGATGTTAGCTCAGGGCCAGGCTTCCTCAGCAAAAAGAGGAGGATTGACAGCAGTTAGCTCAGGGCTAATCTTCCTCAAAACAAATACATTTTGTTCCCCCTTCTCCATCTATTTTCCTTCTGAGCTTCAATTATCCCATAGATAATGTAGGTTATCTTTGTTCTTTTTCATTCTTTTTTCTTTGGTTGGCTCTCAGTGGGTTATTTCAAACTTCCTGTCCTCTAGCTCACTCATCTGTCTTCCATTGGCTCTAGTCTACTGAGGATGCTCTCTATTGCATTGTTCATTTCATTCATTGAATTCTTTAGCTCTGGAATTTCTATTTGGTTCTTTTCTATAATTTCTATCTCTTTGGTAAATATCTCGTTGTGTTCTTTTTTCCCTGATCTCATTGAATTTTTTTTTCTGACTTTTCTTGTAGTTCATTAAGTGTTTTTGAAATGGCTGTTTTAAACTCTTTATCGGCTAGATCACATAATTCTTTGCCTTTCAACTTGGTTCTTGGAGAATTCTTGTTATTTTTAGGTGAGGAATGTTTTCTTAATATTTGATGTTTCTTACAGGTTTGTATTGCTGCTTCAGCATTTGAAGAGACAGACATCTCCTTAAACCTTTACTAGTTCCCTTTAGATGGAGTATACTATTGTTAGTAGGGTTATAGCTGGGAATGTCTCTGCCTTTATGTGGGTACACATACTCAACTCTTCTTGCTCTCTCTTCTGGCAGTATTCATAAGCTATTGCATTTTCTCTGGTTCTTACCAGAAACCAGATCTGCTAGCTAAAATGTCTTTTCCTTTTTCCAGAATGTGGCACTACAGCTCATGTTTGTGATTTCTCCCTTGCCCACAGATCCTGGTCTGTTTTGCTCAGAGCAGTCAGTTTACCAGATTTACTCTCACTGTGCCCTCAGACAAGTACCAAGGATCCAGCTTCAGAGTGTGGAGAGGTGTGGTTTTAGTACTCCTAGAGGCATATGAGTAAACTTTCTGCTGAAATCCTGAGTGCAGACAGCAGGAACTATGACCCTTCAATACCCCTTGCTGTTCAGCATGTATTACCTGGCTGAGTAGTCTAGATATGATTTTGGGAATTGCACCCTTCTACCTACTTCTCTGGCTATAGCTTTATGCTTCTAAAGGGATTCTCCCTTTTTATTCTTTCTTTTGGACCTAGGAGGCTAGAAATGGTTGAGGAAAAGGAAGACACTCTGGAGGGCTAATGCTGACAAATATTTGTAGTTCATAGACACAGTTTATTTCAGTAATGTCACAGCCTTTCTCTGGGAAATCTCCAAGACTTCACTTTTATTCATATAGACAACTCCTAGACTACATTTGGCATCTAGTTTCTACCTTTCATAGCATTTCATGATTTACTTTCTTATTTGAGTTCATCTGAACAAAATGTTTTTGTGTTGGGAGATGATCTAATGACCACCTGAAGAGGTGACAGCTTTAGTATCTTACAGATGTCATACAGTGCCAGATGCAAAATATTATTTTGGTTATTTATGATTTGTCCTGAATACTTAGTGTTTTCCTTCCCTAGACTAGCTCCAGTGATAAAAAGAGAAAGAAATTCCAGAAATCTTGCCTCAGCTTTCTAATCTCCATGTGCATTGCCTAAACATCCTAACCCTTACTTGATTTCAAGTCACTCCACTTTATAGGAGAATTCTTTAGCCTAGGAACTATGAATAGAATTGACAGTGATTGAGAATCCGATAAAACCATATAGAAAGGCGGTAAGTGGTTCCAGTTTCCTTGGTAGAAGGTCCAGAGTTTCCAAAAGATTTCTAAAGTATCATTGACACGAATAAGATCAAGGATCATTGTCCTAGAAAATTTAACTCGTAAGAATATCTGATTTGAGGAAATAAGAATCTGCACCTGGGGCCAGCCTGGTGGCACAGTGGTTAAGTTCACACATTCTGCTTCTCGGTGGCCCGGGGTTCGCCAGCTCAATCCCGGGTGTGGACATGGCACCACTTGGCAAAAGCCATGCTGTGGTAGGCGTCCCATGTATAGAGGAAGATGGGCATGGGTGTTAGCTCAGGGCCAGTTTTCTTCAGCAAAAAGAGGAGGATTGGCAGTAGTTAGCTCAGGGCTAATCTTCCTCAAAAAAAAAAGAATCTGCACTTTTAACGAAGAGAGCATAATGGTTATTACAACCCTGTCTTTTCTAACTTCTCAGGAGCCTTCCTAGTGTCGTTAACTTGGGTAAGTCATATCCATTTCCAAGCTGCTCTGGGTGTGTAACTCTTCCCATGATCCCATTACATTGCTCCTATATTTATCCAGGGTTTATGAAAGTAGAAAGAGAGTTACAGAATTGTCCACCTTCCCTCATTAGAGATTAATGGAATATTAGTTCCCAAGGAGATTTCAAAGAGTACCTACTTCACCAATCTCATCTTGCATATGAGGTCCAGCATGATTTGGGGACTTCCTCAAGCACTGAATTTATATCAGAGCCAAACCTTAGAAGAATCATTCTTTTTCACCATATTGAGAAATGGCACTATTTTCCTAATGTAGTCTATTTCCAATTCTCATATATGTGTAAACTCTGGAATGGGAAAACAGGAAATTAAGATATTTTAGGGGATAATGTACTAATGATGCCTATTGCTCATTCTGTTCCCAAAGAGAATGGCAATATTAATCATAGAGGATTTTTTCAGTTAAGGTTGCTGATTGTACATGAGAAACATTGATTACCCTCTTTCCAGTCTTCTTGGGGATCTACCTTGTGACCCTCGTCTGGAACCTGGGTCTCATCATCCTAATCAGGATGGACTCCCACCTGCACACATCTATATACTTTATTCTCGGTTTCCTGTCATTTATAGACATCTGCTATTCTTCTTCCACCAAACCAAGGATGCTTTGAGACGTCTTAAAGGGTGAAAAAATGATTTCCTTCATTGTTTGTGCCACCCAGTATTTTACTGGGTGCTGGATATGTCTCACTGAGTCCTTCTCCTTAACCATGATGAGCTATGACAGATATGTTGCTATAAGTAGGCCTCTGCAGTACTCAGCCATCATCGCTCCTTACTTCTGTCAGAAGATGGTTGCTGGGGCCTATGGGAGTGGTTTCCTTGATAGTTTACTTCAAACAGTCACTTGCTTTCTTCTCTAATACTGTGGGTCCACTATCATTCTAGATTTCTTCTGTGACACAGCCCAGATTATTACCTTGTCTTGTTCCAATTCCTTCCTAGGCCACTTGATTCTTTTTCTGATATGTGTTTTTGTTAGGTTTTTATTTCCTAGTTATCATCTTATTGTAGGTTTTTATAGTAGCTTCCATCCTGAAAATATCTTCTGTCAAAGGTAATGCCATGACCTTCAATACCCATGCCTCCCACCTGGCAGTTATGAGACTATTCTAAGACACAAGCCTCTCTGTATATCTACTTCCAAACTCTAGCCACTCCAACAAGAAGGACAAGGTGCTGTCAGTGTTCTGTGTTATCTTTATCCCCATGTTAAATCTTCTTATCAATAATCTGAGGAACAAGGAGGTCAAAGAGGCCCTCAGAGAGTGTTAAAGTGGCTAACATATTTACCTCACTAGGAATAATATTTGTGCAGCTGTTATTTCCTCTTAAGGAAGACAGGGTAAGAAGATGCAAGTGGCCTTTTGTAGGTCATAAAATAGCTAGGTAGAGAGAAGGGGTTAAAACCTGCGTCCTTGATTCCTGGTGTCGTAATGTTTAGCTGCCACAACCAAGTTATCTGTCTAAAACAGTGTCATCACCATTGAATTTAGTTTAAAAACCCTGTGTCTATGATTACACTCAGGTAGATAAAACTCTACGTTTTGAGAACAGAGGTTCTGATGGATGTTATACGTAGGGAAATGACAAGAATCTTGGAAGCCACACAGATGATTCTTTCTTCACTTATTCTATTTTTTAAAGTTTATTTTTAATTGATATGCATTTATTTATATTTCAGCAAGGATAGAATAAAATAGTCATTAAAATTTTACATGTGAAAATTGAAAATAATTTTTTGAAATTATTTTATTGCTAGTATTTCCAGCAGTGGGGGCAACATCAAAGGTGTGAATTTCCCAGGCAGAAGTGGGATGCCCTGAATAGAGGTTTCAGAGGACACCACCAGCACACACACCAGCACTGGCAATGAGAGCCTGCGGCCCTAGCCACATAGGAAATCAGACCATAGCTGCCTCACAGGGAGACATGTGATGATTGATTCAGATCAGGGATTTAAGAAGATGTATGTATGTATTTATCTAAAGTGAAAGTGCTTTGTAAACAGGGAAGTGCCCACATATCTAATTTGTTGTTATCAAGCTATATTACCAGTCAGCTTTGTCATCTTTGACAATTATTTTAGCCCCACTGGCTTCAAGTTCCTCATCTTAAAAATAATCTCTAGCTCCTTTCCAGCTCAAATGACTCCAAGTTTATAAAAGGAAAAGATATAATCATGAGATTATAATGGGACCATGGGGAAGTGGGAAATTGAATAAGAAAGGACATGGTAAACTCGGGTGTGAAATTAGCAGGGAAAATACTCCATGACAACAATGATACAGAACCTGGAGAATTTTCTTCCTCTAATTGTCCTTTATCCTTCCACCTCTGCCTTAACAACACATTTAAGAGGATCCTCAGTTGTGGGTATCTGTCTGGGTGTGAGTGGACAGACAACTTCATGGCCAAAAGCATCCTTCTTGGAGTGTAAAAGGAAGACTTGGAAAAATCCTCTGAAAAAGAATTAAGAAATTTCAATCTTTGGCAAGAAGTATTTATCCCTGAAGGGTCTGAGCAAAGGATAGGGCAAGATTTATAGAAAACAGTGGTCTGTGCTTTCTCAATATCCATGTGATTCTTCCAATAGGCCCTAAGTGGAGCAAAGTTTATGGTCTTCAGTATTTACCACTCTTTAACTCTTCCCTCTTTCTCACTTCCATTCCCTCCACTTAGGGCTCTTCCTCAGATTCTCTTTATCCTCACTCAAATTCTCTGACCTTCAGTGACAAGAATAATCTCTAATCTAAAATGTCAGTAATTACTGTGGGATGAAGGGCAGACGTTGAGTTCTAGTTCTGCAATTTCTTAATGATGTGTTTTTGAACTCTGTTAAATTCTGTTTTCACCTGTAAAATTGCAGAGTACAAAAAGAACATATAAATTCAGTTAGCTAGGCTTCCACAAAGTCTCTCTCATTCATGGTTGTCTGCCAAAGTCAGCACTCTTCAGGCTTTACTTGACTGTGGCCAAGATAGGTTAGGAATATCTCTCTGGATCCTGCTGGCTCTGTAGCCTATACTGAGGTCTGTCTGCCTATTACTGTATGCATAGGTTGGCAAGATTCCTCCTGTGTCCCTTGGTGTATGATGCTGGATACCATAATTCACAAAGGTACTTTTGTTTGTGGATGGATACCCAATTCACTGTTACAATTCATTGTTACAAAAACAGGGAATGTCTTTCTCTGCTAAAATTCTGGTGCCACTCTTTTTATTTGATCATTTTAATCTCATCTATCTACTTACGGAAATATGCTGCCTAGATATTATAATGATTGTTACCCCCAAAATAACAAGTCAAAATACTTCAAAGTATTTGACAGAAGTAACATAAATCATATCTAAAGGAATACATTTTAAATCCAAGCATCAATGATTCCCACAGATAAATTTCAAAGAAAAGTGAACCTAAGATGTAAAAATCACTAAACATACAAATAAGCAGGGCACCTGAGGTAGAGTCAGCAATGACATCCAACTATAGAATGAGGCATGCAAAACTATGTATTTCTATTATTAGAAAATAATTTAAATGAGTACATTTCAAACGTTTAGATAAAAGATATTATGGAAAGTATGATGAAAGAATAAGAAGCTATCAAAGCTGACGATTTGGGGGCTGGCCTCATGTCCAAGTGGCTAAGTTCATGTGCTGTGCTTCGGTGGCCTTGGGTTTCACTGGTTTGGATCCTGGACGCAGACATGGCACTGCTCATCAGGCCATGCTGAGGCAGCATCCCACCTGGCACAACCAGAGGTACTCACAACTGGAATATTCAGCTATGTACTGGGGGGCTTTGGGGAGAAGAAGAAGAAAAAAAATAAAAAAATAAGATTGGCAACAGATGTTACCTCAGGTGCCAATCTTTAAAGAAAAAAAGCTGACCATTTGGGCAACGAAGAAAATGGTACCTCTAGAGAGAAAACAAAATATTATGGTTGAATTTTGAAGTTGAATGGATCACTTAAACAGGCAATTTGCACAACTTATGATAGAATGAATTTACTGGAAGAGAGATCTGTAAAAATTAAACAAAATACAGCAGAGAAATATAAATAATAGATGTTTCAGTAATGTGGAAAGTAGAGGAAGAAGTTTCAGCACACATCTAATTGAGTTTCCTGAAGGATATAATACAAATATAGAGGCAGTTTTCTGAGTATTATCTGTGTTTAGGAGACAGCATGTGAGGCTTAAGGTTACCATATTGAATGAATGGACATTAGAGGAAGCTGTGAATATGTCCATGAGTAGAAGTAGAAGAACAGTATGTATTGTAGCTACCCGAATAACCTTTTTGTTATGACTGTTGGTTAAGATGGTGATGGTGATGATGAAGAAGAATGCAATTTTCTGCTGTATTCTCATGAAATTCTCCCTCCACTCATTATCCCTGTGGAAAGAACCACAACTATGTATGGGTTGGTAATTACATATTCTGCTATCATTTCTCCTTCCATGCTGAAGGAAAACATCTTGATTTTCTTTTCTATATAATCTCTTCTTTCCTTCAAATTTTTTTCTCAAAACAGTGCACCATGAAGCAATGATTGATGTGATTTTGAGAAATAAACCCTTCTATGTTACCCCTCAGGAAATAACTTTATGCTTCTATGGGCATTTTCTCTTTCATTAATTTTTGGAACTAGGAGGCTGGGAAATAATTGTGGAGAAGGAAGATATTCCCAGATGTCTAATGCTGACAAATATTCATAGTTCATAGACATAGCTTATTTTGTTAATGTCACAGCCTTTCTCCCGGGAAACCTCGAAGACTTCTAATTTCACCCATGTACACAACTTCCAGGAAATATTTAACATCTATTTTTGACCTTTCACAGCCTCCCATGGGTTTATTTCTATATTGAATTCATCTGAATTAAAATGTGCTTGTGTTGGTAGATGTTCTAATAATTATCTGGAGAGACAACAGCTGTTGCATCTTAAAGAGGGCACATAGTGCCTGATGCAAAAATATTCTTTTGGTTATTTAGCATTTGGCATGAAGTCTTAGTCCTTGCCTTCTCTGGACTGGCTCCAAAGAAGAAAAAGAGAAAGACTTTCAGAAATTTTGCCTCATTTTCCCAATGTCCGTATTCGTTGCCTAAGCATCCTAACTCCTTTATGAGATCAAGCCACTCTACTTTGTAGGAGAAGTCTTTAACCTGGGAACCACGAATAGACTTGTGTTTGATTGAGAATCCAATAAAACCATATGCGAAGGTGGTAAGTCATTGCAGTTTGCTGGGTAGGGGTTCCAGAATTTCCATCATTTTTGAAATTATCACTTGCCAAAATAAGATCAAGAATCACTGTCACAAGCAGTTTAACTCATAAATATCTCTGAGTTGAGGAAAGAAAAATCTGTACCTGTATGGATGGGGGCATATTGTCTCCTACAACCTGGTCTTATCTAACTTCTCAGGGGCCTTCCTAGAGTCATCAATTTAAGTCACATGGATTTCCAAGCTACTTCTTGGTGTGTGACTCTTACCACCAACTCATTACATTATTCTCAAATCTGTCCTGACTTTATGAAGGTAGAAAGGAAGTTACAGAATTGTCCAACTTCCCTGGTTACAGATTAATTGAATACTAGTTCCCAAGGGGATTATAAAAGAACTTGCTTCACCATCCTCATTTAACTATAAGGTTCAGCATGGACTTATTCAAGCACCGAATTAATTTCAGAGCTGTGCTGTATCAGAATCATTCTGTTTCACTCTATAGAGAGATGACAGCATTTTCCTAATTTAGTCAATTTCAAATTCTCATATATTTGTAAAATTAGAATGGGAAAACATGAAATTAAGACTTTAGGACACGAGGTACTAATGATGTCCATTTACTCTCTTTTTTCCCCAAAGAGAATGGTAGTATTTATGCAAGAACATTTTTCAGTTAAGGTTGGTGATTCTAGATAGAAGACACAGATTAAATCAACTTTGACGACTTAAGATGTATATTTAGTCAGATGCATGACTGCGAAGAAATGAAGAGTATAGATTTTTGTTTTTTGAGAATGAATCCATTTCCTTAGCAAATGTCACCAAGTAGGAAGACGGAAGGAAAGAGAAATCACACCTCTGTGGCTGCTTGTTCTCCTGGGACTCTCAGATGAAAAAGGCCTGCAGCTTACCCTCTTTCCAGTCTTCTTGGGGATCTACCTTGTGACCCTCCTCTGGAACCTGGGTCTCATCATCCTAATCAGGATGGACTCCCACCTGCACACATCTATATACTTTATTCTCGGTTTCCTGTCATTTATAGATATCTGCTATTCTTCTTCCACCAAACCAAGGATGCTTTGAGACTCTTAAAGGGTGAGAAAATGATTTCCTTCATTGTTTGTGCCACCCAGTATTTTACTGGGTGCTGGATATGTCTCACTGAGTCCTTCTCCTTAACCATGATGAGCTATGACAGATATGTTGCTATCAGTAGGTCTCTGCAGTACTCAGCTATCATAGATTCTGGCCTTTGTCAGAAGATGGTTCCTGGGGCCTATGGCAGTGCTTTCCCTAGTAGCTTAGTTCAAACAGTCCCTAGCTTTCATATCTGCTACTGTGGACTCAATAAAATTCCACATTTCTTCTGTGATATAGCTCAAATTATTTCCTTGCCTCACTCCAATCCTTTCATCATCCAAAAGACTGATATTCTGCTAGTTGTTTTACTGCCCTTGGTTCTTTTCTCTTTATCCTCTTAATCCATGGTTTCCACCCATTGCAGCTTCCATCCTGAAAATATCCTCCATAAAATCTATTGCCAAGGCCTTCAATACCTTTGCCTCCCATCTGGCAGGTGTAACAGTCTTCTACGGCACAGGCTTCTCTGTGTACCTGCATCCTAGCCCTAGACACTCTGAAAAGCAGGACAAGGTACTGTGAGTATTCTATCCTACCCTTATCCCCATGTCAAATCCTCTCATCTATAGTCTGAGTAGCAAGGAGATCAAAGCGGCTGTCAAGAGGATGGTAAAGAGGACAAAAAATTTACTTCACTAGGAACAATATTTGTGCAGGTATTATTTCCCCTATAATGAAGACAGGGTTTAGAATATTTAAGTGACCTTTTGTATGTCACAAGAATATCTATGTAAAAAGCAGAAATTAAAATCTGGTTTTCTTGATTCCTGGTGCCATTATGTTTAGCTACTATGACCATGTGATCTGTTTGAGGCAACATCATAAACACTGAATTCAGTTTACAAAGCCTTTTTCCATGATTAGACTCACTTAGATAAAACTCTCTGTTTTGTGAATACAGGTTTTGATAGATAGTATATGTAGAGAAATGCCAAGAACATACAAAGACACATAGATGCTTCTTTTCTCTAGGATTTTTAAAATGTCTTTTATTTATTTTCAAATATTAAGCATTCATATATATTTGAATAAAAATAAAATGATGTGCAAAATTAAATATGTTAAATTGAAAATAATTTACTAATGTATACTTTATCGTCTTATTCATGAATAGAGAAAGTGAGAGAAAGAGAAAGAGTGTGTGACAGGGAGAGACACAAAAAGAGAGAGATAGAAACAAAAGTACAAAGACAGAAAGAGATAATGAGAATGAGAAAGGAAGTAGAGGAAAGGAGATGGGAGGGGAGGAGACAAGAGGCAAGGAGAGGGGAAAGACTGGTGTGGCATATTTAAAAATAACATTGTTATTTCCTCCAACTTACTCCTCGAGACTCCTTGTGTAGTGAATTGTGAAAAAGAGATGGGAAAACATAATGGTAGAAAGAAGGCACACTTTTGAGGTTAAGATTTGGGGAGATTCTCAGAGGCTGGAAAGAAATCAAAGTCATCAATTTCTGGGCATAGGTGGCCTGGGACATGCTCCATGGTAGCTTCCAAGAGACCTCAGAAATTAAAGCTGGTGTGATGTGTCTTGGGAGGCAGCGTCGGAAGCCCATAGATCTGAAAGTCCCAGGGATTACAAGGCCTTAAGTTTTACCAGGGTGCAGCCGAGCCAGCTAATGTCGGGGGGTACCATGGAAAGCCAGAGCACAACCAGGAGAATTTCAGGAAAATTTGAAAAGAGATATTTTTCAGGCAAGAGTTTATGGACTAATTTACTTACGTATTACATTAGTGTTTATACAGCATTTTATACTTCATATAGTTACATTGCATAGGTGTGATTTGGCTCAATTACCATGAAAAGTTAGCAGATGAGAAATTGTCCTCATTTTACAGGTAGAACCTTTAGGCATATTGACGTCTGCTATATTCTTCCCAGCATAGCAACAATCCATCTTGAGTTTCACAAAGCATGATTTGTGGAACACAGATGGGTTATTACTGACCAGAGACATGACTACCATTGCTTGCCAGTGGTATGCAGATTCTATACAGTTTTTGATCAGGGGGAGCATATGACTCCAAACCAAATAGAAAGTGTTAAATCAAATTAACTCATTGCCACATCCGTGCCTTTCTCTCTAAAATTAAAATTGCCTGAAGTAGATCAAACCGTGATTGGGACCTTCCTAAAGCATTGCTGTATCCCTAGTAATGGCAGGGTAGATGTTTCCATCTTAAAAAAAATACAAAAAACAAGAAAAAAAAGTTTTCAGGAATCATCTTAAGTAGATATTTTTAATAAAGGATTAGTAATGCAGCATAATATGTTGGAAAGAACTCCAATTCAGAACACATAAATTAAATCTACTGTTAATAGAAGGCATTCTCTGTACTTCACACTCTTATAAGAGCTTTGTAATCATTATATAATTCGATTCACTGTATGAAAATCTATCTGTGAAACAACTATTACTGTCGACACCACTTTAAAGGTGAGAACAAAGAGATTTAAAGAGTTTAATTTGCTCAAGTTCACACAAACAGCATTTGGAAACCTGGAATTCTACCCATACTGGCTAATACCAATGCCCATGGGATTAACTACAATGATATGTGGCTGTGCCATAAATTAGTTTTATTGGATTCTTATTGCTTCAATTTGCTCACTTATGCACATGGAATCATGCCATGTTGACCTCACAGGATTGCTGTGATAATTGATTCAGGTCAGGTGGTTGAGGACATGTATGTATCTAAAATAGAAGTGGTTTGTAAACAGGGAAGGGTCCACATATCTAATTTATTGCTATCATGCCATATTAGCACCCAGGTGTGTCATATTGAGCAAATCTCTTAGCTTCACTGGCTTTGGGTAGTCACCTGGAAGTTGATGTTATTGGACTAGATGATCTCTAGGTCCATTGCTGTTCAAATGACTCCAAGTTTTATAAAAGAAAAGCTGTAATTACGAGATCATGATTTTTTGAGGAATCTACATACTTTTTTCCATAGTGGCTGCACCAGTTTGCACTCTCACCAGCAATGTTTGAGAGTTTCCTTTTCTCCAAATCCTCTCCAACACTTGCTATTTCCTGTCTTGTTAAATATAGCCATTCTGACAGGTATGAGGTGATACCTTGTTGTAGTTTTGATTTGTATTTCCCTGATAATTAGTGATGTTGAATATCTTTTCATGTGCCTGTTGGCTATCTGTATAACTTATTTGCAGAAATGTCTGTTCAGATTTTTTGCCCATTTTTTAATTGGGTTGTTGGATTTTTTTGTTGTTGAGATGCATGAGTTCTTTATATATTTTGGATATTAACCCCTTATCAGATATATGGTTTGCAAACATATTCTCCCAATTATTAGGTCGTCTTTTCATCTTGTTGATGATTTCTTCTGCTGTGCAGAAGCTTTTTAGTTTGATGTAGTCCCATCTGTTTATTGTTTCCCTTGCCTGGTAAGACATGGTACTTGAAAATATGCTGCTAAGACCAATGTCAAAGAGTGTATTGCCTATCTTTTATTCTAGAAGTTTAATGGTTCCAGATCTTACATTCAAATCTTTAATCCATTTAGAGTTAATTTTTGTGTATGGTGTAAGATAGTGGTCTATTTTCATTCTTTTGCATGTGGCTGTCCAGTTTTCCAAACACCACTTATTGAAGAGACTTTCCTTTCTCGATTGTATGTTTTTGGTCCCCTTGTGAAAAATTAGCTGCTCACAGGGGCCAGCCCGTAGACGTGTGGGTTTATTTCTGAGTTCTCGATTCTGTTGCATTGATGTGTGTGTCTGTTTTTGTGCCAGTACCATGCTGTTTTGGTTACTATAGCTTTGTAGCATATTTTGAAAACAGAGAGTGTGATACTTCCAGGTTTTTTCCTTTTTCTCAGGATTCCTCTGGCTGTTTGGAGTCTTTTTTGTTCTATATAAATTTCAGGATTCTTTGTTCTTTTTCTGTTTAAAATGTCTTTGGAACTTTGATAGGAATTGCATTGATCTGTATACTGCTTTAGGAAGTATAGACATTTTAACTACATTAATTCTTCCAATCCAAGAGCATGGAATATCTTTCCATTTCTTTGTGTCCTATTTCTTTCAACAATATTTTATAGTTTTCAGTCTACAAGTCTTTCACCTCTTTGGTTAAGTTTATTCCTAGGTATTTTATTCTTTTTGTTGCACTTGTAAATGGGATTGCATTCTTAATTTCTCTTTATGCTACTTGGTTGTTAATGTATAGAAACCCAACTGATTTTTGTATGTTGATTTTGTATTCTGCAACTTTAGTGTATTCATTTATTGTTTCTAAAGTTTTTTGTGCAATTATTTAGGGTTTTCTATATATAAAATAATGTCATGTGAAAATAGTGACAGTTTCACTTCTTTCTTTCCAATTTGCATCCATTTTATTTCTGTTTCTTGCCTGATTGCACTGGCTAGAACTTCCACTGCTATGTTAAATGAAAGTGGCAAAAGTGGGCATCCTTCTCTGGTTCCTGTTCTTAGAGGAATAGTTTTCAGTTTTTCTGCATTGAGAATTATATTAGCTGTGAGATTTTCATATATGGCCTTTATGATGTTGACATGCTTTCCTTCTATACCCATTTTATTTAGAATTTTTATCATAAATAGATACTGTATCTTGTCAAATCCTTTCTCTGTATCTATTGAGATAATCATATGGTTTTTATTCTTCCTTTTGTCTATATGGTGTATCACATTGATTGATTTGTGGAGGTTGAACCATCCCTGCATCCCTGGAATAAATCCCACTTGGTCTTTTTGATGAATTGTATTCAATTTGCTGGCATTTTATTGAATATTTTTGCATCAATATTCATCAGTGATACTGGCCTGTAATTTTGCTTTTCCGTGTTGTCCTTGTCTTGTTTTGTTATCAGGATAATATTGGCTTCCAGAATGAGTTAGGAAGCTTTCATTCCTCTTGACTTTTTTGGAAGAGTTTGAGAAGACTAGGTATTAAATCTTCATTGAGTGTTTGGTCAAATTCACTAGGGAAGCCATATAGTCTTGGACTTTTGTTTTTGGGGAGGTTTTTGATTACTGTTTTGATCTCCTTACTGGTGATTAGTCTATTCAAATTTCTATTTTTTCTTGATTACATTTTGGAAGGTTGTATGATTCTGAGAATTTGTCCATTTCTTCTAGATTATCCAATTTATTGGCATATAGCTTTTCATAGTATTCTCTTATAATCTTTTGTATTTCTGAGGTGTCCATTGCAATTTCTCCTCTTTTACTTCTGATTTTTTTTTATTTGAGCCTTCTGTCTTTTTTATCTTGTTGAGTCTTTCTAAAGTTTTGTCCATTTTATTTATCTTTTCAAAGAAACAGCTCTTGGTTACATCAGTTTTTTCTATTGTTTTTGTTGCCTCTATTTGATTTGTTTCTGCTCTGATTTTTATTCTTTCCTTTCTTCTGCTGATTTTGGGCTTGGTTCATTCTTCTTTTTGCAGTTCCTTTAAGTATACTGTTAGATTGTTTATTTGAGATTCTTCTTGTTTGTTGAGGTAGGCCTGTATTGTTGTAAACTTCCCTGTTAGAACCACTTTTGCTGTATCCCATGAATTTTGGCATGTCCTATTTTCATTTTCATTTCTCTCCAGGTATTTTTTGATCTCTCCTTTGATTTCTTCATTGACCTAATCATTGTTCAGTAACCTTTTGTTTAATCTCCACATATTTGTGGCTCTTCCGATTTGCATTCTGTAGTTGATTTCTAGTTTCATACAATTGTGGCCAGAGAAGATGCTTTGTGTAATTTCAGTCTTCTTAAATTTATTGAGACTTGTTTTGTGGCTTAATATGTGATCTACCCAGGAGAATGTTTCATGTGCATTTGAGAAGAGTGTGTATTCTGCAGCTTTTGTTTGGAATGTTCTATATATATCTACTAAGTCCATCTGGTCTAACATGTCATTTAAGGCTAATGTTTCCTTATTGATCTTCTGTTTGGATGATATACCCATTGGTGGAGTGTTAAGTGGAGTGTTACAGTCCCTTGCTATTATTATGTTATTGCCTATTTCTCCTTTTATGTCTGTTAATAATGGCTTTATATATTTAGGTGTTTCGATGTTGGGTGAATAGATAATTAGAAGTGTTATATCATCTTATTGGATTGTTCCTTTTGTGATTATGCAGTGCCCTTCTTTGCCTCTTGTTAACAGTTTTGTTTTACAGTCCATTTTTTTCTGATACAAATATTTCTACCACAGCCTTCTTTTCATTGTCATTGCATGGAGATTCTTTTTCCATCCTTTCACTTTCAGCTTGTGAGTGTCTTTAGGTCTGAAGTGTGTCTCTTGTGTGTAGCATATATATCGATCTTCTTTTTTTTGTTCAGTTGGCCACCTTATGCCTTTTTATTAGAACATTTAGCTTATGAATATTTAATGTATCTATTGATAAGAGTGTACTTATTGCCATTTTCTAACTTTTTTTCTGAATGTTTTAATTGTTTGTCTCTGTTCCTTTCTTCTTCTCTTGAATCTTCCCCTGTGGTTCAATGTCTTTCTTGAGCATTATGTTTCAGTTCCTTTCTCTCTTTTTTGTGTATTTATTATAGGTTCCTGGTTTGTGATTATGATGAGGTTCACATACAGTAACCTATGTATATAGCAATCTATATTAAGTTGATGAACCCTTTAGTTTGACCTCTTGCTGAAAATGCTACTCTTTTCTTCCTCTCTTCCCATATTTTATGTTTTTGACATCCTAACCTCTTTTCTTTTTGCATGTGTATCTGTTACCCTCATCATGGAAATAGATAACTGTAGTACTTTTGTCTTATGTCCTTTTTATTGATCTGCTATCTCTATTGTATATTTGCCATTACAAGTGATTTGACTCCCGTAAAATTTCTGCTGAGAAGTAAGCCAATAGTCTTATGTGGTTTCCTTTGTATGTAACTTGTTGTCTTTCTCTTGCAGCTTTTAGGACTGTCTCTTTATCTTTACTTCTTAACATTTTAATTATAATGTGTCTTGGTGTGGACCTCTTTCAGTTTACCTTGTTTGGTGTTCTCTGTGCTTCCTGTACCTGGATGTCTATTTCTTTCCTTAGGTTAGGAAAGTTTTCAGCTATAATTTTTTCAAATAGATTCTCTCCCACTTTTTCTTTCTCTTCTCCTTCTGGGACAAATATAATATGGATATTAGTGTGCTTGATGTTGTCCCAGAGGTCCCTTAGACTGTCCTAGTTCTTTTTAATTCTTTTTTTCTTTTATGTTCAGCTTGAGTGATTTTCTCTACTCTTTCACCCAGCTCATTGATCTATTCTTATGTATCACCTACTCTGCTATTGAGTCCCTCTAATGAATTTTTCATTTCCAGTATTGTATTCTTCACATCTGATTGATTATTTTTTATATTTGCCAATTCTTTGTTGAAGTTCTCACTGAGTTCATCCCTTCTTCTCCCAAGATCAGTGAGCACCCTTATGACTATTAGTTTGTACTCTTTGTCAGGTAGATTGTTTATGTCTGTTTCATTTAGCTCTTTTTCTGGGTTTTGTCCTTTTCCCTTATTTGGAACATATTCCTTTGTCTCCTCATTTTGCTTCTTTCTCTGTGCTTATATCTATGTATTAGGTAGGTCACCTACATCTCCCAATCTTAGACAGGCGGCTTTATTTAAGAGATGCCTTGAGGTCCATCAGTCTTTTTCCCTCTTGAGACTAGTTCCAAATGTTTCAGGAGTGTCCCCTGTGGGGGCTACATGTGTTCTGTTGTGGCAGGGTTTCTCTTGCTGCAGGTGCCTGGGGAGGCTAGGCTGTCCCCCTGGCTGGCTGGTTGTAAGGTTCAGTTTCATGTTGCTGCTATGGTCACCTTAGTCAGTTTATCAAGTGTGGGGAGCCCCAGAACAGTTGATTGAAAGGTCTCATATCATGTCCCTATTGCACTTTTTCTGTTAAGTGAGTAGTTCCCCTTGTGTGGCTGGTTGCTAGACTGAGGGACTGACAACAGCTATAGGCCTATGACTTGCAAGGCTATTGCCAGCTCTCTCAGGATTGCAGCTGAGTTGGGCCAGCCCCAGGCATGGGAGCATCCAATTTATTCAGGCTTTGGAAGATGGGGCCGATCCCCTATGTGGTTGTTTGATAAGCACAAGTCTGCTGCAGCTGACAAAACCCACCACCCACAGGGCCACATACATCATCAACACAGTCTTGCCATGTGCGCATGCCCCCACCCACTTAAGTGGACACAGTTGCATCACTGCAGAGGCTCCACACACTCTGCCAATGCAGACCTGCTCCTCATGCATGCCCTGCCCCACAGAGATAGACCCACTCACCTGGCAGCAGAGGTTCCAAGCACCCCACATCTGTGGAACCACAAGTTGTCCAAGGGTTTGCTGTTAGATGGTGCCAGTCCCAAGGGCACGCTGTCTGTCCTGGCTGAACTGGATTAAATCAGTGCTCTAGTGGGGGGGGGCGCAGACCCCTGTGCTGGCAGGCCAGAGGAAGAATTCCAATGGCATTTGGCAGCTTCTGTGTCAGCTTGCCTGTACTAGATCATAATAATGCCCACTGCCAATGTCTCAGTCCCTGTGGATGTCTCACTTCTCAGTGAGATCCACCCAGAGCCTATCAAGTGATTCTCTTTTCACCAAAGGACTGTACACTTTTCTTTCTGGTGATTTTAGGTTGCTTTCCAAAATGGGTGAATTTTCACATGGGCTCTTTAAGAGTAGGCTTTTGTTCCCCTTATGTCTGATAGCTTTTGGGGGGTATTCCTTATTGTAGTTAATAGCCAGCAAAGCCAAAAATTATGACACCTATCTCATTTGTGTTGAATCTAAAAGTTGCTTATGGCAGTAATCTTCCCCTACTCAGACAGCCCAATCCTCCAGAAATGGCTTCGTACCTTAGGATCATTCCCTCCCAGCTGAGAAGTGTCATAGCTTGAAGGTGGCTTTTTTTCTCTCCAGTAAGGAATTTCTACCTCTTCTAGCTCTGCCAGCACTGTCCCTTGTTGCCAGTGTTCTTTTTATTCACTTTTCAGTGATCTCCAAGAGGTAATTGTTCCAAGAGTAGTTGTAAATTTGTTGTGTCCATGGGAGGGGGGGAGTTTAGAGTGCACCTACACCTCAATCTTGATGCCTTCTTCCCAGTAATGCAGCATAATATGTGGAAAAGAACTCCAATTTAGAACACAAAATTAAACCTATTAATAGAAGGCATACTGTGTACTACACAGTCTCAGTGCTTTATAAGCATTTAACTAATTTGATTCTCTGTATGACAAACTACTCTATTAAGGAGCTACTACTATCAGCCTTATTTTATAGGTGAAAATTCTGAGGCTTGAAGAGCTTAATTTGCTGAAGTTCACACAATCAGCTAGTGGAAAACTGGCATTCAAACCAGATTGGCTGATATCAATGCCCATGGTTGTAACCATGATAAGTTATGATTTTGTAATAAATAAGTTCTACTGTATTCCTTATTGACTTGCTTTCCTCACTTGTGCATAGGAAATCAGCCCTATCTGCCTCACATTGCTGCTGTGATGATTGATTTAGGTCAGCTATTTGAGAAAGTGTACTTAAAATGAAAGTACTCTGTAAACAAGTAAGTGTCTACATATCTAATTTATTGTTATCAGGCTGTATCATCAACCAGATGTGTCATCTTGGGGAAATCTCTTAGCTCCACTGGCTTCAGATCCTCACCAGGAAATTCACGGTATTGGACTAGATGATCTCTCTAGGTGCTTTCCAACTTCAGTGTCTCCAACTGTATTAAAAGAAAAGCTATAATCATGAGATCATAATAGGACCATGGGGAAGTGGGGAATTGAATCAGAAGGGACATGAGAAAGTGGGACATGAAATTATCAGGAAAAGAACTCTATGTCTCAAGAGAGCAAGTGCATGGAGAGTTTTCTCCCTGTAATTGTCTTTTCTCCTTTCACCTCTGTCCTAATAACATATTCAAGAGGACTCCAGATATACGCATCTCTTTGGCTGTGAGTGGACAGCCAATTTCATGGCCAAAATCACACATCTTGGAGTGTAATAGGGTCCAGTTGTAAAATTCCTTTGGAAAAGAAATAAGCAATTTCAACCTTTGGCAAGAAGCTTGTCTTCCTGGAGGATCTGGTTCAAGGTCAGAGAGCAAGATTTATAGAAAACAGTGAATTCTATGCTATCTCAATTGCTGTGTGATTCTTCTAGTAGGAAGAGGAAGTACATGAGGCATGGGTTATGGTCCTCAATCTCATTCATTCTTCAACTCTCCCCTCTTTCTCACTTCCACACCCTGCACTTATATCTCTTCTTCAGGTTTTCTTTCACCTTACCCAAATTCTATGGTATACAGTGAAAAGAATAATTTCTAAACTAAACTGTCAGGCATGGATGTTGAGTACTGGTTCTCAATTTCCTAAGTGTATGATCTCAAACGCTGTTAATTTCTGGTTTTCACCTGTAAATTGGGGATAATAGAATCATCTATAATATAATGAGACAATATGTATAAAGGCTAACACATTGTAGATATTAATAATTGAGCACTGAATCAAAATAATAGCTTGCTGAATTTCAGGATTAACTAAGATAAAATATGCTTGTCTGTGTTTCCCAACTTTATACAGTCCACTGCCTTTTCTAAAATTTTTATTTTATTTTTTTTGAGGAAGATTAGCCCTGAGCTAACATCTGCTGCCAATCCACCTCTTTTTTGCTGAGAAAGACTGGCCCTGAGCTAACATCCGTCCCCATCTTCCTGTACTTTATATGTGGGGCAGCTGCCTCAGCATGGCTTGATGAGTGGTCCCATGTCTGCACCTGGGAACCAAACCAGCAAACCCCAGGCCACCAAAGTGGAATGTGCAAAATTAACTGCTTGATATCTACAATGTGTTAACCTTTATAGATATTGTCTCATTATATTATAGATGATTCTATTATCCCCAATTTACAGTTTATCAATTGTATTTATATAAGTAGGTTTTTCACCCATAGCCAAGCTTAAATTGTTATATCATATTTTTTCTCATAGTTTCTGGCTTCATGTTATAGTTTAGAAATTTCTTTCCCATCCTAAGATTATATAAATGCATATCTATTAATCCCTCTAATGCTTTTTACTGATAGTGAGCCAGGTTTAAGCGATCACTTCGGGCAGAGATTATCCTTTTTCTATCAGTTTAAAATACTACCTATATCGTATGTTAAATTCTTACCAATGTTAAAATTTACTTGTTAAATTCTATTTCTTCTTTTGACATGTCTATTTTTACAAGAATAAGGAATTGTTAATGTTTATATTATTTTTTAAAGTCTGAATCTCCAAGTCTTTTTAATTATTAATCTTTTTTCAAAATTTTCTTGGTCATTAATATTGATTTACTCTTTCAACTCAAGGAAGATCACTTTGGATATGGAACATAGCCAGTTGTTGTTATCTGCTATGAATCTATTAGTGAGCTATAACACACTGAATGTATCAACAAACATATGAAATATACTTTTGTTGTATTTGGGAATTGAAACAGTTGCTTTGACTCTTTCTCGACATCAATGCTCATCATAGCTTGATGCTGGTTATCTGTTGACTCAAGTGTGCATGAACTGAAGCAAACTAAACAGAAGATCATTTCTGTGATTTGTGTCTTTACGACTTCAGGTGGTTTGATTTGTCTGGATGCTAGGTCTGAATCTACACCTGCCCAGAAGTAATGATGCCTAGCTGTCTACAGAGCTGATGATGTCTCAGGAATTTCCCCAAGTTAACCCATAAATTCTAGCACCCCTGGCATTCCTTTTTACAGGTACAGCTGTCATTCATAGTTATCTGTAAGTAATCAATGATAGTAATAGCCAACATCTATTGAACAATTAATGTGTCCTGGATTGTGTGCTGAGCAGTGTCATGAATTTCCTCATAAAACCCTCCCATTAACCTTACAGTTAAGGGGCTCTTGTCCTCACTTTGTTATGAGTAAATCATTTCTAGTGTGTTAAAACGACCAGGGTAAGTTCAGAGCATGAGAGAGTATCAAAACTAAAATTATTTTTTTCCATTTGTATTGACATACGGTTGATATACAACATTGTATAAGTTCAAGGTGTACAACATAATTTACTATATATATATATAATAAAATGATTACCACAGTAAGATTAATCTTCATCACCTCACATAATTACAGTATTCTTCCTTGTGATGAGAACTTTTGAGATCTAGTCTCTTAGCAACTTTTAAATATATGATACAGTATTGTTAACTATACTCATCATGCTGTACATTATATTCACAGATCTTATTTACCTTATAACTGGAAATGTTTTACTTTCTGACCACCTTCACCCAATTCCCCTACCTTCCACTCCTTGCCTCTGGCCACCACAAATCTGATCTTTGTTTCTATGAGTTTGTTTCGTTTTAGATTCCACATACAGTGAGACCATAATGTGCTTGCCTTTCTCTGTCTGATTGATCTTACTTAGCATAATATCCTGATGGTCTATCCATATTGTCACAAATTCCAGGATATCCTTCTTTTTTATGCCTGAACAATATTCCTTTATGATACATCCTATTATTTATGTTATTTATACATGTGTTATTTATATTTATAAATATATAATTTGACTTTTTATCCATTTATCTGTTGGTGGTTGCTTAGATTGTTTCAATACTCTGGCTATAATAAATAATCCTGCAATGAACATTGGGATACAGGTTTGTTTTAGGGGCAGTGATACCATTTCCTTTGTATATATATATATATATATCTCCAAGATATGGAATTGCTGGATCATATGGTAGGTCTATTTTTAATTTTTTGAAAAAACTCTATACTGTTTTCCATAGTCACTATACCAATTTAAATTCTCATAGCAGTGCACATTTCCCTTTTCTCCACATTCTGGCCAGGAGTTGTTGTCTCCTTTTTGATTATAGCCATTCTAACAGTTGTGAGTTGGTATCTTACTGCGATTTTGATTTGCAATTCCCTGATGATTATGATGTTGAGCACATATTTATGTACCTGTTGGCATTTTATATGTCTTCTTTGGAAAAATATCTATTCAGGTCCTATGAAAAATTTGAATTGGATTATTTATTTTCTTGCTACGGAGTTGTATGTGTTCCTATATATTTTAGATATTAACTCCTTATCAGAGATGTGATGTGCTAATATTTTCTGCTATTCTGTTGGTTACCTTTTCATTTTGCTTATCATTTTCTTTGCTGTGCAGAAGCCTGTTAGTTTGATATAATCCATCTTATGTATTTATTTATTTAATTATTTAATTTCGCTTGTGCTTTAGGTGTGATATCCAAAACATCATTTCCAATCCATGTTCAGAAGTTTTTCCCTATGTTTTCCTCAAGGAGTCTTATGATTACAGGTCTTACACTTAAGTCTTCATTCATTTTGAGTTTATTTTTGTGAGTGATGTAAGATCAGGGTCTAGTTTCATTCTTTTGCATGTGAATATCCAATTTTCCCATCATCGTTTATTGAAGAAACTGTTATTTTCCATTGAGTATTTTAGGCTCTCTTGTCAAATGTTAGTTGACCATATACACACAGTTTTATTTCTGGGGTCTTGATCCTGTTCCATTGGTCTTTGTGTCTGTTTCTACGCCAGTGGCATACTGTTTTTATTTCTATGGCTTTGCAACATAGTTTGAAACATTTGCCAGCTTTATTCTTCTTTCTCAGGATTGCTTTGTCTATACAAAGTCTTTTGTGGTTCTACAGGGATTTTAGGATTGTTTGTTCTATTTCTGTGAAAAATGCCATTGGAATTTTGATGCAGATTGCATTGAGTCTATTGGCAGATTTGTGTAGCATAGACTTTTTAATAATATTAATTCTTCCAATCCATGTACATGGGATACCTTTCAATTTACTTGTACCTTTTTCAATTTCTTTGGTCAGTGACTTATAGTATTCAGTGAAGAGATCTTTCACCTTCCTGTTTAATTTTTTTCTACACATCTTATTGTTTTTGATGCTATTGTAAATGGGATTGGTTCTTTATGTCTTTTTCAGACAATTTGTGTTAGTATATAGAATGCTTATTTTGTATCCCAGGACTTTAGTGAATTATTTGATTAGATCTAACAGTTTTTAGTGAAGATTTTAGGATTTTCTATACGTAAAATCATGTCATCTGCAAATAGACACAATTTCAATCTTTTATTTCCATTTATGAGGCTTTATTATTATTATTATTTTGACTTTATTGTGTTGGCTAGGACTTATTGTCGTGTTTTAGGAATGAAGAGAATGGCCATCTTTGTCTTCTTCCTGGTCTTAGAAAAAAATCTTACAACCATTTACCATTGAGTATGATGTTAGATGTCACTTTGTTAAATATGGCCTTTATTAAGCTCAATTTAGTTCCTTTTATACCTAATTTATTGAGAATTTTTATCAGGAATGTATGTTGAATTTTGTCAAATGCTTTTTGTGCATCTATGGAGAATTATATGATTTTTATATTTCATTTTATTAACGTGACTATCACTTTTGTTAATTTTTGTATACTAAACCATCTGTGCATCCTCAGAATGAATCCTACTTGATAGTGGAGTATGATCCTTTTAGTATGCTGCTGAATTCTGTTTGTTAGGATTCTTTTTTTGAAAATTTAGAATCTGTATTCAACAGGTCAAGGACATTGACCTGCAGTTTTCTTTTCTTCTAATGTCCTTATCTGGCTTTGGTATCAGTGCTGGCAGGGGGAGGGACCATGGAGTCAGAGTGTAGCTGTTCCTCTAACTTTCTAACAGGATTCTTCTCATTCTCTGTGGCCCATGGGGATATTTCAGCCTCATCCCCGTGTTCTAGGATTTTCAAAATGATGTGTTGTTACGAGTAGTTGCTAATTTTTTCTGGCAAGAGTGACAAAGTGAATGACCTATTTTGCCATCTTGATGACGTCATTCAGAATAAAAACTCTAAAGTCTGAACCCTTAACCACAGTACTATGCTGTTTCCTAAGATGCAAAATATCCTACAATTGATACAGTAGTTGGGGCTAATATTTGTACCAGCCTCCCTTAGGAATAGTTCATATGAAGACTTCCCTAAGAAGACTTACTTCATAACTTTATTGGGCATACATGCTATCCCCCAAGAAAATATCAGGATTATAAATTATGATATAATTTTCCAGGCCATGTTGAAGGTGTTGTATTAAATATATTCGTAAAAAGTTTGAGAAGTTATTATAAACAGGGTAATTTTTCTTATGTGTAAAAGAAGAAAATTTTAAAAATCTACCTAGATGAGATCTTGGAGAGAAGAGCTATTTCAAGTTTATTCTGGAATGATGCCCGTTTTACCTCACTATTATTAAGCAGCAGTTATGTATTGAATTTTCAAAATTCCTATAAAATCTTACAGTTTTACAATGATCTCTCCCATATAATTATAGAGTTTCTATTGCTTTTTAGAAAAATTTTAAAATATTTAATATTTCATCTCCACATACCCATGTACTTCTTCCTCCATAATGTGTCCTTCATTGATATCTGCTACGTGACCTCCACAGCCCCCAAGATACTCTCCAATTTCTTCCAGGAGTAGCAAACTATCACCCTTGTGGGTTGTGCTGTTCAATACTTCACCCTTCCAAACGTGGGACTGAATGAGTCTTGTCTCATGACAGCCATGGTTTATGATTGATATGCTGCCATTTGTAACCCACTTCTCTATTCATCCATCATGTCACCCACTCTGTGTGTTCAGATGGTTCTGGGGTCCTATATTAAATATTTAATTTAATAAATATTTAATATTTTTAAAATATGTCTTTTAATTTTTCTGAGACCTCATCAGGTAATTGGGAACCTGAAACACTGAGAAGGTCCTATTTGACAATTAGATGGAAACTGTAGTCTTCCTTCTAGGACGGTAAAGCGTTTTCCATTTTTCAGTGCTCAGTGAAGGGAAGAAAATGGCAGATGTCAGAATTATAATGTTGTCATTTCACGTGAGTCAGTAATGCATTCTTTTGACTCTTTTCTCATTTTAGGAGCACCAAGCCAATGACTCAAGGAGGAACTATTACAGCTATCACCCATTTCCTCCTCTTGGGATTCTCAGATTTCCCCAGAATCAGAGCAGTGCTCTTCGTTGTATTCCTGTTGGTGTACATTTTGACTCTGATTTGGAACCTGTTTCTCATCATCTTAATAAGGATGGATTTCCATCTCCACACACCCATGTACTTCTTCCTCCATAATCTGTCCTTCATTGATATCTGCTACGTGACCTCCACAGTTCCCAAGATGCTCTCCAACTTTTTCCAGGAGCAGCAAACCATCACCCTTGCGGGTTGTGCTGTTCAATACTTCATCTTTTCAACCATGGGACTGAGTGAGTCTTGTCTCATGACAGCCATGGCTTATGATCGATATGCTGCCATTTGTAACCCACTTCTCTATTCATCCATCATGTCACCCACTCTGTGTGTTCAAATGGTGCTTGGGTCCTATATGGCAGGATTCTCTGGTTCTATATCCCAATTGTGTGCCATGCTTCAGCTCCAATTCTGTGGGCCTAATGTCATCAACCACTTCTTCTGTGACATGCCACAACTGTTAGTCTTGTCCTGCACTGACACTTTCTTTGTACAACTCATGACTGCGGTATTAATAGTGATCTTTGGGATAATAAATGTCTCAATTATCATGATATCTTATGGCTGTATTGTCATCTCCATTATGAAGATCACTTCAGCTAAAGGCAGGTCCAAGGCTTTCAACACCTGTGCTTCTCACCTGACAGCAGTGACCCTCTTCTATTCCTCAAGTATCTTTGTCTACTTGAGTTCCAGCTCTGGCGGTTCCTCCAGCTTTGACAGATTTGCATCAGTCTTCTACACTGTGGTGATTCCCATGTTGAATCCCTTGATTTATAGTCTGAGGAACAAAGAAATCAAAGACGCCTTGAAGAGGTTGCAAAAGAAGAGAAAGTATTGCTGAGGTCATAGATTATGAGATTTTTGACATATTTATCCTATCAGAATCACCTTAACCCACAATAATATGCACAAGAATGCACTATAACAAAATTCATACTGCCTTTGGAAAAAGAAGACTTAATTTGACACAAATAATATGCCAAAATGGACCAATAGGTGACTCAATGCCATGCAAACACAATATCTTTAAGTCCTAGAGGTTCATGAACATCAGCTTACATGAGGAGTAGATTGATCATTTATTTATATATCAATCTTTCCATCATTTATGAAACATCAGGTTTAAAAGCTTGTTGCTTCCTTTAGTTTCTGAGATTGAACCCTGCCCAATTGCAGGACTCTGACATGAAAGGAAAGGTAACAGACAGAGGTCCTCTTGGATATAGAAACTTTGTCACTCAAATATTTTGATGCAGCAGCATGACTAAGACACAGAAGTGACCAATGTTTGTTTTGTGTTTCTGACCAGAATAGGAAGGAACAAAGAGAAAGGATGTGACTTTGGACAGAAACAATCCTGTGCAATTGGTCTGGTTGTGCCTACTGCAAAGACCAATCTTACCTAGCTAGTGTTTGTCTAAGGCCTCTTTCAATGCTAATCATCTAATAAATTTTTTATTACATCCTAGTCTATACCACCTATAGTCTAAGGAAGGAGGAGGTGATTTGAATCATAAAAGGAATGGAAGGAAGTATCTTGTCCCTTCAATGCCGTTTATTTATGAATCTGATGAGTTAATTTTTTGCACATAGTGTCCAGTGGGGATTTCTGATGGGAGATGATATTCAAAATCCATGTCACAGCCAATAGCAATTTCTGATATTGTGGGACTCAACTCTCCCTTTTTCTACCCCATCCAATCTGGAAAATTTACCCTTGGTTCACATAGCCAATGGGATCACACTACCAAATCATTTTTCATATCTCAAACATCTGAAACTATTTGGTGTGAGAATACATGTGACAGCTCATCATAATAACAGAATTACTGAATATTCAGTATTGCAAAGACAAAGAGCAAATATAGAAAATTGATATACTTTCTTTCCTATCATTTTGTTCAACATTTTATGTCTTAGAGATTTATGGTTTTTTGGGGTGATATTATAGATGAAGTAGAATGGTTTGTGTTACTCTAATGCTGATATTTCCAGCAAACTTCAAGGGCCAGGAAAGGAGATAGATGGTGGTACAAGCAAGGTTCTCAACTCTGAACAGTTTTTGCTGTGTGAAGTAGGAGAGAAAGTTGTGGTCAGGTTAAAAAAAAGATGTGTAGCAACACTGAATGTTGACTTTCGAGATTGCTCTGACTTGAACAAACTGGTACAAAACATGTCATTACATTTACATATTATTCTTAGAGTTTCATTGAATTCTTATTTTTGGCTTGTTATTTATATTTTTTTTGAAGTAATGCTGATTTAGAACATTATATCAATTTCAGGTATACATCATTACATTTCAAATTATATGTAGACTACATCATGTTCACCCCCCAAAGAATAGTTACCATTTGTCATTGTACTCATGTGCCCTTTTACTCTTTTCACCCCTTGCCCCACAACCCATCCCCTTTGGTAACAGCTGATCTAATCTGTATTTCCCTGTGTTTGTTTATTGTTGTTACTGCTTGTATCTTCCACTTATGAGTGAAACCTTACGATATTTGACTTTCTCTGTCTGACTTTTTGCTTACATAATATAGTCAAGGTCCATCCATCTTGTCGCAAATGGTAAAATTTCATCTTCTTTAATAGCTGAGTAGTGTTCCATTGTGTATATATGCTGCATCTTCTTTATCCATTCATCCACTCATGGGCACTTAGGTTGCTTCTATGTCTTGGCTTTTGTGTATAATGCTGCAATGAACATATGGGTGCATATATCTTTTTGAATTAGTGTTCTTATGTTCTTTGGATATATACCCGGGATTGGACTAGTTGGATCATATGGTATTTCTATTTTTAATTATTTGAGAAATCTCTATACTGTTTTCCATAATGGCTGTACCAGTTTGCATTTCCACTCGCAATGTATGAGGTTCCCTTTTCTCCACATCCTCTCCAACATTTGTTATTTTTGTCTTGGTAATTATAGATAGTCTGACAGGAGTAAGGTGATATCTTATTGTAGTTTTGATTTGCATTTCCCTTATGATTAGTGATATTGAACATCATTTCATATACCTGTTGGTCATCCATATATCCTCTTTGAAAAAAATGTCCGTTCATATCCTCTGCACATTATTTGATTAGCTTGTTTGTATTTTTGTTGTTGAGTTGTATGCGTTCTTTTATATATTTTGCATATTACCCTCTTGTGTCATACATGATTTGCAAATATTGTATCCAAGTTGGTGAGTTGTATGTGTTCTTTTGCATATTTTGCAGATTACCCCCTTGTCTCATACATGATTTGCAAATATTTTCTCCCAGTTGGTGAGTTATATTTTCCTTTTGTTGGTAATTTCTTTGCAATGCAGTTTTTCAGTCTGATCAGTCCCATTTGTTTATTCTTGCTTTTGTCTCCTTTGCCTGAGTAGACATGGTATTCAAAAAGGCACTGCTAATACCGATTTCAAAGAGCTTACTGCCTATATTTTCCTCTAGGACTTTTATGGTTTTAGGTCTTGTATTGAAGCCTTTAATCCATTTTGAGTTAATGTTTGGATATGGTGTAATATGATGGCCTGCTTACATTCCTTTGCATTTTGTTGTCCAGCTTTTCCAATGCAATTCATTGAAGAGACTTTATGTTCTCCATTGCACATTCTTTACTCCTTTGTTGAAGATTAGCTGTCCGTAGTTGTGTGGTTTTATTTCTGGGCCCTCAATTCTCTTCCATTGATCTGTGTATCTGTTTTTGTGCCAATACCATGCTCTTTTGATTACTAGCTTTGCAATACATTTTGAATTCAGTGAGTGTGATACCTCTGACTTTGTTCTTTTTTCTTAGGATTGCATTGGCTATTTAGGGTCCTTTCTTGTTCAATATAGATTTTAGGATTATTTACTCTATTCCCATGAGGAGTGTCATTGGGTTTCTGATTGGAATTGCAATGAATTTGTAGATCGCTTTAGGTAATATGGATATTTTTACTATGTTTACTCTTCCACTCAAAGTACATGGAATATCTTTCCATTTCTTTATATCTTCTTTGATTTCTTTCAATAATGTCTTATAGTTTTCAGCGTATTGGTCTTTTACTTCCTGGGTTAAATTTATTCCCAGATATTTTATTGCTATTGTAGTCTTGATTTTTCTTTCTGACAGTTCACTGTTAGCATATTGAAATGTGACTGATTTTTCTATGTTGATGTTTTGCCCTGCAACTTTATTGTATTTGTTGATTGTTTTTTATAGATTCTTGGTGGATTTGCTAGGATTTTCTATATATTGATTTATGTCATCAGCAAATAATGACAGTTTTGCACCTTGCTCTCCAATTTGGATGTTTTTTATTATTTTTTCTTACCTAATTGCTCTGGCCAAAACTTCCATTAATATGTTGAATGAGTGGCAAGAGTGCACATCCTTTTCCTGTTACTGTCCTCTGAGAAATAGCTTTGAGTTTTTCACCATTAACTATGGTGATAGCTATGGGTATGTCATATATGGCCTTTAGTATGTTGAGTTATTTTCCTTCTATACCCATTTGATTCATAGTTTTTTTTTATTATAAATGTATTTTGAATCTTGTCAAATGCTATCTCTGCATCTACTGAGATGATCATGTGATTCTTGTTCTTCTTTGTTTAGATGGTGTATCACATTAATTGATTTTCAGATGTTGACCCATCCCTGTGTCCCTGGAATAAATCTCACTTGATAGTGGTGTATGATCCTTCCAATGTATTGTTGTATTTGATTTGCTAACATTTGTTCAGGAGATTTGCATCTATGTTCATCAGCAATATTGGCCTGTAATGTTCCCTTTTTCGTTTTCCTTGTCTGATTTTGGAATCAGAATAATTTTGGCCTCATAAAATGAGCTAGGATACATCCTGTCTTCTTCAAGTTTTTGGAAGAGTTTGAGGATAGGTATTAAATCTTGTTTCAATGTTTGGTAGAATTCACCAGTAAAACTTCCTTGTCTTGGACTTTTGTTCCTTGGGAGATTTTTTATTACTGTTTCAATCTCTTTATTTGTGATTGCTCTATTCAGATTCTCTATTTCTTCTTTATTCAGTTTTAGGAGGCTGCATGTTTCTAAGAATGTATTCCTTTCTTCTAGATTACCCAGTTTTGTGGGCACATAGCTTTTCATAGTATTCTCTTATAATCTGTATTTCTGTGGTGTCCATTGGAATTTCTCCACTTTTATTTCTGATTTTATTTATTTGAGCCTTCTGTCTATTTTCCTTACTGAGTCTGGATAAGGGCTTATTAATTCTGTTTAACTTTTCAAAGAACCAGATCTTAGTTTCATTGATCCTTTCTATTGATTTTTTAGTCTCTATTTCATTTATTTCTGCTCTGATTTTTATTATTTCCTTTCTTCTACTGACTTTGGGCTTCATTTGTTCTTTTCCTAGTTCTTTTATGTATAGTTTGAAATTATTTATTTTATATTTTTCATGTTTCTTGAAATAAGCTTGTAGTTATGTAAACTTCCCTCTTAGTATTGCTTTCACAGCATCCCATAAGGTTTGGTACACTGTGTTTTACTGTCATTTCTCCTGAGGTATTTTTTGATTTCTTCATTGATTCTACAGTTATTCAGTAGCATGTTGCTTGTTTCCACATATTTGTGACTTCTGGCCTTTTTTGTACTTGATTTCTAATTTCATAGCATTGTGGTCAGAAAAGGCTTTTGATACAATTTAATTCTTCTTAAAGTCACTGAGGCTTGCTTTGTTTTCCAACATATGGTCTATCTTTGAGAATATTCCATATGCACTTGAGAAAAATGTGTATTCTGCTGTTTTTGAATGGGATGTTCTATATAAATCTATTAAGTCCATATGACCTAGAGTTTCATTTGAGGCCATTGTTTCCTTGTTGACTTTCTGTCTGGATGACCTATCCAATGAAATAAGTGGAGTGTTAAGATCCTCTACCATTACTGTGTTGCTGTCAAGTTCTCCCTTTCAGACTGTTAGCAGTTGCTTTATGTACTTTGGTGCTCCTTTGTTAAGTGCATTTATGTTAATAAGTGTTATGTATTCTTGGTGGAATGTCCCTTTTATCATTATATTATCCCAATCTTTGTCTTTTGTTATATTTTTTGTCTTGATGTTTGTTTTGTCTGATATAAGAATGACTCTGTCCACTTTATTTTGCTTGCCATTTGTTTGGCGTATCATCTTCCATCCCTTCACACTGAGTCTATGTTTGTCTTTAGAGCTGAGATGTGTTTCCTGCAGACACCATATTGTTGGGTCTTCTTTTGTAATCCATCCAGCCACTCTGCATTTTTTGATTGGTGAATCAATTCATTTTCATTTAGAGGGATTATTGCCTTATGAGGGCTTACTGCTGTCATTTTATCTTTTGTTTTTGTTTTCTGGTTGTTTTATGTTTAAGTTGTTTCTTTTTACTTGTATTTCTCTCTGCCGTTTCAGTTTGCTGCTTTTCTGTGATGTTTTTCTCAGTTTCCTCTTTATTTCTGAATTGTGACTCTGATTTTTTGTTTTGTGGTTACCATGAGATTGTATAAAAGATCTCATAATTGAGATAGTACTTTTTCTGATAGCCTCTTATCTCTATTAGCCTATGCAGGTTCAACCCTTTTCCTCTTACCTTCCTATGTTTTTTTTTGTCATGAGTTATTCTTTTCTGTGTTGTGAGTTTGTGACCAAATTGAAGTATTGATAGTTGTTTTTTGATGCTTACTTTCCCTTTATTTTTTGTGCTATAATTGTTTATACAAACCTATTCTGATATAGAACTGCAATATTTTGATTCTTTCTCTCTATTTATCTCTTTGCACAAAGCTTTGTATAATTTTTCCTTTTCGTTTCAGGTAGGAGGGTCCCTTTCATCATTTCTTCTACAATAGGCCTAGTGATGATGAACTCCCTCAGATCTTGTTTGGGAAATTTTTATTTTCCTATCATATCTGAAGGATAATTTTGCTGGACAGAGTATTCTTGGCAGATAGTTTTTGTCCTTCAGTATTTTGAATATATCATTCCACTCTTTCCTAGCCTGTAGGATTTCTACTTGTAAATTTGCTGAAAGCCTGATAAATATTCCTTTGTAGGTTATTTTCTTCTGTCTTGTGGCCCTTAATATTTTTTCTTTGTCATTGAATTTTGACAGCTTTGGTATTATATGCCTTGGCTAAGATCTTTTTGCCTTGATGTAATTAGGAGTTCTATTGGTTTCAAGTAATTGTAAGTCCAGTTACTTCCTCAGGTTTGTGAAGATCTCAGCTACTGTTCTTTTGAATAAGCTCTCTTCTCCTTTTCCCCTCTCTTCTCCTCCTGGGATATCTATTATCCTTATGTTACTTTTCCTAATTGAGTCAGATATTTTTTGAAGAATTTCTTCACTTTTTAAAATCTTCATTCTCTCTCTTCCTCCACCTGAATCAATTCTAAGTTTCTATCTTTGAGGTCACTAATTCTCCCCTCCATATGTTCTGCTCTATCTTTAATGCTTTCTTACTTATTTTTAATCTCATAATTGTGTTCTTCATCTCCAACATTTGTTTGTTTTTTTTTTATTTTTTTAATCCTGAGCTCATTGAACGATATTTCTGAGTTTTCTTGTAACTCATTGATTTACTGTGGAAGAGCTATTGTGAATTCTCTTTCAGTTAGATTATATTCTTCTGTGACTTCAAATTTGGTTTCTGGAGAGTTTTCCTTCTCATTCTCTTGTACCATGTTACTGTAGTTATTCACAGTATTTGGTGAGTTAAGTCTCTGCTGGGGCACTTGTGATAGTACTACCATTCTTAATTGGGTATAGCTTTGATTACTTTGGTTTTGATCTGCTTCTTATTGTATTTGAGATCCTACACTTTCCATCCTGGGGTCCGTTCCCTGGATTACTGATACCAAGGGAGGAGGAGGGTGTTGCTACTCTGGTTCCATTGCCTCCTGTGGGTCCAGGCCAGCTGCCTTCAGTTGTATATAGGTATGGATCTGTTATTTTTCCTGTGATGCTGTGTAGGGGATCTTCTGTTGGTCAATGGTACTCCAATGGTTTGTAACTTAGAAAGCAAAGACAAAGAGAATAACTTACTCTGCCATGATGATGATGTCATTGCATTTCATTTACTTTTATTTTACAATTACAATTGGGGGCAACTCACCATTAATTTCTTATCCTTTTGTTTTTTGATATTCAGCTTGTGTCTGTTTTCAAAATAAAAACAAAATTTAAATCAAAGTATATTTGATATACAAGTGTTAAATTAAATTCTACAACATGTTGATTTGATATGTTTCTATATTGTGATATTATTGCATTTGTAGTGATAATTAGCACCTCTATCACGTCACATAATTATCATGTCTAATATGTGTTTGGAATAATTAAGATCTAATCTCTTAAGTTTGAATATTATAAGGCAATATTGTTGTCTATAGTCACTGTACTTTTCATTAGATCTCTAGGACGTATTTACTACTAGTTGCAAATTTGTACCCTTAAACAACTTCTCTCATATTCCCCCACAACCAAGGCCCTGGTATCCACTATTTTCCTCTTTGTTTTTACAAGTTTAGCTTTTTTAGATTCCACATATAAGTGATATCATATAGGGTTTATCTTTCTCTGTGTGTGTTCTCTCTCTTAGTATAATGTACTCAAAGTCTTTCAATGTTGTCTCAAATGGAAGGATTTCCTTCTTTTTCATAGCAGAATAATATTTTGTGTGTGTGTGTGTGTGTGTGTGTGTGTATCACTTCTTCTTTATCCATTCATCCACTGATGGGCACTTACAGTGATTCCGTATTTCAGCTATTGCAAATAATGGTGCAATAAACATGGGAGTGCATATATATTTATGATATCCTATTTTCCTCTCCTTTGGGTATATATTCAGAAGTAGGATTGATGGATAATCTTTTAGTTCTATTTCTTAATTTTTTGAGGAACCTCTTTATTGTTTTCCTTAGTGAATGAACCAATTGACATTCCTATCAACAGTGTACAAGTGTTCCCTTTTCTCCATATCTTCACCAACAGTTGTTATCTCTTCTCTTCTTGATGATAGCCATTCTAACAGGTGTGGTGATATCTCATTGTGGTTTTGCTTTGCATTTCCCTGATGATTAGTGATGACAAACATCTTTTCATGCACCTGTTGACCATTTGAATGTCCTGAGCATGTTTCTTTAAAGTTGTGTTTGACAATATCTTTTCTCCACCCTCAAAGGGTAGCCTGCCTCTTCTAGGAGTTGTTATGAGTTCAGAGTAGGATATGGAGGAGACTTGCTTCAATAAAACTTTCTGTGACATTATCTACCTGTCTGTTTTGGGTTCTTAAGAAAGAGGGGAAGATTAGTTCACAGCACACTCTTAGTTATCTTTGCTTCTATCACTTACACTTACCAGAACCCTCAATATTCCAGTATCTGAATAATTCCTGGTAGATTGTATGCCCCTAATCAATATTTGTCAAATGAATTAACCTTGTGTCTTAGCACAAATCTTAACATTTTGGTTCTTACTAAGTCAGTAAGTACGGTACAACAATTTAAGAACCAACCTTCAACAAAGTTTCTGAAAGTGTTTAACAAAAATAAAATGAATAATTCACATTACAGATAAGTTCTCAGTAGACTTCTTCTGAGAGAAACATGGAGATCATGACTATTTAAATATTAGACTATATTATATTGTGACAATATGCTTTACTTTTTTGTTTTAAAAATAACTGACCTATGAGGTCATCCTGGTGGCACAGCAGTTAAGTGCCCACATTCCATTTTGGTGCCCTGGGGTTCGCTGGTTCAGATCCTGGGTGCTGACATGGCACCACGTGGCCTGCCCTACTGTGGTAGGCATCCCACATATGAAGTAGAGGAAGATGGGCATGGATGTTAGATCAGGGCCAGTCTTCCCCAGCAAAAAGAGGAGGATTGGCAGCAGTTAGCTCAGGGCTATCTTCCTCAAAAAAAATAAAAAATAAAAATAACTGACCTTTTATAGTAAAATTAATCAAAATTGTGATTCAACAAAACTGTTTTTCAGATCTATTAAAATACGTAAGTAAAATTATTTATTTTTGACTTTATTCATGGGATACAGAATTTCTCAGTTTTTCAGTCAACCCTGACATACTGCAATTTAAGTTTTAAAACTATGGCCTAATTATAGTTTCTGAATGACAGCAAAATGTGCTTTTATCATATATTAAATAACATACATTTTTATATGTATATATATTTATTACTCAGATATAAGGCCTTAGGAACATTAGAAAATATGATAGTGAATAATCAGTAGGTTATAGACAGTAGTAAGATAATAGCATAAGCTAATTACATTTTTATGAGTAGATAAGATAAATAGAAATTAGGATGAAAATAAATATGATTAAAAATATATAAACATAAATACAAAAAGTTTCATATCAAAGGTAATAAAGGGAAGTTAAATCAATTTTTCTACCTAATGAAATATAAGTAAAAAATAAATGTTGAAATAATTTAAATATTACAGTATATGAATGCTGGGGACAATACAATGAGCAATAGTATGTTGTAACTTATTTCTGGTGGAAATATTAAATGGTTTAAGAAATTTGAAAATGTGGTTGTGATATTTGGTTAAACCTTGTGGGCTGAATCCAAATGTTTGTCTTGCTCATTCTTGGAGGCCACCTAAAATGATAATAAAAGTTTTTTAGAAAAAACCTATAAAGTCATGAAGATATGGATAACAGGAAATGTGACAACAAAGGTTGGAAACTGCGAGGCAGATTTATGAAGAATAACCAACTCAGATTCTAGAAATCAGGAAGCCATGGGTCCTGGGTAGAGTAGAGAGCAAAAAACAAGAAGCAGCAAGTTGTTTCCCCTTGTAAGACCTCAATAAGGATCAGTAATTGAAGGCATTATGGACCTGCACAGTGAGTGGGGCTTAAAACTGGATATTTGGTTGAAAAAAATCTGCTAAGAACAATTAGACTACTAGACAAGGCCTTCCCCCGCTTTTGCATCCAAGAAACTCCTGCCCCTCCCTCCTAATCCTTCCCTTGCTCTAACAGAAGACTGAAGGTTTATTCTCTGGAGAATTGAACCAAGAAGTATGGGCTTAGAGTCATCACACATATCTAAGGGGGGATGCTAAAAACAGAGGAATTAAGATAATAAACGCACAGTGAAAAAGGAGATTCTCCCTGCTTGAGCCCCTCCTTCCACCACACACCTACTGCATTCACTCATTCAACTCTCAGAACACTCCCAGCTGGGATGATTTCTCTTTGGCAGGAGACTGGAGAATTCCTTTCTGGAGAAACACCCGCCCAAGATAAAATATATATCTCCTGATGCTTAAAGCTGGGGCCCATCAAAGCAATTGTGAAGTCCTCCCCAGATTGCCCAGCAGAAACCCCACCAGAGGACAATATCTGGCCAGAAAAACCATGCTTGAAATGTTGCTTTTTAGTGCCTCACTTTGCAATGGGAAAGGACAGCAAAGAACAACCACACAGAGGCTCTAAAATAAACAAAGAGTAATAAAAGGAAAAGAATTCAGAGGACACAAAGGTGATGCAGGGAGCATTAGGGTATTCAAAACACTAAAACTCCAAAATTAAAACACTCAGTTAAAGAAGATATTGTGGAAGAAATTGGACATTTATTTATAATATTGTTTGAGCCACAGGATCAAATTTTCTCTGACGACTTCAATTTTATGAGCTAATAGATTCACTTGATTGTTTTAACCAGTTTCAGTTCTTTTCTTTTGTCATTAAACATGAAAGATTCCTAATTCTGAAAAAAATGTTATAATTTATACCAAGAATCACAAAAATGTGACTCTCCTTGAGTAACTGGTCTCTTCCTGTAGTATATTAGTTATCTATTGATGCACAACAAATTACTACAAAACTTTGTGGTTTCAAACAAAAATATTCATTTATTACCTCATATATTTTCTGTGGGTCAGGAATTCAGGGGCAACCTGGCTGTGTAATTCTGGCTTAGGGAGCCTCATGTGGTTCCATTCAAGTAGTTGGTCAAAGCTGAAGTCCTTTGAAGCTAGATCAAGGCTGACAGGTCCACTTCCAAAGTAGATCTCTCACATAGCTGTCAAGTTGGAGCTGGCTTATGACAGGAGGCCAATATTCTTGGTTACATGGGATAGCCCTATTAAATATTGTAGGGTTATACACAAGCCTATGAATACCAGGAAGCTAGGGTCATTGGGAACCATTTTGGAGGGACTCGGATGGTAGAAATGCTTCAGAGTAGATATATTCAAAAATATTCATTGACAACTTGGAAATAACCCATATGCTACATGAAGAAAAAGGTTAAATACATTAGGATATAATGAATTGATCTATTATAATACACATGAAGGAAAATAATACTTATGATGCATGTGACAGGTTTTGAAAATCAATCTACAAAATCAGGAATTCAAGAAATACAGTTTTCATTATGTTTCCATCACACTATTCCTACTTTGCACTGTTCTTATTTCTCCTCTGTGAAAAAAGCTTAGTCAATTAAAGGATCGTTTCTTCTTTTCTCTACATTTGTGTCTAAGTTCTAGAGGGCTGAATAATACCACAGCAACAGGGGAATCGGGTCCTTGACTTCCCTCCATAGCAGCATCTTGTGAAATATGTTACCTCAACAGATCCTCAGCTGTCAAATCACAAATGAATTGCTACTGAATTCCATTTATCCTCATCCTAAAGACTTGTAAGATCTGATGATTCTGCTGCTCACAGTGAGTCTTGGTTAAATGGGAATTGTTCTGTTGCTCCCATCTTTGACTACGGCACAGAAAATTCTGTAGAGTGTAAGCCCTCAGTGCCCAGTTGCTATCTCCCTGGACTCCCATGACCACATTTTCTTAAGTTTTGGCCTGCCAACTCAGGCCCTAACAATCTTTTGGTTAGGGTCCCTCTGTTTTTGGTGTCTCTAAACTTATTTGATAGTTGTGCTGTCTCTAAGCCATTCTGAGACTTACTTATGTTTTTGGCCACATCATCTCTGCTTCGATTTCTTTTCACTGCCACATCCCTTCTCTGAAGCTTGAGAACCTAATAACTTACGTACTTGAGAAAAAGGAATGATCAGAGATGTGGGGAAGGAAATGTTAGGTGAAATATTATACATACTTTACCCCATTATCCCTCTTTTCCTCCCTGTCTCTGCCATTCTCCATAAAATAATTTTCTTCTTCTCTCATTCTCACTCTTCTACTCACTTCTTCCTTTAAAACAAGCAGTCAAAGCCATGGGAGAGAAGAAGAGAATCATTTATGTTTCTACTTCCATACTCCAAATCTCTGGAAGGTCTTTCTGAATATAACCCTCCCAAGAAGTCCCATCTAAAAGTAAAAACAAAAAAAAGGTCCAAAACAAGAAAGTAGAGAGCTGAGATTCCCTATACCACAGAGAGTCTGACTCAGCATTGCTGGAGGTTCACTACTTCCTGGCATGTTTCCCAGACAGAGGTCTCTGATGATTGTTCCTATGCTTTGGGCGTAGGATGGAAGTGATCTCTAAATGAACTCCATGATTCTTCCAGGGTGAATGGAGGGTTCCTTGACATAAACATGTCTCAAAATTTGAACACCCTGAAGCAAGATCTCGGAGCCTAAAAAAGGAACCCATTAACAGAGTTGGTCTCCCCTCTATCACCCAGGAGGGAGGTTATTTACAGCTTGCATGATTTTAATTGCTCCTTTTTTATTGCAAGCTGTGTTCCCAAGTCCTCTCTTAGATGTGAGAGAAACCTCATAAGCTTTTAAGGTCCTCTTCCCCCACAGCTGGATCATTCTTGAGGGAGGCTGAGTGAGTCAAACCTTACTAACAAAAGACCATGCGCTCATCTCAGAGTAGTGATGGAGTAGGATACTCACAGAACCTGGAAGTTGAAATATGTGTGGGCTCTTTCTGAATACCTGGGTACACCACACACAATAAAAAGAAGAGTAAATCTTTACAGCACTCTTACGTAAGTAATTAGGGACTCTGCTCTAAGGAATATGAAGGCCTAGGACCCAGGAAGAATCTCAAAGGTTTGCAAACAACTCAATATCATTGTACTTCAAGTCTAATTTTTATAAGGAGTCTTCTTCTATGGTGGCTCATTTAGCCTGAAAAGACAAATCTGTAGAGGGATGATCTAAATTTATAGGCTGTGTCAATACACTTTGGCATAAAATGGGGAGCTGGAACCCCTCTGAGACTATTGTTCATATTTAAAAGGAGAAAACAAAGAGCCAGAAGAAAAGGTGTGGGTAATTATTGAGAGGCCTATACTTCCTGATTTGTTCCACTAACAAGTCAAATTTGAGCATTCTACAGAAGTCTCCCTAACTGAGTGGACTCAGTTCAACTTTGATGAACAGGTCAGTTCTTGAGGAAGTGAGGGACCACCAGTTGAGAATAAATGCAATGCTTGGTTTTCTGACAGTGATCCTGCCCATATTGTTCCTGATAAACAAAGCTCTTCAGATTTTGTTTCCTGCTCTACAAATATGGTGAACTTTTCCAAAGTCAGCTAACTAAATATTAGGAAGGATTATTGATGAAATATCTTAAAGAAGCAGAGCTTGTCAAATGGGCCACTTTTTAATAGTCTCCTTCCATTTCCTTTGTTTTTTTTTTTAATTTACTAAGCAGAGTAAAATGGAGGTCAGTATGTGGAGGGGGACTATCTGATGTCAGAAATGACTTGAGAAAAATTGAAGGAAGAGAATCCACATAAGCTTTATCCCAAGATAAACTTTATCCAAAACAAAAGGTAGAAAGCTTAGGAGTCCTTAATAAAGAAGAGGAAACTAAAAGTAAGGTTTAATTAGAAATGATAGAATCTGGGCTGGTTGAGAAAAGCAATGTGGCAATTAAAAGGTGCTCTGGGATAAAGAATAGCATCACTAGTTCTCTGTGTGTGGTACAATTGGCCTCGGTAATTTTATCTTAGACATCTGTGGGTACAAGCTTTGCAGTGTTCACCGTCTAAACCTGAGATTTCCCTTTCTGGCAGTTATACCAGCACGTATTGCAAAACATTTTAATATCCCCTTATTTCTTCTTCCTGAAAGAAGGTAAATTCTCCTTCAGTTTATCTCACTGACTTGGCAAGCAGTCACCATTACAGCCTTTCTGTTCATTTCCTGAAAGTGCATCTATGTGAAAAGATGTGGTGATCATGTTATTGAAAGCATGCTCAATTACATTTTCATTGCCCTGTCCATTTTTATAATAATGCATCTGAAATGGTGTCTGTCATTCTAGAGATCTTTTGTGAGAAATTCTTGCAATGACTATGCGGGGGCGTTCCCCAATCTCTAATCTCTTGCCCACATCCTGTCAGTGATCACCTACAAGAATTTATCTCTGTCTTTCCCATGCCACACATCATCTCTCGTTTTGTGCTATGTCTCTATGGGTACATTTCTTATCTCTCTTCCTGGGCTATAAGCTCCGTATTGGATCGTTTACATCATCCAACGCACCAAGTATAGTCCTTTACACTCTCCAGTGTTTAGAAACAAGATTAATGCAGCAATTAACATATTTTAGTGTGCAGTTTTAGTGCAGATATTTAAAACGTGGCTCTGGAGTTAGACTGCCTGGATTTGAATCCCAGTTTGGCCTTTCATGGGTTGTGTGTCCTTTAAGTTCTTTGCTGCTCTGACCCAAGGTCTTCTCATTTGTAAAATGGCAATAACAAGTGCACATATCTCATAAATTTTAGTTGAAAACTAAAATAAGATAAAACGTAGAAGTATTCAGGATAGCACCTGGAACATAGTACATACTCAATAAATATTAGCTACCTAAAAATATACTTGATCTTCTGGCAAATTCAATCATATTAGAAGCAGAAAAAAATGAAGCAAATCAAGTAGCTTTGCGTTTTAGAAAAAAAAATGGCCAGGAGTAAGCTGCAGTATTCAACTCTTTCACAGAAATATTATTTGTAAAGATGTTACTGTTAGTACTGTGGACTATATATTCAAGGAAACTAGTAATGCCAGATAAAATTTAAAAGAATTTTTTAAAGGCTGAGTCAGTGAGAAAGCAAATAAACTTATAAAGATTCAGAAATGAGAAGAAAAAGCACAAACCTCAGAGGTAGTGAGCTGGGGCCAGTATTTTCCCCAGAGGATCTGCTAATCTCTGGTAGCCTCATTATGGGTTTTAATGAGCAAATATATAAGAGTTAGGAGAAAAAGACAATGTGTGAGATTGACTTAGAGACAACACCCTTTCCCCTCAATGCCACTGAAAACAGGGACTCTCCAGGAGTGACATTCTCAGAAGGCAAACTATTAGAAAAAAGAAAAAACTATGCACAAAATGAGACAGTGATAAGCACACCTCCCTCAGCTTTAGTTTGAGAGAAAGAGAAAAAGTAAAAGAGTCTTCCTTGATAATTCTGTTTTTAAAATTTATTTTTATTGAGATAATATTGACATATGACATTGTGTAAGTTTAAGGTGTTTGATGTGTTGATACATTTACATATTGCAATGCACTTACCACTCTAGCATTAGCTAACACCTCTATCATATCACATAATTATATTTATTATTTTGTGGTGGGGACAATTAAGATCTAGCCTATACAGATTTTGAAATATACTGATGTACCTCTGAAATTTATATAACGTTATAAACCAATGTCACCTCAATAAATAAATAAAATATCTAGTTTCTTAGGAACTTTGAAGTTTAAGATAGAATATTGCTGTCTGTAATCACTATACTGTGCATTAGATCTCTAGGATTTATCTGAGAGTTAAAAGTTTGTACCATTAAACAACATATCTCCAATTCCCTTAGCCCCCAGTCTCTAGTAACTTCCATTCCATTTGTTTTTACAAGTTCGGCATTTTTAGAATCCACATGTTACTATCATATAGTTCTGTCTTACTCTGTCTGACTTATCTCACTTAGTGTAATGCCCTCACTGTCCATCCATGTTGCTGCAAATGGCAGAATTTCCTTCTTTCTCTTGTCTGAGTAATATTCCACTGTGTGTGTTTGTGTGTGACATCTTCTTTATCTATTAATGCATTGACAGACACTTAGGTTGTTTCCATATCATGGCTATTGTGAATAATGTTGCAATAAACATGAGAATGAAGAGATCTTTTTGATATCCTTTTTTCATTTCCTTTGGATATATACCCAGAAGTAGAATTACTGGATCATATGATAGTTATATTCTTAATTTTTTGAGGAATCTCCATACTTTTTTCCTTAGTGGCTGGACCAGTTTACATTCCCAAGGCAACATATGAGAGTTCCCTTATCTCCACATTCTCGCCAACACTTGTTCTCTCTTGTCTTCTTGATGACGACCATTCTAACAGGTGTGACGTCATATCTCATGGTTTTCATTTTCATTTCTCTGATGATTAGTGATATCAACCATCTTTTATGTTCCTTCTGGCAGTTGAATGTCTTCTATAGAAAGAATGTCTATTTATTTTCAATGTCATTTTTTTTTAAAGATTTTATTTTTTCCTTTTTCTCCCCAAAGCCCCCCAGTACATAGTTGTATATTCTTCGTTGTGGGTCCTTCTAGTTGTGGCATGTGGGACGCTGCCTCAGCGTGGTTTGATGAGCAGTGCCATGTCCGCGCCCAGGATTCGAACCAACGAAACACTGGGCCGCCTGCAGCGGAGCCCGCGAACTTAACCACTCGGCCACGGGGCCAGCCCCTTTTCAATGTCATTTTTAATCAGATTATTTGTTATTAAGTTGTAGGAGTTCTTTAAATATAGAATATAATAAGCCCTTATCTGATATATGGATTGCAAATATTTTCTTCCATTCTGTTGGCTGCATTTAATTTTTTTGATTGTTTCTTTTGCTCTGTAGAAGCTTTTTAGTTTGATCTAGTCCCACTTGTTGATTTTTGCATGTGTTTCTTGTGCTTTTGGTGTCATACAGAAAAAATCATTGCAAGATCAATGTCAAGGAGTTTTCCTCTATTTTTTCTTCTATTTTATGGTTTTAGGTCTTATGTTTAAATCTTTAGTTCATTGCAAGTTAAGTTTTGTGAGTTTTGTGAGTAAGGGATCTAGAGTTTGCTCTGCCTTTCTTTGGGTACTCCTGGTTCACTCTTCTTGTTCCCTCTTGTGGCTGAATTCTTAAGTTATTGTGTCTTTGGTTGTTACCACTCACTAGGCTGGCTACTGGAAACCTCTTTTCTGTTCCAGAAGGTGGTGCTCTAGCTCATGTTTGCAGTTTCTCCCTTGTACAAAGACCAGTTCTGTTTTTCTGAGAGCAGTCTGTTTGCCAGATTCAGGAATGTGCACAAGGAACCAGTTGCAGAGTGGAGAGAAGTGTGGGTTTGGCACTGGAGTTTTGGGCATTCCTGTGGATGTGGTGGGGTAATCCTCTGGTGAGGTACTCCTGGGGCCTCATGGGAGGACTTCCTGCTGAAATCATGAGCCCTTGCATTCCTCTAATTCTCTCTGATATTCCTATCTGCCTTTTAACCTGATCTCCCTTCTCCCTCTGCTCATGGTCTATCTGCCTCAGTAGTCTAAGTATCTCTAGAGAGCAAGGAATTCCTAGCTGCATCCATATTTGGGGAAAGGAACCCTTTTACCTTATTTATCAGGCTATACCTTATGCTTCTATAAGGATTTTCTCTTTTCACTCATCTTTGGAACAAGGAGAATGGGAAATGTTTAGGAAGTAGGAAGAAGTTCGGGATGCCTAATGCTGACCAATGATTGCAGCTCATAGACAAAGTTTATTCCATTAAAGACACAGCCCTTTTCCAGGGAAATCTCCATGACTTCTACTATTACCCATATACATGACTGCCAGGCTACATTTGACATCTGTTTTCTACTTTTCATGGCTTCCCATGGTTTGCTTTCTATTTTGAGATTATCTGAATACAAATGTGTTTTTGATGGGAGATGTTCTGTGACCATCTGGAAAGATGACAGCTATAACATCTTGAAGAAGGCTTACCGTGCCTGATGAAAAATATTCTTTGGTTATTTAGCATTTGGCCTGAAGGCCTAGTGCTTTCCTTCCCTGGACTGGCTCCAAAGAACAAAAGGAGAAAGAACTTCCAGAAACCCTGCCTAAGTTTCCCATCCCTGTGTCCATTGCCTAAGCATCGTAACCTTTTCATGATTCAAGTCACTCTACTTTGTAGGAGAAGTCTTGAACATAAGAACAATGAATAGAACCAAGGGTGATTGAGAATCCAATAAAACCATATGCAAAAGTGATAAGAGGTTGCAGTTTGCTGGGTAGAGGGTCCAGAGTTTCCAATAGACTTTTGAAAGTATCACTGACCAAAGAAGATCAAGAATCACTGTCTTAGACAGTTTAATTCATAAGTATCTCTGATTAGAGGAAATAAAAATCTGTACCTGCAAGGATGGGTGGATAATGGCTCTTACAACTTGATCTTTTCTAGCTCCTCAGGAGCCTTCTTGGTGTCATTAAGTTGGGTAAGTCACATCCATTTCTAAGCTGTGTCTTGGCGTGTGACTCTTTCTACCATTTCATTATATTTTTCTTATATCTCTCTTGGCTTTGTGAAAGCAGAAAGGCAGTTACAGAACTTTCCACCCTCCCTGATTACAAATTAATTGAGTATTAGTTCCCAAGGGGATTTTAAAGAGCACCTACTTCACCATCCTCATTTAACTATGGTCCAGCATCATTCAGGGGCTTTTTCAAGCACTTAATTAATTTCAGAGCCATGACTGATCAGACTCTTTCTCTTTTACCATATAAAGAGATGAGAGTATTTTCCTTAATTACTTTGTTTCCAATCCTCATACATTCGTAAACTATGGATTGGGAAAATATGAAATTAAGGCATTTTAGAAGGTAATGTACTAATGATGTCCATTTATTGTCTTTGTCCCCAAAGAGAATTACAGTATTTACGCAAGAGAATTTTTTAAGTTGAGTTTGGTAATTATAAATGGAAGACACTGATTAACTCAAAGTTGATGATTAAGATATATGTGTAGCCAGCTGCAGAGTGGAAAGAAATTAAGAGTATTTCTTTTTGTCTTTTGAAAATGAAATAATTTCCTTCTCCCATCTTTTTCCCTGCAGATGGTACCAACCAGGTCCATGGAAGGAGATAGAAATCAACCTCTGCAGTCGTGTTTGTTCTCCCGGGACTCTTCGATGAAAAAAGGTGAAGCTTATCCTCTCTCCACTCTTCCTAGGGATCTACCTTGTGATCCTAATTTGGAAACTGGGTCTCATCATCCTAATCAGGATGGACTCCCATCTGCACACACCCACGTACATTTTTCTCAGTTTCCTGTCCTTTACAGACATCTGTTCTTCTTCTTCCACCAGCCCAAGGATGCTTTCGGACTTCTTAAAAGATACAAAAAATGATTTTGCTCATTTCCTGTGCCACCCAGTATTTTGTTGAGTCCTAGATTTGTCTGACTGAATGCTGCCTCTTGGCTGCCATGGCCTATGACAGATATGTTGCTATTGGTAGGCCTCTGCAGTACTCAGCCATCATGGCTCCCAGCCTCTGTCAGAAGATGGTTGCTGGGGCCTATGGGAGTGGTTTCCTTGCTGTCATCGCTATTACTATGCCACTTGGTTTCATCTCTGTTACCATGGGCCCAATATCAGTTCAAATTTCTTCCTTGACATAATCCAAATTATTTTCTTATCTTGTTCTAATCCCTTCATCAGCCATACCATTCTTTTTCTCGTATGTATTTTTGTTGGGTTCAGTTCTTTCTTAGTTATCAGCTTATCCTATGTTTTCATTTCACCTTCCATTCTGAAAATATCTTCTGTCAAAGGTAGTGCCAAAGCTTGCAATACCTGTGCCTCTCACCTGGTAGTTGTGACAATCTTCTATGGCACAAGCCTCTCTGTGTGCCTACTTCCCAGCTCTAGCCACTCCAACAAGCAGGACAACGTGCTGTTAGTGTTCTATGTTATCTTTATACCCATGTTAAATCCTCTTATCTATAGTTTGAGGAAAAGGGCTTTCAAAGAGGCCCTGAAGAGGGTGGTAAAGAGGCTAATACATTTACCTCAGTGAGAACAATATTTTTGCAGCTGTTGTTTCCCCTATGAGGAACACAAGAGTAAGAAGACGTGTGACCCTTTGTAGGTCACAAGAATAGCTAGGTAGAGAGATGGAATGAAAACCTGGCTCCTTGATTCCTGGTGCCATTATGTTTAGCTGTCACCATCAAGTGATCTATTTGAGGCAGTGTCACCACCATTGAATTCAGTTTATAAAGCGTGTATCCATGATTAGACCCAGGTCGATAAAACCCTACACTTTGAGAATAGAAGTTCTGATATATATTTCATGTAGAGAAATGATAAGAATCTAGAAAGCCACACAGACAGTTCTTTCCTCATTGATTTTTTCTTTTATATATTTTCAATTGTTGAGAATTTATTTGTACTTCAATAAAATTTTTAAAAAGAATGTATAAAATTGCATATGTGAATGTTAAAAATAATTTAAAAGTGAATACTTTATCTTATTAATTCCAAAGAGAGTGAGAGAAATCTAGTGTGAGAGAGATGGCACAGAATCAGAAAATTGGAAAGAGGGAGAAAAACAGAGAGAGAGAGAGAGCAGAAAAAATGGGTACAGAGGGAAGGGGAGGGGAAGGAGGAGAAAGCAGGAGAGGAAACTAAAGGAAAAGAGAAAAAAATAGTGTTCTGGCTTTATTCCCAAATAACATTGTTCCTTCTATCTTATTCCTTGAAACTCCTTGTGAATTGAATTGTGAAAAACAGATGGGAGAAAGGAATGGTAGAAAGAAGGGGCAATTTTAAGGTCAAGAGTTGGGGAGATTCTCACAGGCTAGAAAGAAGTCAAAGTCATCAATTTCCGGGCATACGTGGCCTGAAGCATGTTCTGTGGTAGCCTCCCAGAGACCATGCCAGACTCAGAAATGAAGGCTGTCATGGTATGTCTAGGAAGGCAGAGTCTGAATCTCAGAGATCTAAGCCCATGGAATTTCAAGGCCTTAAGTTGACCAGAGAGCAGCAGAGCAATCAGATGTGGGGTACCATGGAGACTCAGGGTCCAGCTGGTATAATTTAAAGAAAATTTTGAAAAGAGATGTTTCCTCATGCATGAGTTGTGGACTGAGCTTTACATATATTATGTTACTATTTACACAATATTTTACACTTTACATAGTTACATTGCATAGGTTTGATTTTTTTCTCTTACCATGTTCAGTTGGCAGGGGATAAATTAGACCCATTTACAGATAAAACCTTTGGTCATATTGAGGTCTGCCACATTCTTCCCAGGGTAGCAACAATTCTTCTTGAAGCTCACAAAGTGTCATGTATGGAACAAAATGGTTCTTACTAACCAGAAACATTTCTACTGCTACTTGTCCATGGTGCCAAATTTCTGTACATTTGATGTTATAGCTTTAAAACTATCTTAAGAATCTGTTCCTTTTAAAATATTAATTTTTTACAGTTCTTATCAGAGTGACTATATAACTACTGACCAATTAGCAAGTGTTAAACTGAATAATTAACTCCTTATCCCATCCATCCTTTTCTCTCTAGAAGTAGGATTAGCAGAAGCAGATCAAATCATGAATGAGAACTTCCTAAATCAGGTGTTTCCCTAGTAATGGCAGGGTAGATGAGCTCCATCTTAAAAAAAAAGGGAAAAACAAAACCCAAAAAACAAAACCAAAATTTTGTGGGAATCATCTTAAGCAGATATTTTTAATGAAGGATTAGTAATGCAGCATAATATGTTGTAAAGAACTCCAATTCAGAACACATGAATTAAACCTACTTTTAATAGAAGGCATGCCACGTACTTCACACTCTCAGTGCTTTATAAGGATTATCTAATTGATTCTACGAAGAACTACTCTATAAAGTAGCTGATACTATAAGCCCATTTTATGGGTGATATTAATGGAGCTTGAAGAGGTTAACTTGCTCAAGGTCACACAACCAGGAAATGGAAAGCTGGAATTCAAACCAGATTAGCTGATACTAATGTCCATGGTATTAACCATGATGATCTGTGGCGCTGTCAAGAATTAGTTTTACTGTATTCCTTATTACTTCAATATCCTCACTTATGCCTAGGAAACCATGCAATATCTGTCTCATAGGGCTGCTGTGATAATTAGCTCAGGTCACGGAGTGAGAAAAAATATATATCTAAAATGGAAGGCTTTGTAAACAGGGAAATGTCCACATATCTAATTTATTGTTATCAAGCAGTATTCTCAGTTAGCTGTGTCATCTTTGGCAAATCTCTTAGCTCCTCTGGCTTCTAGCTCCTCACCTTGAAAATGATGATGGTATTAGACTAGAAGATGTCCAGGTCCTTTCCATGTCAAATGCCTCCAAGGTTGTTAAAAGAAATGCTATAATCACAAGACCATAATAGGACCAGGAGGAAGTGGGGAATTGAATCAGAAGGGACATGGCAAAGTGGGGCATGAAATTAGATGGAGCAAAATTCCATGACAACCATGACCCAAGAGAATAAGCACCTGGAGTGTTTTCTCCCTCATTGTCTTTTCTCTTTTCACCTCTGCCCTAATAACACATTTAAGAAATACCCATCCAGTTGTGGGTATTTCTTTGGCTGTGAATGGACAGCCAATTTCATGGCCTAAAGCACCAATCTTGGAGTGCAGTAGGGCCCACCTGAATAGATCTTTTGAAAACAAATGAGCAATTTCAAGTTTGGCAAGAGCTCTGTTATCCTGGGGGATGTCGGTCAAGGTAAGAGGGCAAGATTTATAGAAAAGAGTGGATTCCGTGTTATCTCAATATCCAAGTGATTCTTCCAGTAAAACCTATGTGGAGTAAGATTTGTGGTCCTCATACATTTTATGAGGTTTATGCTCTCTTCTCTTCTTTATCTCTTTCCTCTCCCTCACTTCCACACCCTCCACTTAGGGCTTTTCCTGGGGTTCTCTTTCTCCCTACCCAAATTCTCTCACCTTCAGTGAAAAGAATAATCTCTAATCTAAAATGTCAATATTACTATGGAGTGAGGGGTGGATGATGTTGAGTTCTAGTTCTGCAATTTCTTAATGATGTGGTCTTTAACTCAGTTAACTTGTGCTTTTCACTTGTAAAATGAGAGAAATAGAAACATTTAGAATCTAATGAGACAATTTCTATAAAGCCCAGCACACTCTACAAATTAATAATAAAGCATTGAATGAAAAATAATAATTTGCTGAATTCCAGGGGATTTAACTAATATCAAAACATCTTTGTCTAAGTATGGCCCTCTCATCACTCTTATTCAACACAGTACTGGAAGTTCTAAGCAGAGAAATTAAGCAATAAAAAGAAATAAAAAGTAACAAAATTGGAAGAGAAGGAGTAAAACTGTCACTATCTGCAGTTGACATGATTTTATATTTAGAAAGCCATAAAGAATCCATCAAAAAACTATCAGAAATAATAAGCGAATACAATAAAGTTTCAGGGTACAAAGTCAATATACAAAAATCAGTTGTTTTTTTTTTTAAAGGCAAAGATCATACCCATTTCATTTATTTATTTTTTTAAAGATTGACACCTGAGCTAACATCTGTTGCCAATCTTCTCTTCTTCTTCTTGTCCCTAAAGTCCACAGTGTATAGTTGTATATTCTAAGTGTAGGTCCTTTTGGTTGTGCTATGTGGGACACCACCTCAGCATGGTCTGACGAGTGTTGCCACGTATGCATCCAGGATCCAAACCGGAGAAACCCTGGGCCGCTGAAGCAGAGCACGTAAACTTAACCACACAGCCACGGGGCCAGCTCCAGTTGTTTTTCTATATACTAACAATGAACCAGCAGAAAGAGCAATCAAAAATAAAATCCCATTTATAATCACAATAAAAACAACAAAATGCCTAGAAATAAATTTCACCAAGGACATGAAAGACCTGCACACTGAAAACAGTTAGGGATTGTTGAAAGAAGCTGAAGACAGAAAGAAATGAAATGATATTTCATGCTCATGGATCACAACTGATTTCTGAATGTTGACTTTTTGTTCTGGAACTTTATCAAATTCATTTATTACTTTCAACACAGTTTTGGTTGAATCTTTCGGATTTTCTGTCTACAAGCTCATAACATCTGCAAGTAATGCTAATTTTATTTCTTATTTCCCCATTTGTATGTCTTATATTTCTTTATCTAGCCTTTTTGCTCTAGCTAAGATTTTCAGTTGCTATATTGAATAAGAGTGGTGAGAGTGAGAACCCTTGTCTTGTTCCTAATGTTAGAGGGAAAGCTTTGTTTTTCACGTTGACTATAATATTACCTCTGGGTTTGTTTTATATGTTCTTTGTTATGTTGAGGAACATTCCCTCTAGATCCAATTTTGCAGGGTTTTAATCATGAAAGGATATTGTACTTTGTCAAATGCTTTTTCTGCATCTATTGAGATGATCATGTTTTTCACCTTTCATTCTACTAATGTGGTGTATCACATTTATTGATTTGTTCATTGAACTTTCTTCCTTTCCTAGGATAAATCCCACTTGTTCGTGGTGTATAATCCTTTTACTGTGTTGTTGAATTTGGTTTCCTAATATTTTGTTGAGAATTTTTGCATCTTTTTCAAGATGGATATTGGTCCGTAGTTTTCTTTTCCTGTGTGCTGTTCTTGTTTTCTTTTCTTGTGTGTTTATCTGGCTTTGGTGTCAGAGTAATACTTTCAATTCCAAAATGCAATAGGAAGTATTCCTTCCTGTTCAATTTTTTGAAAATGTTTGAGAAGGATTGTCATTAATACTTTTTTTAACGTTTGGTAGAATTTGCCAAAGAAGCCATCTGGTTCTGGGGATTTCTGTGTTAGGAGGTTTTCAATTACTGATTCAATTTCCTTACTTGACTTTTTTCTATTTAGATTTTCTGATTCTTCCTGATTCAATCTTGACCGTTTGTATATTTCTCGGAAGTTATTCATTTCTTCTAGATTATCCAATTTGCTGGGCTGTAATTGTTCATAGCAGTCTCTTATAATCTTATGTATTTTTTACTATCACTTGTAATGTCTCCCCTTCCATTTCTGATTTTATTTATTGGAGTCTCCTGTCTTTTATTGTTAGTGCAGCTAAAGATTTGTCAATATAGTTTATCTTTTAGAAAACTAGCCCTTAATGTCATTTATTATTTCTATTGTTTTTCTGGTCTCTATTTAGTTTATTTCTAGCCTGGTCTTTGTTATTTCCTTCCTTCTATTCACTTTGGTCTTTGTTCTTCTTTTCTCATTCCTTGAAGTGTAAGGTTAGGTTGTTATTTGAGATTCTTCTGTATTCTTAATGTATGCATTTATTGCTGTAAACTTCCTTCTCAGAACTGCTTTTGTACCATAGTATTGGTTTTGGTGTATCATACTTCCATTGTTATATGTTTCAAGATGTTTTTTGATTTCTCAGTTGCGCATTGATTTTTCAGTAGTGTGCTGTTTAGTTTTCACATATTTGTTCATTTCTCAGCTTTCTGCTAATGGATTTCTAGTTTCATGCCAATGTGGTCAGAAATGATACTTGGTATGATTTAAATCTTAAATTTTCTAAAACACATTTTGTGTCCTCTCATGTGATCTATCCTGGAAATGTTTTCTGTGCACTTTAGGAGAATGTGTGCTCTGCTGCTATTGGATGGAATGTTCTATAAATGTCTGTTATATCCATTTGGTCTAACGTGATTCAAGTTGAACATTTCTGTGGGAATTTCCTCTCTGGATCATCTACCCATTTCTGAAAATGGAGTATTAAAGTCCCCTACTATTGTTGCATTGTTGTCTATTTCACCCTTTGTATCTGTTAATATTTGGTTAATATATTTAGGTGCTCTGATTTTGGGTGCATATATATTTACATTTATTATGTCTTCCTGATGAATTGACCCCTTTATTATTATATAATGACCTTCTTTGTCTCTTGTGTCAATATTTGGCTTAAAGTCTATTTTATCTGATATAAATATAGCTATTCCTGCCTTCTTTTGTTTTCCACTTGCATGAAATATCTTTTTCCATTCTTCCACTTTGAGCCTATGCGTCTCATGAAAGCTTAGTGAGCCTCTTGTAGGCAGCATATAGTTGGGTGTTGATTTTTCATCTATCTAGGACTCTGCCCTTTTTTTTGGTGAATTCAATTCATTTACATCTATTGTAATTATTGATATGTAAGCACTTACTAATGCCATCTTATTCATTGCTATCCGGTTGTTTGTATTTCCATTGTTTCCTTTTTTCTTGTGTGCACCTACCTTTGCACATGTGTTTTTTTCCATGGTGGTAGGCTCTGTTTCCCCTTTCTTATCTTTCGTGAACCTAGTCTAGATTTTCACTAGGTGATTACAATGAGGGTTGTATAGAAATCTCTTAAGGAAAACAGTCCATTTTAAGCTCATAGCAGCTTGACTTCAATTTTCTACAAAAACTGGACCCTTCTACTCTTCTGTTTTACATTGTTATGTTATTTTTGCCTCTTTTTATATTCTGTATTCTTTAACAAATTATAGTAGCTATAATTATATAATACTCCTCACTTTTAGTCTTTATACTACAATTTAGTGGTTAGCCCACCATCCTCTTACAGAATTAGCCTTTTCAGTCTGCCTTTATATTTACCTTTATCACTGTGCTGTATTCTTTTGTATGTTTTCATGTTGCTGATTAGTGTCTTTTCATTTCAGCTCAAAAAACTCCTTTCAGCAGTTTTTAGAAGGAAGATGTAGTGGTGATGAACAATCTCAGCTTTTGTTTTTCTGGGAAACTCTTTACTTTCCCTTCCTATATGAAGTATAACTTTGCCTGATAGAGTATTCTTGACTGGCAGTTTATTCTTTCAACACTAAGTATGTCATTTCACTTTCTCCTGGTCTGTGGGATGTGGCTGAGAAAACTCCTGGTAACTTAATGGGGGTTCCTCTGTAGGTTACCATCATTTTTCCCTAGTTGCCTTTGGGATTTTGTGTTTATCTTTGATTTTTAAAAGTTTAATTATAATATGTCTTGGAGAAAGTCTTTTGGCATGAAATAATTGGGTGGTCTATAAGCTTTGTGAGCTTGGCTGTCCAAGTGTCTCCGGGTTTGAGAAGTCTGTAGTATTATTCCCTAAATAAATTTTCGTCTGCCTTCTTCCTCTTTTTTCCTTTCAAACTTCAATTCTTTTAATTTTGTTTTGATGAAATCCCGTAGATTGTATAGGCTTTCTTTGCTCTATTGTCTTTCTTTTTTTCTTTGCCTTGCTCTGACTGGGTTATTTCAAACTTCTTGTCTTCTAGCTCACTTATTTGTCTTCAGTTTTCTTTACTGCAAATGCTCTTTATTGCATTTTTCATTTCATTCATTGAATTCTTCAGTGCCAGAAATTGTTTCTTTTTTATAGTTTTGGTTTATTTAGTACATATATATACATATGTGTGTGTGTGTGTGTGTGTATATCATTTTGTTCATTTTTTTCTCCTAACCTCATTATTGTCTTTTTAGTTACCTTGTAGTTCATTGAGATTCTTCAAAAAGCTATTTTGAATTCTTTATTAGCTTGGTCACAAAATTATGTACCTTTAAACTTCTGAAATTGGAGATTATGGTCATCTTTAGGTGACAACATATTTCCTTGATATTTCATATTTCTTGTAGGTTTTGGTTGCTGCTTTTACATTTGAATTAAAAAAGACCTCCTAAAATCTTTACTAATTGCCTTCCTATGGGGTTTACTGTCACTGGTGGTGTTATATCTGAGATTTTCTCTGACTTTATATGGGTGAATGTGCTCCACTCTGCTTGCTACCATGGTTGGCAGAATTTTTAGGCTATTGTGTCTTCCTCGTTACAATTCACGAGGATGGCTACTGGAAACCTCTTATTTGTTTTCTCAAAGCTAGTGCTATAGCTCATGTTTGTGTGTTCTCTCTTGCCATAGACCCACGTTTATTTTTCTGAGACCACCCAGTTTACCAGCTTTGTTGTCACTGCTTCCCTTAGAAATATTCACAAGAAGCCAGTTGCAGAGTGGGGAGAGGTGTGGGTTTGGCACTGGGGCCTTGTGGTTCCCACTGATCTGGGGGGGAGATTCTTGGGTGAGGTACTCCTGGAGGCTCACGGAGGATTTCAGCTGAAATCCTGAGTGCAGTAGGCAGGAACTATGCTCATTTAATGTCTTTTGATATTATCATTTGTTTATTTCCTGATCTTCCCCCTCCCTCCATCACCAACTACCTGTCTCAGTGCACTAGGTTCTTTTTAGAGACACAGATTTCTCCAGCTGTGTCCAACACTACTGAAGTGGCTGGGCACTCACTCACTGTTCTTTTCCCCTGTGGCATAGTTCACCACCGTTGAATATTTCAGACTGTGCATTGTTGCCTTGAATGAGTGGTCCTTGGAATGCTCCTCTCACCTTCCCCACTGTGACCAACTCATGCTTCTTTTCTGTTCCAATAGTTCACTGTACTCCACTCTCAAGAAGGCTGGGCTTCCACAAAGTCTCTCTCATTCATGGGTGTCTGCCAAAGACAGCACTCTCCAGACTTTACCTGATCATAACCCAGATGGACTTAGGTAGGTTCACTGACTCCTGCTGGCTCTGCAGCCCATTCTGAGGTCTGTTTGACTATTATGGGATACACAGGTAGGCAAGATTTCTCCTGGGTCCCTTGGTCTATGGCCCTGGATACCACAACTCCCACAAGATGTTTTTGCTCAAGAATGGATGTCTAATTCATTCTTACAAAAGTGGGACAAAAAGAAGGACTGTCTTTTACTGCTAAGATGCTAACATTCCTCCTTCCTCTGATAATTTTTAATCTCATACACTTACTCATGTAGATATGCAGCTTATATCTTTGACTATTGTGACACCAAAAGACACCAAGTCAAAATTTTTGTTTAAAGGGATTCTGTGTTGGTGTTGCCCCTAAGGTATCTGACAGAAATAATATAAAGCATTTCTGAAGGAAGACATTTTAAACTCAAGCCTCAGTGATTCCCACAGATAAATTTTTTTAAAATGCTAAATTAAGATAAAAAAATCACTAAGCAGACAAAAATACAAGATATCTTGCTGAGAGTCAGCTATAACATCAAACTATAAAATCAGATTTGCAAAACTATGTAAATTGTTAGATATTAATAAGAAATAAATATGTTTAATATGTTTACATAATGGATGCTATAGAAAGTATGATGAAAGAATAAGAGACTATCAAAGATGACCACTCAGGAAAAGAACAAAATGAAACCTTTAGAGAGAAAACAAAATATTATCACTGAAATGTGAAATTAAACAGATGCATTAAACAGCCAGTTAGCAAAACTTATGATAGAATAAATTATCTGGAAGAGAGATCTGTAAAAATTAAACAGAACACAGGAGAGAAATACAAATAATGGATGTTTGAGTGAAGTGGAGGGTAGAGCAAGAAGATTCAATGTCAGACATTTAATTGTGGTTCCAGAGGCATATACTAGAAATATAAAGACAATTTCAGAATATTACCTGTGCTTGATAGATAGCACATCAGGCTTAAGTTTACCTTATTGAATGAATGGACATTAGAGGAAGCTGTGAATACCTCCGTGAGTAGAAGATGAACAGAATATATCGTAGATGTAAAATCAATCTTTTTGTTGTCATGATTGTTGGTTAAGATGATGACTGTGATGATGATGAAGAATGTAGTTTTCTGCTCTGTTCTCACAAAATTCTCTTTCTATTCAGTCTCACTGTGGACAGAACCACACCTAAGTCTGGCACGATCAATACACTCATGCATCACTTAATTGTGGGGAAACATTGAGAAATGAATCATTAGTCAATTTCGTTTTTGTCTGAACATCATAGACTGTACCTCCACAAACCTACTTGGTATACCTACTACACACCTATGCTATATGGTACTAGTCTTATAGGATCACCATCATTTATGCGGTCTGTTGGTGACTGAAATGTTGTTACGTGGCACATGACTGTACATATTCTGTCTGCTCCCATTTTTCCTTCCACATTGATCTCAAATCTTGCATTTATTTTCTAATTAGTAACTTCCTTCCTTCAGAATACTTTTCAAAAGAGTTCACCATGAAGCAAAGACAGATCTAATTTTGGGAAATGAACCCTTCTGCCTCACTTCTCAGACTACAGCCTTATGCTTCAATGGGGATTTTCTCATATTGTTCATTTTTGGTCCTAGAAGGCTGGGAAATGATTGGCGAAAAGAAAGTCATTCTGGATGGCTAATACTGACAAGTATTTGTAGTTCATAGACATAGTTTATTCCACTAATGTTGCAGTCTTTCTCCAGGGAAATCTCCAAGACTTCTGCTTTACGCAAACACAAAACTCTCAGCTACATGTGACATATATTTTCTAGGTTTCATGGCTTCCCATGATTTTCTTTCTAGTTTGAGTTCATCTGAATAAAAATATACTTGTGCTGGAGATGTTCTAATGACCACCTGAAGAGATGACAGCTATTGCATCTTGAAGAGGGCATGCAGTGTCTTATGCAAAAATATTATTTTGGTTATTTACTGTTTGGCCTGAAGACTTAGTGCTTAACTTCTCTGGACTGGCTCCAAGGAGAAAAAGAGAAAGGACTTCCAGAAATCCTGCCTCAGTTTTCTAATCCCCATGTCCCTTGCCTAAGCATCCTCATCCTTACATGAGTTCAAATCACTCTACTTCTACAGAAGTCTTGAATCTAGGAACCATGAATAGACTTGAGGGTGACAGAGAATCCAATAAAACCATATGCAGAGGTGATAAGTGGTTGCAGTTTCCTGGGTACAGGGTTCAGACTTTGTAACAGATTTTCAAATGTATCACTGACTCAAAGAAGATCAAGAGTCACTGTCTTAGATAATTTAACTTATAAGTATCTCTGATTTGAAGAAAGAAAAAGCTGCACCTGCAAAGAAAGGAGCATAATGGCTCTTTCAAACTTATCTTATCTAACTTCTCAGGTGCTTTCCTAGAATCATTAAGTTGTTCAACTCACATCCATTTCCAAACTATATCTTGTCTCTGACTCTTCCCACTATTCTATGGCATTATTTTTAGATCTCAGATGGTTTTATGAAAACAGAAAGGCAGTTACAAGATAGTCCACCCTCCCTGATTACAGTTTAGTGGAATCTTGGTTCCAAAGATTCTATGTATTTATTTATTTATTTTCTGAGGAAGATTTGCCTTGAGCTAACAGCCATTTACAATATTTCCCCTTTTTTTCTTTTTATGTGGGCTGTACCACAGCATGGCCTCTAACAGAAGAATGGTGTAGGTCAGTGTCTAGGATTCAAACCCAGGTACCCTAAGTGAAGGGCACTGAACGTAACCGCTAGGCCCCTAGGGCTTGCCCCCGAAGGAGATTTTAAAAGACATGTACTCCAGCATCCTCATTTGGTGTATGAAGCCTCATGATTCAGGGACTTCTTCAAGCACTGATTAACATCAGAGCCATGTGTGAGGAGAATTTTTGTTTCACCATATTGAGAGATAGCAGTTTTCACCAGTTTTGTCTATTTCTGATTCTCATATATTTGTGAATTCTAGGAAGTTAAAACATGAAATTAAGACATTTCAGAGGATAATGTACTCATAATGCCAATTTACTGTCTTTTGTCCCCAAAGAGAATGAGAATGTTTACTGAAGGGAATTGTTCATTTAAGTTTAGTAATCATGCGTGGAAGACAGATTAACTCAACATGATGATTTAAGTTGTATATTTAGTCAGCTGCATGACTGGAAAAAGACGAAGAATACTTGTTTTTGTTTTTTGAGAATGAAATAATTTCCATCTGTCATCTTTTTTGTCAGTAGATGACACTAACCATGTCCATGGAAAGGAATAGAAATGAGACTTCTGTGTCCACGTTTGTCCTCCTGGGACTTTCAGATGAAAAAGAGGTGCAGCGTGTACTATTCCCAGTCTTTCTAGGGATCTACCTTATGACTCTAATCTGGAACCTGGGTCTTATCATCGTAATCAGGATGAACTCCCACCTGCACACGCCTATGTACTTTTTTCTCAGTTTCCTATCATTTTTAGACATCTGTTATTCTTCTTCAAATAGCCCAAGAATGCTTTCAGACTTCTTAAAAGATGAAAAAAACATTTCCTTCATTGCCTGTGCCACCCAGTATTTTATTGGGTGCTGGATGGGTCAGGCTGAATGCTGCATCTTGGCCACCATGGCCTATGACAGATTTGTTGGTATCGGTAGGCCTCTGCAGTACTCGAGCATCATGGCTCCTGGCCTCTGTCATAAGTTGATTGCTGGGGCCTATGGGAGTGGTTTCCTTGGTAGCTTAGTTCAAACAGTTTCTTGCTTTCGTCTCTACTACTGTGGGCCCAACATCATTCCAAATTTCTACTGTGATGTAACCCAGATTATTTCTTTGTCTTGTTCTGATTCCCACATCAGCCAAATGATTCTGTCTCTCGAATCTATTTTTGTTGGGTTTGGTTCCTTCTTGGTAATCATCTTATCTCATGCAATCATTGTAGCTTCCATCCTGAAACTATCTTCCATCAAAGGTAGTGCCAAGGCCTTCAATACCTGTGCCTCCCACATAGTAGTTGTGACAATCTTCTATAGCACCAGCCTCTTTATGTACCTGCATCCTAACTCTAGCCACTCCAAGAAGCAAAACAAGGTGCTGTCAGTGTTCTATGTTATCCTAATCCCCATGTTAAACCCTGTTATCTATAGTTTCAGGAACAAGGAGATCAAAGAGGCCCTCAAGAGGATGACAAAGAGAGTAACACATTTATTTCCATAAAAACAATATTTGGGCAGGTGTTATTTCCCCTATAAGGAAAATAGAGATAAGAACATGTAAGAACTTTTTGTAGGTCATACAACAGCTAGATAGAGAGAAGTGAAAAACTCACTTCTTGATTCCTGGTGCCATCATATTTAGCTCACACTACCAAGCGATCAGTTTGAGGCAGTGTTATGAACATTGAATCTAGTTTAAAAGGTTTGTTCCCAGGATTATACCCACGTAGGTAAACCCCATATTTTGAGAACAGAGGTTCTGATAGACATTATATGCAGAGATAGACAAGAACCTAGGAATCCACACAGTCTTTCTCCTATGATTTTTAAAATGTCTTTTATTCATTTTCAACTGTTAAGCTTTTATATGTATTTCAATAAAATAAAATAATGTATAAAATCAAGTTGTGAAACTTAAAAATTATTTTAAAATGAGTACTTTTAATCTCCACCTCAAAGAGGGAGAGAGAGTGAGTATGAGAGGGAGGGACACAGAAAGAGAGAGATAGAAAGACTGAAGGAAAGACAGAGAAAGATAAAATATGACAGGAGAGGAGAAGAAGAAAGATTGATCTGGCTTTATTCCCAAATAAGCTTGTTCCTTCCATCTTACTCATTGAGCCTCCTTGTGAAGTGAATTTTGAAAAAGGTATGGGTGAAAGGAATGGTAGAAAGAAGGGGCACAATAGGGTCAAGAGTTAGAGAGATTCTCAGAGGCTAGAAAGAAGTCAAAGTCATCAACTTCTGGTCATAGTTGGCCTGTAGCCTGCTCTATGGTAGCTTACCAGAGACCATGCAAGACCTCAGAAATGCAGGCTGTCATGGTGTGTCTAGGGAGACAGGATCTGAGTTCCAGAGATCCGAGTCTCCCAAATATTCCTGGACCTTAAGTTTGACCAGGGAGCAGCAAAGCCAGTTTACTTGGGGGTACGATGTAGACTCGAGTCCAACTAAGAGAATTTAAAGAACATTTAAATGGACATATACTTTTAGAGGAGAATTTTTTTACTTTTTACTTTTTTAAAGATTGGAACCTAAGCTAACAACTGTTGCCAATCTATATTTTATTCTTTCTGCTTTTTTCCCCAAATCCCCCCAGTACATAGTTGTATATTTCAGTTGTGGGGCCTTCCAGTTGTGGCACGTGGGACGCCACCTCAGCGTGGCCTGATGAGTGGTGCCACGTCCATGCCCAGGATCCAAACCAGCAAAAGCCTGGGCTGCCACATCAGAGTGCACAAACTTAACCACTCGGCCAGAGGGCTGGCCCCTAGAGGAGAATTTAAATAGTAAGCTTCACATATATTACATTAGTATTTATACAATACTCTACACTTCATATAGTTAAATTGCATGGATGTGATTTTTTTCTATTACCATATGAAGTTGGCAGTTGAGAAATTATCCACATTTTACAGATAGAAGCTTTGAGCATATTGAGGTCTTCCATGTTCTTCCCAGAGTAGCCACAATTCATCTTAAGTCTCACAAAATTTAATTTGTGGAGCATAGATGCTTCTTATTGACCAGAAACATGCTCTCCATGGTTTGAATGGGTGCCCTAATTCTATACTTTTGGTGTTATATTTTTAAAAACATCTTAAGAATCTGTTCAATTTAAAAGATTAATCTATTACAGTTCTTACTTGTGGGAATATCTGACTACTAACCTATTAGGAAGAGTTAAATTAAATAATTAACTCATTGCCCCACCCACCACTCTCTCTCTAGAATTAATATTAACTGAAATAGAGCAAACCAAGAATGAGACCTTCCTAAAACATCTCTGTTTCCCTAGTAATGGCAGGGTAGATGATCTCCACCAAAAAAAAAAAAGACAAGAAACGTTTGTGAGAATGATCTTAAACAGATATTTTTTAATGAAGGATTAGTAATGCAGCATAATATGTTGTAAAGAACTCCAATTCAGAACACACAAATTAAACCTGCTATTAATGGGAGGCATGCTGTGTACCTCACAGGCTAAGTGCTTTATGAGCATTATCTGATTTGATTCTATGAAAAACTGCTGTATGAAGTAGCTACTATTATTAGCCCCATTTAATAGGTGATATATACTTAGGCTTGGAGAGGTTAATTTGCTCAAGGTCACACAACCAATAAATGGAAAGCTGGAATTCCACCCAGATTGGCTGACACCAATGCCCATGGTATTAACCACAATAAGTCATGGCTCTATCATGAATTAGTTTTATTGTATTCCTTTTTGCTGTGATTTCCTCACTTATGCATAGTAAATCACGCCATGTATGCCTCATAGGACTGCTGAGATGATTGATTCAGGTTAGGTATTTGAGAAAGTGCATGTATGTATTTGTCTAAAATGAAAGTGCTTTGTAAAAGTGTCCACATATCTAATTTACTGTTGTCAGGTTATATTACCAGCCAGCTGTGTCATCTTGGGCAAATCTCTTAGATCCACTGGCTTCTAGTCCCCACCTGGAAATTAATGGTATTGAAACAGATGATCACTAGGTCCTTTCCACCACAAATGATTCCAAGTTCATTAAAAGAAAAGCTATAATCATGAGATCATAGTAGGACCATGAGGAAGTGTGGAATTGAATTAGAAGGGACATGGCAAAGTGGGGCATGAAAAATTAGCAGGGGAATAATTCCATGGTAAACATGACTCCAGAGAGCAAGAGCCTGGGGAGTTTTCTCCCTCTAACTCTTTTCCCTTTTAAGTGGGAAGTGTTTCTTAAAATATTTTTTACTTTATTTTTTTAAAAAAGATTTTATTTTTTTCCTTTTTCTCCCCAAAGACCCCCCCAGTGCATAGTTGTATATTTTTCATTGTGGGTCCTTCTAGTTGTGGCATGTGGGACACTGCCTCAGCGTGGTTTGATGAGCAGTGCCATGTCCGCACCCAGGATTCGAACCAACGAAATGCTGGGCCGCCTGCAGCGGAGCGTGAGAACTTAACCACTCGGCCACGGGGCCAGCCCCTACTTTATTTTTTTTAATTGAGGTAACATTGGTTTATAACAAGTGGGAAGCGTTTTGTTTTGCTTTTTCTCTTCCTCCCTCGGTGTGGGGCCCTGCCCGTCTTCCTGTTCTGCACTCGCCTCCAAGCTCTCTGTATTGGGGTGGGCCAGACACCTGTAACAAATTGACTGCGCAGATCATGTCTTAAACACAGGATTTCATTTCCATCTCATGCAACAGGCCAGGGTGTATGTTCCCGGTCAGACAGAGGAGGAGGAGGGGATGGTAAGGAAGATCTGTTCCGTTCAGTCTCGCAGGGACCCAGGCTAGTGGGGGCTCTGCCGTCTCCAGCACATGGCTTCCAAGGTCTACCTGTCACCTTAATGTGGCTGGCTGAATAACGGCCCCCGAGAATGTCCATTCGGCAATCGTCAGAACATGTGAATATTACCTTATATGGAAAAAGGGACTCTGGAGATTCTCCTGGATTATCCGGTTGGGTCCTGAGTGTGATCACAAGGTCCCCACAACAGGGAGGCAGTGAGAGATTCCACCACAGAGAGGAAGTAGATGTGACAACAGAAGCCTGAGTCTCAGTGACTCAAGCAAGAAGCCCCGAGGCACGGAATGCAGGTGCAGGTGGCCTTCAGAAGCTGGAAGGGGCAGCGGGCTCTTCCTTGGGGTCTCTCTTTGGCCTTGACTTTGGCCCAACGAAACTGATTTCAGACTTCCGGCCTCCAGAACTGTAAGTATCTGCATTTTTCAGCCACGACCTTGGTTGTAATTCGTCCCAGCAGCAACGGGCACGGATCCATCTTTGCCGTCATCCCAACCTATGGTAAGGGGGAAGCCGTGCGGGTGTTTTTACGGGCCAGAAAGCGGTGCATATCCTCCTCTCTCATGTTCCATTGTGAGATCTTGGTTATGTGGCCGCAGCCGTCACCAAAGAAGCTGGGAGATGTGGAGCTGTGCAGCCAGAGGCCCAGTGAGTCCAGAAGGAGGGCTGGGGATCCACTCTCTGCCACACCGAGTTATCCCGCCCTACGTGGTGGTGTGGACGCCATGGAGGCTGTCCGTGCCCTGAGGCAGGAGCTGACCTGCTCGAGTCCTGTTGTGGGCTGGGCAGGTTGTCCTCACTGCATTTGCCTTTTCGGCTTCTTGGACCAGGGTGGGCACCCCGGGCCCAGCAGGCCTGCAGCCTCAGCCCCCCACGTCACATTTCTATTCACTTCCGGTCCATAGAGACATTCAACTTGTTTTTGAGCACGGCTAAACCTTTTCGCTTTCCAAATTTGACGTTGTATCTGTCATTGCTACTTGGCCAGCCAGTCTCTGCCACACACTCTCCTGACACGGTGTGTCAAAGGGGAGACGGGCCCTGCCTTTTGCCTTTTCACCAGCAGTGACTCTGAAGCAGTCTGTTCTCCACAGAGACGCTGGATGGGTCTGGGTGTCACAAACGGCTCACGCCCCGCCTCCCGCTGAAAGCCCCAGTGAGCTCTGGCTGTCCTCATTTGGGAAATGGAAGCAACAATACCCACCTCACAGAGAGAAAGTAATGAGAGGCTGCTTGCGGGGGTGGGGGGGAGCGGGGCACAGGGGTTGACTGCTAACGAGGTGGGCTTGTTTGGGGGGGATGAAAATGTTCTAAAATTAGGTCGTGGAGATGGTTGCACCACCCTGTGACTATATTAAAAACCACAGAATTGTACACTTTGAGTGTACTATATTTTATGTAAATCACATCTCAATAAGATGCTCTTAAAAATAATTTTCAACTCATAAAGCTGTTTCCAGGGAAAAATGAACCATCCTGTATTAAAAGGATTACCTTGTATCCACAATCGCTATGTGGCCAGCTGGTCTGGGCCACACGCTCTCCTGAGGGGCAGAAGCCACGTGGCCCGCAGGCTGCCTCCCCAGTGTTAGCTCCCCTCCTTCCAGTTCTGACTTCCTCATTTAGCCTAAAACCCCTCATTCTTCCCAGTCACTCAGTCAAGAAACCGCCTTCTGGGGGCCGGCCCGGTGGCGCAGCAGTTAAGTTCGCACGTTCTGCTTCGGAGGCCTGGGGTTCGCCGGTTCGGATCCCGGGTGTGGAATGGCACCGCTTGGCACGCCATGCTGTGGCAAGCATCCCACATAGAAAGTAGAGGAAGATGGGCACGGATGTGAGCTCAGGGCCAGTCTTCCTCAGCAAAAAGAGGAGGATTGGTGGCAGATGTTAGCTCAGGGCTAATCTTTCTCAAAAAAAAGAAAAGAAAAGAAAAGAAAAGAAACCTCCTTCTGGAGCCTTCTCCAGAGTCTTTTTAACCACCTGGTTTTCGTATTCAGGTTCCTTGTGAACAGGTGGGAATTCTGATTTTCAGGGGCCCTAGGCACTTCTGCCTTTGTGGGCTCCTTCCTCTATGGGGAAAAAACATTATATTTTACAATAGCATTGATACAAAGATGACTCCAGTAACATCACATTTATAGAACATACATACTTTCTCCAACCTAAATGTTAATTTTCTTCTTCTGCTTTTAAAATAAAGCCCTTTCGTAGGCCTTTGTGGTGGGCTGATGGTGGCCTCCAAAAAGATGCATCCACTTCCTGATCCCCTGCGTTGGGATATTACTTCATACGGCCACAGAGAGGGTTCAGTTAAAGACTTGAGGAGTTATCCTGGATTCTCCCGGGGGCACGAAATGCAGTCCCGTGTCTCCTTCTGAGAGAGAGGCAGTGGGGGCTTCAGAGGGACACACAGAGGAGAAGAGAAGGTCACGTGCAGCCAGAGGCAGCGCCTGGACGATGCAGCCGCAAGCCAAGGCTAGCCGGCAGCCACCAGAAGCTGGAAGAGACAGGAAAGCTTTCTCCCCGCCAGCGTCCAGGAGGGATGCACGCCTGCCCACACCTCGGTTTCCAATTTCCGATCTCCAGGTGGGGAGAGAATAACTTTCGGTTGTTGTATAAATCCTAGACCACGGTAACTGGGTCCAGCAGCCCCTGAAAGTGCACATAGCCCTACAGGCATCCGGGCCGCAGGGACCGGGTCCCCGGCGCATCCCAGAGATGTCCCCGCTCGTCGTCCCTGCCTCTCGCACTGTCCCCTTTGTATTCCGTTAGGACCATCATGGCAGGGGCGGCCAGGGAACGTGCTGGCTCGTGGAAGGGAACGGAGTAAGGAGGACCCGGCCTTGGGGACCGCAGGCGCCGTCCAGGCCCGGCTCCTCCGCCCCCGCGGGCTCTGAGCTCAGCTAGGAGACACGTGGACCGCCGGCGGGCCTCCATCCCGCCCTCGCTGCCGGGAGAACACAACTTCCGGGTCTCCTGGAAGCCTCCGCCAAGTCCCATTGGACCCGGTTGAAGCACGTGCTTGCTCCTGAGCCAATCAGCGTTAGAGGAGTGCAGTGAGCTGATTGGCTGAGGCCTAGGTCTCGGGATGCTCCCTGGAGCTCAGGCTGAGGCTCCCTCCGCAAGTTGGACGGCAGGTCATGGAAGGAAAGGTGGGGAAACCTGAGGCAGAATTGAGGTATCCACAGTTTTCCCATTGAAAGAGGGTGCTCTGAATAATGTCTCCCAGACCACAGGTGTGGGTCCCAACTGGGGTCTCGCCCACTTGCTATGTGGCTTCAGGTAGGGCACCCAGCCTCTCTGATCTCCTGCATCTCTGCTTTAGTAAAATGCAGATACCTTACCCTGCCTGCCTGCCTCGCGGGCTTTCGGTTCCCCTTACAGCCAACTAAGGGGCAACACTTATGGGGCACTTTCTGTGTGCCTGGCCCTGGGCTAATCCAACGACATGCGGTCGCCGTATTACAGCTCCAGGGTGCAGGTGCTAGCTGCGCAGATGGGGAGCTGGACACGTCACCGCCCGCTCCGCTCACTGTGTGTAGTAGCGATGGGCGTGAAAACACTTCTATCAGTCTGACCTCGATGTTTCCCATTCTCTTCCATCTCTGCGCCTTTGCTTGAATTTCTTCCTCTTCCCGGGACGCCTTCCTACCTTTTATGACCTCATCCTGCTTACTCTCAAAGCCCCAACTCAAGCCACGTCTCCAGCATCACTTCTTGGACCTCACCTCGATGTGCCACGGCCCCTCCAATGGACCAAGTCCAAAACTCTATTCTTACTCTCCCCACTCCATCTTGATGCCTCTCTGCCCCACCGCTGCCCGTTTCCCCATCTAGGCGCCTACTCAGATGCTCAGAGTCACCCTTTTGTAAGGAAAAATTTCAGACTTCAGCATGGGCACAACTTATCACTGGATATTCTTTCAACAGAACGCCGGAGCCTCCGATGATCATCTCATTCCGTGGGATGTGTGCCTCTGTTCTTGCCTAATCTATTTCATACCTCTGGAAAACAGACAGCAGTGCAAGTAATTCTTGTCTATAGAAGCTCAAATTAGCTGTGTCCAGTGACATACGAGTGACTGTTGCCCTACGGGCAGACCAGTTTTTGCAAATTCGTTTCAGCATTCCTTTGACTTCTCCTTTGAATAAGTTGTAACATTTTATCACTTCATTCGTTATTAAGGTAAATAAAATCTTTGATGTGTTCATTTTATATACGCATGAAAATAGTTTTCTTTTTGAAAAAAATTATCCTTTGACACCTGACATCTCCTTCCCCACCCCACAGCCCCATCCATCCTCAAGCCTGACAATTTAACTTTCTCAATGTCTCTTGTATCCACTCGCTTCTCTCCCTCTTACCCGCCACCACCAGTCTGCCTGAACTGGCTGTCCGAGCTCCTGCCTGGCCCTCTTCCCATCCGTTCTCCACACAGCTGTTAGAGGGATTTCACTACCGTCCAAACTGCATGATGTCTCTTCTCTGTTTAACTTCCTCCAAGGACTTCCCATTTCTTTTAGAATAAAGACCAAGGTCCTTGCTGTGCCCTTCCAACCTCTCCATGACCCGGCCCCATCCCACCCCACTTCCCTGCTTCATCACCACACTTCCGCTACACTGAACTGCCTTCAGTTCCTCTGTGGCAAGACCTTTCCGATCCCAGGGCCTGTGCACGTGCTGTTTTCTCACCTGGAAAATTCTTCGCTCCTTACCTGGTTTACTTCTATTTGGCCTTCAGATCTTGGCACAAAGGTGAATTGCTCAAAGAAACCTTGTCTGATCTCTTGGATGACTTCATGTCCCACCTTTTCCCCAGTATAATTTCATGACACCTTTGACTTCTTCCTCACAGCATTTATCTTTTTTCCTAATTATCTATCTATGTGATTAACGCCTGATTCCCCTTCTAGGCTGGAAGGTTCCTGAAGGCAAGGGCTGTGTTTATTCTGCTGACCTTCTATCTCTGATGCATACCTGACCTTCTCTGGATGGACAGAAGAATGGATGATGAATGGATGGATGATGGATAGATGGATGGTGGGGTGGGTAAATGGAGGGTGGATGGGTGGATAGAGAAGATGGATGATGGATGGATGGATGGATGTGTGGGTGAGGGATGGATAGAAGGATGGGTGGATGAATGGAGGCTGGGTGGACAGATGGATGACAGATGGATGGGCGGATAGAATGGAGGGTGGATGGAAGAAAAGGGATGATGGATGGATGGATGATGAATGAATGGATGGATGATGGATGGATGAATAGAGAACAGATGGACGGATAGATGTATGGGTGATGGATGGATGGATGGATGGATGGAGGGGTGGATGATGAAGACGCTCGTCCCTCCAGCTGACTGGCGGTCACATTCACCTCTTGGGAGTCCTCAGGGCTCATGCACTGGGCACTGACCCCCAGGCCTGGCTCATTTTCCCTTTCTCACCCCGGGCAGAGTTGTCAATCCTCGAGTCCCACCTGGGATCGCCTGCATCTGAGCACACTCTCGTGCGCACACGGTGGGCGCTCCGTACATTGACTCTGCGTGTAGGAACAGAGTGTTTCCAGGCACGCTTTGCAGGCTCGCACCCCGGCGGAGCTCGGCCCGCGCTGCCCGCGCACGCGCGCGAGGGAGGCGGCCGGGCGAGGGGCGGGACGTGCCGGGGAGGGGCGGGGCCTCGTCGGGACCTGGATGAGGCCCCGCCCCCGCCCAAGGAACCGGAAGTGGAGCCGGGCGCCTGGGAGCGGCGGGCGCGGAGGGGCCGGGGCCGGAGTCGAGTGGGGCCGGACTGAGCCAGGCGGCGGTGAGCGAGCGCGGCTCTCGCCGGGCGGGGGGGGCCGGCCCCTCCGCGGCGCTCCTGGGGCGCCCCCGGGCCCCGAAAAGGGAAGGAAGCGGCGGCCGCAGCGGTCTAGCCGCTCTTCCGCTCGCGGTTTCGGGTCGGCCGCGGGGGGAGCGCGGGCGAGGCTTCCCCAGGCCGGGGAGCCGGGGCCGGGGGCCGAGGGGTGGGGGCCGGGGGGCCGCGGGGTGAGGGGCGGGGCGCCGAGCGGTGGGGAGGGCCTGGTGTCGGGGAGGGAAGGGCAGTTCTGAGGTTTAGGGGTCCGAAGGGGAGGGGCCGGGGCTGCAGGGAGGAAGGGGAGGAGAGGGCCAGACGGGGAGGGGGTCTGGGGTCTGAGAGGGTGCCCGGGACCCGGGGGCTAGGAGAAGAGAGAGTGGAGGAGCCGAGGGTCGGAGGGGGGCGAGGTGCGAGAGAGGCCATGCTGGGAGGGGGTGGGGTCCGGGGGGAGGGGCTCAGGGCCCAGGGGTTTAGGGGAGGGGGGTGGAGGGCCGAGGGGAAGGGGCTGGGGTCCAAGCGGGGCGAGGTAGGAGAGGGGCCCTGCGGGGAGGGGTCCGGGATCGGGGGCGACGGGATCAGGGCCCTGGGGTTTAGGGGAAGGAGTTGGAGGGCCGACGGGGAGGGGCTTGGGTCCAAGCGGGGCGAGGTAGGAGTGGGGCCCTGCGGGGAAGGACCGAGAGGGGCCGGGGTCTCCCTGGCGCCCGGGCGGGGCCGTCGCAGCCGCGGCTCCTGCGGCCCGGCCCCCACCTACAGAGGGGTTTAGCAATCAGGTCACTGGAAATGCAGCGACACGCGCAGCTGCAGACGGCCGAGAGGCTCTAAATTTGGAGCCATCCCTCTTCTGGCTGTGTTGGAAATCAGCAGAAAGGTGCTTCTGGGTTTTTGGTTCCTCTGTTTGAATCGCCTGAGTGTTGCACCAGGAACTCGATCCCCGCGGGCGGCCTCCCTGGAGCGGGTGCGGGGCTTCCTCCGCCCGCGGTCTGTGGACGTGTCGGGCCTGGGGGCGGGGGTGGGATGGGGGGGTTCCGTTTCCCGCTGATCGCAGCGCTGGCGGCATCCCCAGTGAGCGCGCCGCTTGGCGCAGGGCTGCGTGGGCCCCGCGGCGCTCTGCCTGGCTAATCCCCCAGGCCCTGACCGCGGGATTCAGCCGGGCGCCGGCTGGCGAGGGCTGAGATCCCAGGGCTGTGGGTCGGTGGGCCCCCCTGCCCGTGGCTGAGCGCGGCTGAGCCCCTGGCGCAGTCCTGACTCTCCTCTGGTTGGAAAAGTGCTCCCAGATGCTCAGGGAGCCGGGCAGAGTCCTAGAGGCAACTTTCAGACCCGCTGGAAGAAGGAGCCAAGGGGATGCAGAGTTGGTTTTGATCCTCTGCCCCCCAGGAACTGGAAGTTACCCCCACCCCGTTCCCGCCCCACAGCTGACTTGTAGTGGAAGCATCTTGTTAGACTTATTCTTGAAACACTTTTGAGTGTATGTAAGTGGTGATTCAGACCTTTGCTCGCTGCCGTGCAGTCGGTGCTCAGAAAGTGTCTGAACGGTGAACTTCCGAGGTGGGAACGCAGTTCACGTCTGCCATCATGAACGAAGTGCCCCTAACAGGTGAAAGGGACGCTGTAGACTGAGTCGAGCGTCACGCGTGGGTGACAGTGGGTGGCTCATGTGTTTTAGAATGTGTGCTTGATCTCTTGCTGAGTCACACCGCGAGTCGTTTCTGTTCTGGTTCAACCAAGCGCCGGGTTAGCTCATATCTGCTCCCATGCCCACTGCTGCGTGTCTCCACAGACTACTCCAGCAGCCTCGGCGGCAAGTATGGCGTGCAGGCCGACCGGGTGGACAAGAGCGCCGTGGGCTTCGACTACCAGGGCAAGACGGAGAAGCACGAGTCGCAGAAAGGTCCGCCCGGGCGGCGCCCCGCAGCCCGTCCACCGCGCGGCCTGCCCCCTCGCCGCTGCTTCCTACACGCTTACAGACATGCGCACTGGGGCGTTTCCCCTGTGTACGGCGGGTCACGTTATAGTTACACGGTTTTTTAACTCAAACGTTTGGCCGTTGTTGTTCCGTTCAGGTCAGCGTAGGGGTCTGTCGCGTTTTTGGTGACTGCTCAGTCCTTGTGGTGGGAAGATCCCGTAGTCTACGTAACCATTCCTCTGTGGAATGTACAAGTTAGGTTATTTTCAATTTTCGATGTTAAAAGTCGACTGCATGAGTATTCTTCTCCCTGTGTCTTATGTACGTAAGTGGTTATTCAAGAGTAAATTCCTAGAAATATAATTGGGTCAGAGAACACTGAATTAAAATTTCGATAGATTGCCAGATTGTCCTCAGAAGCCGTGCTGGCTTCCTTCGCTGTGGCGGCCTCGCGGGTCACTTACTGCCGTCACCCGGCGAGGGCTGTAGGTGGAGGGCGTTAGATTCAGCCCCTCCTGCAGAGGCCATGAACCGTTGGTTCTCCTCATTGTTTTGTTTGGCCTGTACATTTAGATTTTTTAAAATGATTGCCAACATATAAAAACTGAGAGCTCACGTATTTAAAAAAATCCCAGGTTTCTTTAAAGAACAAAACCAAAACCCAGCACTGGAAACCCCACTGGCTTGGCGTTTCTCCGAGGAGCTGGCCGTGGGCCAGCCCAGTGTCCCTTTGCCGCAGGTGTCACTTCCGTTACAGCAGGTGGCGTGCGGTGCGGGGTCGCTGTCACTGCCTTCTCTCCCTCCCTCCTTGGAGCAGACCTGTGCTCCTCTGCCCCACGCGCACCCAGTTCCTCAGGACCTGCTGCTGGATGCCTTGCAGTCTGCACTGACTTTCTCCCCAAGAGGCCTCTGGGGCAGAGGAAATGCCACTCTGGGAGGTCGGGGGCACAGCCCCAAGTGCCTGGGCAGGCAGGCTCCTCGGCAGCCCCAGGCCTTTGCGGAAGGGGTTTGCTCTGCGCGCTCGTGCGTTGACGTGCCCACGATGGAGTCCTCCTTTAGTGCAGAGAGAACCATTCCACTGGCGGAGCTTTGAGAGCTGGTGTTTCTGGAGGGCGTTCCAGGTTTATCCTGTCTTTGCAGGCACCCCTGCATGCCTCTCCTTGTGCTGGTCCATGAAGCAGAGGGACCCATTAAAAGCCGGCTGCTCGGCTCGTGCTGCTCCAGAAGCTTTGTAATAAACTGTTACTCCATGCTGTCTTTTGGAATGAAGGAAAGATGCTACAGTTATAAATCTGCTGTCTTTATAGGACTCTTCCTAGTCCTGTTATTACATACGAGCAAGACTTTTAGATATTTTCTGTATCAGTGATCTTATAGTGAGCCTAAAAGATTTTTGGTTTATATTTTTTTTAATTGAGTGTTAAAAGTACTTTCTTGAAGCCTGCTGGAATCCACAGCTTGCTCGCTGGTTGTGTTGCTGGCCTGTAAACTGCTTTCCTTGTTTTTAGATTACTCCAAAGGCTTCGGTGGCAAGTACGGTATCGACAAGGACAAGGTGGATAAAAGTGCCGTCGGCTTTGAGTATCAAGGCAAAACAGAGAAGCACGAGTCCCAGACAGGTGCCTGCATCTTACCAGCTCTCCAGCCGGTGACCATTAACGGGACGGGTGGTAACCAGAGCAGCAGACAGGGACGGAGCGTAACCAGCAGCCCTTAATATGGACATCTCTCAGTTAAGCAGCCAGCTTTAAAACAGCAAAGCAGAAACACAGCTGTTACATGAGAGATCGACTCTTGCCAGTTTTTTTGGCTCTAACACCCCAGCAGTGCCGCTTGTGCTAATAGTGTCGCGTGTGTAAGTGGTGGGACTGTGGGGCTCCGGTTGCTGCTTAAGCTGCATCGCTTGGCGCTGCTTCTGTGGGGTCCCGTCTGCGTTTATTCGGAACGCTGGGATTACAGATGGGGTCAGTTTCCATACGCTGTATGAGGAGGGCCTCTTGATGAGTGTTACCTAAAGTTTTACCGAAGATCTGAGAGAGAAGGGATGAATTGAGCGAATTGTGTGTATTGACGTGCATTGAAAAACATGTTTTCTCTCTGTTGCCCGGGCTATCTGTTAATACCAGTTTGTGTCCTTTTTCTAATCCATTAGACTACGTGAAAGGGTTTGGAGGAAAATTTGGTGTGCTGACAGACAGACAAGACAAATGTGCTCTTGGCCGGGATCACCAGGAGAAATTGCAGCTGCACGAATCTCAAAAAGGTACCTTCATTTTGAATCTCCTACTTGGGATCGTTTCCCGAGTTTATTTCCCTTCCCAGGTCCGTCACTGTGCCGTGTTTTTGCCGTGTCTCTGTAGCAGTGGTGTTGTGTCTTCAGTGTGGGAGGTTGTCGTAGCCCTCCCGTGATTTGAGACAGCCCTTCAGCTAGAGGAGTGAGGAACCCCCGTCCCCTCCCACGGGAGGGCTCCCGCGAGAAGGCCCCATGTCACTGGGCTTCTGGAGCGCTGGTCACTGCCTGCAGCAGCTCTGGGAACGCTGTTTTCTGCCCTGAGAGGGCGGCCAGAGGGGCGACAGCGATCCAGTCCATGAATTGGTGCTGATAAAGCGTGCTGTAGGCTGTGGAAGGGGATGCCTCCTCTCTGCCCAGGAGTGTGTGCTTTCCACGACAGAACCATGTCCCTGGGAAAGTAGCACGTGGGGACGGGAGACCTCTGAGTGAGCCCCAGACTCACCCCGTCCTTTCAGCCAGCACAGATGGAGGTGGGGCTGGTACGCGTTGCCGTGCAGTAACCTCGTGTATAACGTGTCTCTTTCTTCACATGCGCAGAGATGCGTTCTCTTGTCTGCAGCGTGGGTAGGACCTAGAAAGAAACCTCAAAGCGTGGAGTGGCTTTCCCGAATTACTTGAAATACAGTTCCTAACCTGGTCTCTGATCTTGGCTGGAGTGTTAAGAGTTTGAGTTTGCCCTCTAACCTTTGAGCCCAGTTTTGACTGTTGCTGAGCCTGCGAGCTGGCTCTGCAGCCCCTGAGCCTGGCAGAGCTTTTCCTTTCTCTAAACGATGTACTTGATTCTTGCCCATGCTCCCACGATTCTAACCAAACTGTGTTTCCTCTCTCGGTTTTCTCCACTGTTGCTTGTGGATTTCCAGGTTATAAGACTGGTTTCGGAGGCAGATTTGGTGTTCAGTCCGAGAGGCAGGACTCCTGTGCTGTGGGGTTTGATTACAAGGAGAGACTGGCCAAGCACGAGTCCCAGCAAGGCACAGTTGCTCACCACCCCCCGCCCCCGCCTCCCCTCCAGTGCGGCCACTTCTAGCACAGACTTCCAGCCTCAGCCTTGCCAGCACCCTCTGTGCCCTCGAGGGGCACTCGGGCGTTGAAACCCAGGTGTATGCTGGAGCCATGGTCGCCTGCACTCCTCCCACCCCCATTCACTTGTTCCCTGGCACCATGGGGTTTGTGCTTGGCAAGACATGGCCGTAGTTTGCAGGGTGTGTTGCCCTAAACCCATAACGTGGCTCCGTCCTGGAGTGGGGTGTCCCTGGTCTCCCAGCAGCCTTCTGCTGGAGCTCTTGCTGTTGACCGTGACTTACCTACTGAGTAAGCCACCTGACTGCCTCTGAGACGGGGAGAACCATGTTTAGTTCAGCCAGAGGCGCGGGACACCGAGGGGCAGGGGCAGGGGCAGGGCAGCCGTGTTCTGTGTGGTCTCTGTTTCATCATGGTGGTGTTTTTTTGACCGGGGGTGGGAGGTGTTTTTCGTTTGTTTTGGTTTTTTTGACGACACCACCTACGTATAACTTCCTCACACAGAGCTAAACGGTATGTACAGGAAGCTAAGAAGACACAGGAAATTTCTAGGTGTATCTGTTGGGAGTCCACACGGTGAACACATTTCTCCTTAGAGCAGTTATTTAATTGCTGTCCAAATTCGGACTTGGCCGTTAGAACCTGGACACACGAGCGGAAGACAAGGACGGTCCTCCTTGCCAGGGCAGAGCGTAGGCTCTGTCCCCTGGTTGGGAACACACGGCCGTGTTCAGGCGAGGGACGGCGGACGCAGCTGATCTGGTGCTGATCCGGCAGCCTGCGCGGAGATGGCCTTGGCTCTGCGTGGCCTTAACGCCGTGTGACGGTGTGACTGTCATGGAGATCTGTGTTGCTACGTCCTAAGAGTTGGCTGGTAGAATTTCCCCATGGAATTTTTTTTTTTTCTTTTAAAAAGCAAGAAAACAGCTGCCTCGAGCCTCTGCCTAGTCCTAGTAGGGCGGGAGCGGTGCCAGGTGGAGGACTGTGCTGTTGGAGTGGCACGCTGCCCCGCGCCTGTGCTGGGCCCTCGGCTCACGGCCTGCCAGCCCACACGGCACCCTCTGTCCCTCAGGAGAGCGCGGGACGCATGCGCACACCCCTTTTCTGCTTCTCCCCCGCCTGTGTGCTGAACACCACGGGTAGAAACCAACTCAGCTTGCAAGTGAGGACCGCGTGGGGTGCGGTTCTGGTCTCTTTCTGCTCGGGGTGCGTCTTCTTGGGCTGTTTCTGGATCTGTTTGCATGCCTCTGCCCCGGGCACCTCGCTGGTCCTCAGCCTAAGTGTAAGTGTTGTGTTGTGCCACTTTGCAGACTATTCCAAAGGATTCGGCGGAAAGTACGGGGTCCAGAATGACCGGATGGACAAGGTAAGGATTCCAGATCCAGGCCTGAGTGTCTTCTGCTGCCGTGTTCGGGAATTTAGGAGGTCCAGGAATTCGTGGAGCTCTTGGTGTGTCAGCGCACGGCTCCGTGGATGGTCTGGGGTGGGGTGTGGCTCAGGTTTTCAGAAGCACGAACGTTTAAGTCGGGCACGTGTCATCACTGATGGTGCCGATTGCTGACCTGTATGCCAGGCCTCGTCTACCGGTCACGGACATCCTCTCCGGTACCCGACATGGTCGTGCTGTGGGGGAGAGACTGTCCCTGTCCCCTTTTGCATTTGGGGGTCCCTGGCCAGGCAGGCTCAGTGCTTGGCCACAGCATAGCAGCAAGTGGCGGGGCCACCTTTGGAAGCCAGGCATTAGGCTGTGGGGCCAACACGAGACCCTTGAGGACATGTGGCTGTTTGAATCCAAAGTAGTTAGCGGTAAACCGGTTGGAAATTGAGCTCCTTGGTCACACTGTCCATGTCAGGAGCTCAGTAGGCACGCGTGGCGGCGGCGGCTCTGGGAGCGCGTGGGTCTAGAACATCTGTATCATGGTTCATGGTGGAAGGTCCACGGGACAGGGACCGTCTCGAGGCAGGTCCTGCCCACAGCACCGCCTCCCACGGGTGTCCCGGGGAACACGCTTGTTTCTCACTGGGGACTTTGTCACACGGTGTCGGATCTCTGAGAGTCAGTCTTAAGTGTATCAGACGGCCGTTTTTCTAGCGTACGGTCCAGCCATAGCAGAGTCTACACTTAGAGCGGGTGTGGAGTTGTCCACACGAGGACACGTGTGGCTTGTATCTCCTGAGCGAAGACGGAGGCTGTCCTGCCTGGTCCTGTGCCCGGCCTGTGGTCAAGGACAGCAGGGCCAGTCCTCATGGAGTTCTGCTGCTGTCAGGCTCACAGCTGACCACACAGAGGCCGTCACCCAGGGGCTCCACCACGTGACCACGCATGGGCCCTGGGAGCATGTGGCAGGCCCAGGGCTCAGGCTGAGGGGCCAGAAGGGTCCTGGGGAAGTGAGAGGCTGGGCTCAGCTTTGACGGGTGGAGCATGCCGGAAAGATGGGCCAGGAGCCTGGAGAGCAGGGGCATAGCGTGTGTGCGGGGGTGGGGGTGACGCCGCAAAGACTGTTAGGGTCTCACTGCAGAGGAGGGCCGAGGGGTGAGGAGCTGGGAGGGACCATCTCGGGGAGCCCTGCAGACTACGTACGTCAGGTTTCGTTCTTCATCAGATGAGTCCTGAGTGGCCCTCGACGGGTTTGGCAGGCAAGTGACACAAACGGGATCTGTGTTGAGAAGACCCTGGTCACAGTGTGGAAGTGGATTGTGGAGAAGCAGCGAGGCTGTGGCCCCAGTTAGGAGGTGGCTTCAGTGGTGTGAGCAGGGTGCAGTGCTGGCTCGGGCAGGGGCTCGTGGCAGAGGGAGAGCGGCACTGACTTCAGCGAGGCGGGAGGTAAAGCACCTGGCTTCAAGGGCTGGGGGGGCAGGCAGGACTGCCCCAGGTGGACGGTGGGCCTCTGCTGAGCTGGGGCGCCTGGGAGGAGCAGGGGTGGGTAGCTGAGTCGGCTGTGGGTGTGTCCGGGGTGGGCTACCCAGCAGGGCAGGTGGACGAGAGTGCGGCTGGACCAGAGGCAGACGGCCACTGCACAGATGTGGACGGAGCCGGGGTCAAGTCGGAGGCCAGGAAAGCCTGCAGAGTGGTGAGCGGGGCCCAGGGACACACCTGGGGATGGCAGCAGTCAGGCTGGTAGAGGAGACTGGGAAGTGCACCCAGCAAGGTGGGGGGAGCCCACAGGGTCTGGTGGTGCTGGTCTGAGGGTAGAGAGCTTTGGGGCGGGGGGGGTCACCTGTGCCCAGCAGTGCTGCTGGTGGGGGTCACGTCTGGGCGAGTAACGTGGTAGCCCCGGGAGTCCTGGTGAGGGCATTGTTGTGGGTGTTGGGGGGCAGGTTGGGGGAAGCTGGCCTGCGGGGACCTGCACCATGTGGGGAGGGTCAGTCGTAGAGTCGGCAAGCTTGGGCCCACTCCGCCCACTGTGGTCCTGTGAGCTGGGCAGCGGTCAGCCGAGGGGATGGTTCTGTTTAAGATGGAAGAGACCAGAACATGTAGGGGAGCCCAGGCCGTAGACAGGCATGTGGAGGGAGACCGTGAGGTGGTGCTGGTGGAGAATGTGGGGTCACTGAGACGCAGCCGTGGACGGTAGAGCCTGACGAGGGGGCCTGCGACCGAGGCAGGGTGGTGGCTTGGCGCAGAGGTTGGGTGAGCCTGTGTCTGACGGTGACTGTGGTTCCTGTTGGTGGTGTGACGGCGTCCACGTTGTACAGTTGGTGGCCTGAGGCTTAGGAAGGTGAGGGAGCTGTGCGGGGTCCCAGTGAGCTGCGTGTGGAGGGATTCGGGTGTGAAGTCCCTATAGGGGATGGAAACGGGGTGAGGGGTGTCCAGCAGGTGGGACCTGGGAGAGGTCGTGACCTTGAGTTGCCAGGCTGGACCGAGGGGAGGGAGGAGCAGGCGCCGCGTAGAGGAGGGCGGTGAGAGCGAGAAGCTTCTAGTCGGCAAGCGGGTCTTGGTGATGGGGGTGTGCTGTGGAGGAGGTGGGGCGCGGTGTGGTGGGGACGCTGCAAGCGAGAACGAGAGGTTGGGGGCCGTGTTTGCTGGAAGCCCCCAGGTGACGGCAGAGAACTGGCTCTGGGCAGCATGCTGGAGAACTGGCTGGGCCGGGCAGATGGGGGCGACAGGAGGGGCCCATGGGGAGGGTGCTGACGCCTCTGCCCCTGAAGCCACAGGGCAGGCAGGAGCCTGATGGGACAGCCGGAGGGCAGCCGGGGGGCAGGGCAGGGAGTGAGTGTGAGAAGAGATTGTTCTGGAGAGAGGTGGCAGAGGCCCGGTCTGGTGGGCCGGTGGTCTGGGAAGGGAGAGTGCTTGGTCAGGGCAGCTGAGCGGTTGCACTCGGAGAGGGGGGCAGGGGGGCCAGGGTGGCCCGGGCGCTGGGCTCTCAGGCTGGCTGTGGCTGGGCGTGGCAGACGGGTGGGCGGACAGCCGTGCTCTGGCCGAGCGGGGTGGCTGTGGAGGGAGAATGGGGCTTTGGGGGAGGGTGGGGGCCTGGCCCGTGTGTGCGACACTCAGCGCAGGGGTCAGCCTGTGCCTGGACGGGAGGGAGCTGCCACTCACAGTCATCCTCAGATAGTGCCCGCTAACTTCAGGTCCACGTCCTCGGGGCCCTGCTCCCCTGATTTGTGTCAGGAAGGCAGTGACTGTCCCACGCCCCAGGTGTGTCACTGGGAAGTGGTTGCTCACGAAGAAACCGAGGATGGCCCGTGGTTCCCAGAGCCTGTCTGCATCAGTGTCTGCGTCAGCATCAGCCTTGAAGGAGCAGCTGTCGCTCAAAGTGTCGTCTGACAGAATTGGGCCCCGGCACTCACGCTTGTGGGGGATGTGGACGGTCAGGCCAGGCGAGGCTTGCGGCACTGTGTCCCATCCCGGGGCGAGGGCTAGAGCAGAACCCGCACCTGGTTTCTGATTGCACAGGTGCAGATATGCTTTTGGGTTTTTTCCTACTCTTTTTTGTGGAGCAGTTTTAGCCAATTTGAGAGGATGGTACAGAGATTTCCCATATGCCCCCCGCCCCCACCACGCACAGCCTCCGCCACCATCAGCATCCTCCGCCAGCTGGGACGTTGGGTACAGTCCGCGAGCCTACGCTGACAGGTCGTCATCACCAGAGTCCACGGTTGACTTTAGCGTCCACTCTTGGTGCTGGACGTTCTGTGGCTTTGCACACGTGCGTAAGGACATGTGTCCCCCTTGCACTGCCCTACAGAGTATTTTCACTGCCCTAGAAATCCTCTGTGCTCCGCCTGTCCATCCCTCCTCACATGTGTACTTTTTCTTCTCATGCTGACCCGTGTCATCACCAGCAAGTGTGTGTCGTAACCCTTCTCATGCCTCAGTTAACTTGCAGAACAGAGAAGGAGATACGAAAGCTTTGGGCTCCCCGGTGGGCTCTTTGGGAAGGTCGAGGGCAGGCTTTGCCGTCTGGGTGAGGTGGCAGCCGTCACGGGGTGTGAGGAGCAGAGAACAGTGCCTTCCTGATGTTCCTTTCCTGTCTCGGTAGAATGCTTCAACCTTTGAGGATGTCGCGAAGGTGGCCTCCACGTATCAGAAGACTGTCCCTGTCGAAGCAGGTGAGTCCTGGCGGACCCCCTACCGGCACTGTGGTTTTTCCAGGAGGAAATTCCACGCTCTTTGGTTGTCCCAGGAAAATGCTCAGGGCAAAGGGTAGTTGGGGGGCTGGCCCAGTAGCACAGCGCTTGAGTTCGCATGTTCTGCTTCGGCAGCCCGGGGTTTGCTGGTTCGGATCCCGGGTGCAGACATGGCACCACTTGGCAAGCCATGCTGTGGCAGGCGTCCCACATATAAAGTGGAGGAAGATGGGCACGGATGTGCTCTCAGGGCCAGTCTTCCTCAGCAAAACGAGGAGGATTGGTGGCCGATGTTAGCTCAGGGCTAATCTTCCTCCAAAAAAAAGGGTAGTTGGCAGAATGTGCACCGGGAGCAGATGGAGCATGAGTGGAGAGATGGAGCTGAACGGGGCGATGGAGCTGAATGGGGAGCAGAGTCGTTCCTGTGTATTTTCAGGAAAGAAATTGACTTGCCTTTTGAGGGAAGATCCTCTTTGTTCCTGCAGAGGGTCAGAGGCAGCTTTCCCACACAGCATGTTGTGCTCTCCGGCCGTGGGGATCTGCTTTGGTGGGTGCCTCCCAAAGTAGAGCTGGGTTAACTGCACGTGTGTGAGGGCCCTTCTCGCTGCTGGAACCGCGTTCTGGGAGGGTCCTGTGGCACCTGCTGCTCAGACACGCTCGCTGGTGCCCCTGGACGCGGTCGGCCCTGGCTGTGACCCGAGGGATGTGTTGTAGCGCCTGTGTGCGAGCTGGAGTAGGCGTTCTCTCCTTCGCTCCTTGTCCTCCTTGGGCCTGGTCCAGGCTGCCGCAGTCTGTCCTTTCAGGTGATTGCTCGTGTGAGGGCCTCTTCTAGTCTAGCTGTCTGCAGGGCACACGTTCGGTCATGTGGGCCACGCACTTAAGGAGAGCATTGTTTAGTCAGGAAACTATACATGCTAGAAGGGAGTGCGTTACAAATAGGATGCAGAGAGTCACCGTCGGTTCACTGTGGACGCCCTGGGCCTGCAGTTCTCGGACTTGGTGCTCCAAGCAGACTTTGACCTCGTAGGAGTTATCGAGGGCCCCAAAGAACTATGTGGGTTACGTCTACTGATCTTTACTTATTGGAAACTAAAACAGAGAAGTTAACATTTTATAATTCATTTAAAAATAATAAAGCCATTACATATCAGCATAATACTTTTATGAAAAAATAACATTTTCAAAACTAAAAAGCAGAAGGGTGGTGTTTTGTTTCTGTCAGTCCCTGTGGTATAAGACAGCCGACTTCTCCCAGCTGCTTCTGCGTCTATGCTAAGTCCTGTTGATGGAGAAAGTCTGGGCTCGCCCAGATCTGCAGCGGAGAGGGAAGGCCGTGTGAGGTCGTCATGGATGCTCTTTGATGTGACACTCAGAACAGGCTGTGGTTTAGTGGTTTTCTTGAGGCTTGTTCTTCCTTGCACAGCATGATTTTGTAACATGATGCATCGGTCGTTGGAAAATATCGGATCACTGAGTTACGGAGACCCCCCCGCCCCGATGTTGCCGTGTCGTTCTGTAATACCAAAAAAAATCGTGTTTGTGAATACTGTCATCAGTGCTAGCAGAGAGTCTTTAAGTAAAACGGGGAAATTGTCATGTGCACGGGAGCAGATACAGGTTTTCCAAAATTCTGATTTTGCTTGAAAGCTTATGTTTTCCCATTGACAACAAATGGTGCGGTTGTTCTTGACACGATAGGCTTGGTTCGTTTATTTTGGAGGAAATGCGTGCTGAGTACCCAGTGTGCTTAACTACAGCCAGTCAGTTATTTCAGGGACAAATCATGCTCCGTGAGAAGTCAGTTCAACCTGCGACGCAGACAGTCGCACAAGTGTCCTTCCTCGAGACAGCCGCTGAGCTTGGTGTGTGGCAGTGGTGCTGTCTGTGTCCCTCCCGTTTGTCGCACAGAACATTAAAGACGTATGCTCAAGGGTTGAGATTTACTAAAAATTAGTATTTTTTACTGCTTTATCAAGGGCGTCCTGAGGGAAAATTGGCTACTCCCCCCGCCGAGTATATGGTGGTAAAGAATACAATGATGTTTGGAATTTAAACTATTCCATGGCTTATGATGTTCATTGGTCCTGCCGAAAGTGTGCAATGGGCAGAAGGCACGGAGGCCAGTTCATGGGGGGGCGGGCTGAGGTGGCGGCTGGGGGACATCTCCCTTCCATGGCGGGCGGGACCGACGGGTTCCCCCGGGAGAGGTCACGCTGGCATGGGGCGGTGGTCCGGGGAGATGGTAGTTGTGTTCTGACATCACACTTAAATCTCTGCTTCCGTCTGCAGTGAACAGCAAAACAAGCAACATCAGAGCTAACTTCGAAAACCTCGCGAAGGAGAAAGAGCAGGAGGACAGGCGGAAGGCGGAAGCGGAGAGGGCGCAGAGCGTGGCGAAGGAAAGGCAGGAGCAGGAGGAACCCCGGAGACAGCTGGACGTGAGTGAGGACCGGCCGCCGCGCTCTCCTGCGCGGCGCGAGGGGACTGGGAACTCTTGGGCCCATGGGTTTGGTTTACTCCTTCCCCGGTGGTCCAGAAGGTTTTCAATAGAGAACATGTGGAACTCCCGTTGGGCTGTCCTCTGAGGGACTTTAGCTTTCAGCTGCCCGTAGAATCAGGTCTTTTGACCACCAGATTCTAGACAGTCGCCCTTGCTGGCTCAGAGCCCGGTAGCCCTCGAGCCTGGTCTCCCTCTGTCCTGCTGTCAGCCCGCGTGCCCTCCGCTGAGCTCCAGTCCAGATGGTCTCCTAGCGTCTCTGTTCCCACCCGTCACACTCTGGGACGCGCCCTTCCCAGGTAGGAGCTTGAGAATACAGAGGAATCCCCTGTGAGGAAGCGGATCTGCTCTTGCAGCTCTCGCTTCTGCAGCCTGGGTCTGCTGCCCTTTCCTGTGAGTGTTTGTAGTGTTTCCCACCAGAGAAGGTAGGAGCGGGAGCCTGGGAGGTGAGCAGGAGGGGTGGGCTCCTCCTTCCTCAACCTGTCCTAGGTGGGCTGGTGTCTGAAGGCTCAGGTCCCTACGTTCTCGCCTACCAACTGGGCGACCCTTGACAGATGAGCTCGCTGTTCTGTGCCTCATGTTCTGGTCCGTGAAATGGGGGTGGAGACACTCATCATGACTCTTTTTGGGGTAGTTAACGAGGTAGAGTCTGAAGTCATGCATGCAACATTGATAAACCATAAAGGTGTGTTTAACTCTGTGGACGTTCTGCCCCAAATCATGGGGGGGAATGTCGAGAACGTGGATAATCAAGGAAATTAACATGCAATAGACAGAAAATGCCGACGCGGAGGACGTGAGTTAAATAAGCCCTGCTGTCTTACCACGTGCGGCGAAGTCGGAATAAGAGTCAGTTTTACGGTTACCATTTACTATTCCTTAATTGCTGGAAAACTTTTAGACATGTCTCCTTCAAGTTTTTAGTAAGCTGCTTGTAAGTTAGCCTTCTTTCATTGCAGAACACACACTCACAGACTACGAGGCATTTTTTCCTGCTCTCTTGGTCTTCTTTTCAAACTGCCCTCCTCATTTTTTGCCTTAGAAGTTTGACCCCTGCCATCTAAGTCGCCTCAGCATCCACAAGATGCAGAAGGGATGGGCTGCTTGAGAAGAAGAAAACTTTTGATCATCGTCACCTAACCTCTCTCCTTTTGAGGGTCTCCTGCTGTCCCTTCGGGTGTGTTGTCCTTCTCTGTCCCCAGCCCCTGCCACCCATCTGCTCTCTTCCTCCTCCCCAGTGAGAGCGAGTCTCCGTCGGCACAGTACTGCTCCCAGCAGAACCCCCTGGGCTGTGGAAGGGCGCTGGAGCACTCGGCTCCCCGACAGCACATGTCTTCTGAGTGCTCCCTCCTGGCAGGCGAGGAGAGTTTGATGTGGGTCACGTACGCCTGACTCTCAGATCCTGGAAGCCCGCCTCTGGGAAGGAGTCTGCCTGTACCCTGCCACCTTTGAGAGGGGCTGTCCTAGAGCCCGTGGCCTGGAGACATGTTTCTAGAAGTGATTCATAGACGAATCCGTGGCCCTGTGCCTCTGCAGGCCCCGGTCTCTCTGCAAGCCCACCCTCAGCCCGGCCGCCCAGCCCAGGCACAGCCCCTTCGAGGAGGCGCTCTCCTGCCTCAAGTACTTGTGGGTGGGTCCAAGTGACTTGTGGTGCTGGGACTCTCCTGTGGGGTGGGGAGGAGAGGGCTCAGATTCTGCTTCTGCCCCTCGCCGGCATGCGTCCCTGGGTGTGTGACTTACCCTCTCCAGGAGCTCAGTCTCCTCGTCTGAAACCTGGAGAAAAATCCAGCCTTCCAGCTGGCAGAACTCGTTCCTGTAGCTGCTGGATCAAATGACCACAAGTTTAGTGGCTTAAAACAACACTCGTTTCCTGTCTATAGTGCTAGAGGGCAGAAGTCCTAACAGGTCAGCAGGGCTGCGTCCGTTCTGGAGGCTGGAGAGGACGACGTTCCCTGGCCTTCTCCAGTTTCTGGAGCCGTCCGCGTTGCACCCTCTGCTTTCGTCACCACACCTCCTGCTCTCTCTCTCACATGGCTGTCTCCCTCTTGTAAGACCCTGTGATGACATGGGCCAACCCAGATAATCCCGGATTGTCTCCCATCTCAGATGCCTAACTTCATCGCATCTGCGGTCCCTTCTGCCCTGTGAGGTCACATGTTCACAGCATCTGGGGCCTGGGATGTCAGCTTGTTTGGGGGCCGTATTCTGTCCATGACAGTCCTCGCTCTGAGCCCCAAAGATTCATGTCTGTACTACGTACAGAATACATTCTGCCCATTTTAAAAGTCTGAGTTGGGTTTGGGTGGGACGGGGGTTGTAGCTCGGTAGTGGTACTGTTGCCTTGCCGACTGCACAGTGAGTAAATCCTGTGGCTTATGTGGTGGCAGCAGGAGTATTACGGGCCACCGAGGTCCTAGTTCTTGAGAATACTTGACTGACTGCGTGACCTTCGCTTCAGAGCAAACTTCCCTTAAGACCTGCTGGTGTTCGGTCTCCGTGCTTGGTACTCTCTGCTCTTTCTGCTGGAGCCGTGTTGCCACGGAGGCGGCCTGGTGACCCAGAGTGTCCTAGGCGTGTTCTGAGTGCTGCGTGTCTGTCGATCACAGGAGCAGGCCAGAGCCCGGAAGCAGACCCCGCCCGCGTCCCCTGCTCCTCAGCCGGCACAGGAGAGGCCGCCTTCGAGCCCCGTCTATGAGGTGGGTCTTCCGTTGTTTGTGAGTGAGTCTCTGGCTTCTTGAAGCCATCCCTCCTGGGGCAGTGCCGCCACCGCGGACGGCGTGGGCTCCCTCCTCAGCTCTGCTAGGTGCCCATCCACAGAGGGCGGCTTGGCGAGCAGCCTCCTGGTGCTGGGGGACGCTCCCGGGCACACGGCCTGCTTCTCACCTTGTCGGCCGTCCTCACTGGGCTCCTGGACGAGGCCCCCTTCCTCAGCCAGCCCGCAGCCCCCCAGTGGGGTCTCCGAACACTGAGTGGATGGCTTCTGGTCTGGAGCTCACGTGGTCATGCTGCATTTGCGCTGACACTGCTCTTCTAGAATCCGCATCCTGCGGCACCCAGCTGCCGCTCCCGCGTGGCCTCGCTTCACTGGAGCCCTCTGCAGCTCTCCCCTCCCTCAGCCCCTCTTGAACGTGTCTGTTCCAGAGCCTCTGTCCTTGGCCCTTTCTCCTCAGTTGTGTCGTCAGTGCCTTGTGCCTGCCTGTGTCCCCAGGGCCTGCTAACACGGATCCCCATGCTCTCTCCTGATCTGAGTTACTGAGCTGCCCGCCTCAGCTCTCCTTCGCTCCGTCACGGGGTCTCCGCACCTCCCTCTCTCGGGAGTACCCCTGCCACCACCGTCCATGACCATACCCGGCTGAGCCCCGAATTCCATCCCTTCTCTGGCCCTGCGGCCACTGTCCTGGTTCCCACACCTGTCTTCTCTCCCTGGACATTAGCCCTCAAAGATCATTGAGTCGCAGGGGATGAGAACTAACTCATATCAGCTGAGGCATAAAGGGACGAGGATGCGGGGAGAGCTGTGGGCCGGGGCAGCAGGCCTGGCCTCAGGTCCACAGTCTCATCACCACCAGGGTCATCTCCTTGTGTTGCTGTTCCCTCTGTGTGGCGGCCGTGTCCTTCTGGACTTCTGGACGGGTGTGTTGGATGTGGCCTTATAATTCGTAATCCAATGGAAAACGGGGGCCTTGAGCCACCCCCCCATCATGTTCCACTACTGGCCCGTCACTGAGCAGTTGGTTCTTGAGAAGGCCAAGATGGCATGCTGTCCCTGGCAGGGATGGGAGGTGGGTCCTAGATCAGCAGCCCTGCTGGAACCCTGTGATGGGTGGGGCAGAGGTGGCGTTGCTGGAAGATAGGAGACTAGGGTGCTGCCAGTGTGGGATGCCCGCCGTAGTGCCCACCTGCTCACGGTGCCCCCACATGACTAAGCTGAGGGTGCGGGCAGCCAGCTCGTGCCCCCACACCATGGCCTGGCCTTTAATCCTCCAGTCCGTTCCCTTTGAATCCAGGGGGACCTTGCCAAAAGGAGCCTCTGGCTCTGTCCCTCCCTCTTTAACCCTTGAGTGACTCCTGGTACCTGGCCTGGAGATGGAGTGCCCTCTCTGTGGCCTTCATAGCACCTCTCCCAGGCAGCATGCACTGTGCTGCTCACCCTCCATCGAGAGCTGGTGCCTGAACGCCTGCCCTTCCTGGAGCTTCTCCCCATGCCCCGCTGCCTCTGGCTCCCGAGGGCGCCTTCAGGAGGACCCTCGTTGGAAACACTGATGAAAGCCACCGTTGATGATCAGGAGTTCAGGACTTGGGTTCGAGCTTGGAAGTCCCGGTGCTTGTGACCAGGGAGTTGGTGATTTCCTCCTGCACGTGACCTGGTGCTCACTCCCTCCCGCCCCTCCGCCAGAGGACTTGGTTAGGACAGAACCCGGCCGTCCGCGGCCTTGCCAGCTCTGGCCGTGTGATGGGGTGACATTGTGAAGCTGCTGGGTGGCCCTCGGAGGGCTGGGACCTGAAAAAGAAACAGGCCAGACCTGCCCCAGGCGACAGCCTGAGAAGCGCTCAGCTCGTGACAGCCGTGCGGGTTCCAGTTCCTGCAGGATTTGCGGGCGCTGGGGGGCGGTGAGGATGGGGGTTATTCAGGAAGAAGTGCCACGTGGTCCCTCTGAACACACTTAGCACGGTTAGAATCGAAGCCGTCTGCACACGTCGGCAGGTGTTGCCTCCTCTTCTCCGTGTCCATTTGCTCGGTCTCAGCTGGACCGAGAAGTGGTCCGTGTGTTTCCCTTGGCCGTGGCAGCGACCCGCCTGGCCCGTGTGAACTGTCTCCCTGGCTCTTCCCCAGGATGCGGCTTCGTTCAAGGCCGAGCCGAGCTACAGAGGCCCCGTGAGCGAGCCGGAACCCGTGTACAGCACCGAGGCCGCCTACTACCAGGACGCCCATAGCCAGCAGGGTCTGGCCTACGCCCCAGAGGCCGTCTATGAAAGCACGGAGGCCCAGGGCCACTATCCTGCAGGTACGGGGGGGGCCCCTGTGGTGTTCCCCGGGCAGAGGGTGCCCCTGTTAAGTTGCCCTGTGAAAGTCGCCTTCTCCGATGACTGATCTGCCCCCCGCTGTGTGGTGCCTTCTGACCTGTCGTCTTAAGCCATTTCTCGCTAAATGTGTATTTCCCATGGGTTTCATCATATATTTCCAATTTCCTAATGAAATTTAGTGGACAAATAGGATGGATTTCACAGAGAAAATATTTTTACACACCACCTTTATTAGAACACCTGTGTTTTGTAAATCCAATCTGTTTTAGGGGGTGGAAGACTGGAGGTTGACCCCTTTGGAACTTTGTCCTTGGCGGATGAGAGTTACAAAGCTTAGAGTCACACTGAACTTGTTAGTCCCGGTGTGTTGGCGTTGGGACCAGGGTGTAGAGCCTTTCCTTCGGGAGCTGAGTGAGGGTGTCATGGCAGGTGAAGGAGGAAAGTGGCACCTAGGAAAGTGGAGGGTACGTGGGTTCCGGGGGCCTCTGGGCTGTCTTGGTGCCGTTTTACTTGCTCGTAACAGGTGCCTCTGTGGTGCTTTCAGGTGGACCGAGTGGGTGCACACTTACACTCTCATGATGGGTCTGCAGCACTGAGCTAGGAGATGAGTAATGACAAGCTTAATGCGCTTCTTGGCTTAGTCAGTCCTTCTGAAAGATTGATTAGCCAAACATTTGGGTTTCCTTTTTAACAACTAATTCGCGCTATGCAGGGCTATAATGCTCCTTCTCTGTTGGGTTAGAGAATCATTAAGTTTTTTGTCCTCTGAATCTTATAAATTACCAAGTTCGTTTAAGTCAAATTTTATTACCACAAGCTTAGAAGGATTGGCCAAATTATGTTTTACTGGGATTTTCATGTATTTATCTTTTCAGTAGTTTTGTTTGTTTGGTTTTATAACTGTGTTTGTTTTCATGTAATTTGGGGTACTTACACTGAAGTGTGTGTCAGATACCGCACGTTTGATAAGGTGGTTTTTGAGAGAATGGGCTCAGGGGCCCTCGCAGGGAAGGGACAGGAGTGTGTGCAGTCCAGTCTGGAGCAGCGGAGGCTGTCGCAGCGGCGGGGGAGCCGGTCGCTCAGTGGTTTGTTTCCAGCCACTGCTCAGTGTTGTAGCCTGGAAATGCCTCGCCGGGTGGAGAAGGCGGTGACGTCAGCGGTCCCTGAGCCCAGCGTTTCAGAAACGCAGGAACCACTGAGTGAACACTTTCAGGACCCTTCCGATTCCTGGTGCCTGTCTCATGTTTCGTGGCTAATAGTGTGACCAGAGAGGCGTGTGCTTAACTAAATGCATTTGTCTTCCTGGCACGTTATGTCGGCACGTAATGCTGTACTTATAAAAGATTTAGCTGTAGCATACATCAGAGAATTTCCCCAAGCGTAAGTGTGCACTTCAGTGACTTTTTCACTAAGTGAACACACTCTCGTAACTACCGCCTACATTAAGGAGTGAAACATGGCCAAGCTTCCCAGAAGCCCCCTCGTCCCCACTCCCAGGAACTGTCCCCCAAAGCCGGTGGTGGTCTTGGCTTTCCACCATTGATGACTTTCCCGTGTGCTTGACTGTCTAAGTGAAATAAAGTTATATGTACATTTGGTTTCTTGGTTCTTTCATTCAGTAGTATCCTTGTGGGATCCACTCGCGTTGTCTCGTAGCTTTGTTCTTTCTTGTCTGCTGCCCAGGAAGCCAGTCTCTGAATTTACCGTCATTTATTCTTTCTGCCATTCTTGGGTATTCTGGATGTTCCTAGTTCAGACGAACGCCGCCCTGCGTATTCGTGCTTGTTTCTGTGGTGCAGGTGTGTATGCGTTTCTGTTGGTGTTCACAGGAGTGGCACTGCAGAGGGCCAGGGTCTGCGTCTGTCCAGCCTGGGTAGACACTGCCCAAAGTGGCGGTGCTGCCGCCGGCCGTGTGTGAGCCATCCGCCGTTCCCCAGCGCTTGGTGTCGTCAGCTCGTTCGTTGCGGCTGTCTGGTGGGCGCCGAGTGGAGGAGGCTCAGTGTGCTGTGGGCTGGCCGCTGCCCGGTGGCGCGCAGAAGCAGCCTCCTTGTGTGTGTCTGTTGGCGGTTTCGAGATCCTCTCTCGTGACTGCTTGTCCTTTGCCCGTTATTCGATTGGGTTTTCTGTGTTGTTTCTTACTGAGTTGAAGGAGTTCTTTTCATATGTTCTGGGTACAAGTTATATATTCTGAGTATGTGTGTGTGGCAGGTTTTTTTACATTCTTGTGTATGTTTGCCCTTTCGCTCTCGGTGGTGTCTTGATAAGCAGAAGTTTTAATTGTAATCTAGCCCGATGGATCAATCTTTTCAGTAATATTGAATGCTCTTTGTGTTCACTGGAAGATAGTATCACAAAGATCATGAAGATATTATCCTGTAAAAGCTTTATGATTTTATCTTTCACATTTAGACCTGTAATCCATCTGAAAGTGATTTTTGTTTGTGGTGTGAGATAACGGCCAAGGTTCCCTTTTTTCCTTAAGTGTATGCTATACAGTTGACCGAGAATAATTTATTAAACAGACCCTCCTCTCCCCAGTGCACTACAGTGTCGTCTGTGTCATCAGTCAAGTGACCGTAAATATACGGGCCTGGATCTAGACTCCGCTCTGCCCCGTTGGTCTTTCTGTCGTCTTTGCACAAGCAGCACGCTGTGTAAATTGCTGTAGATTTAGCCTGTCCTGGCATCTGGTAATTTGAGTCCCCCAGCCTCGTTCTTGTGCAAGGCTAGCTGGGCTAATCTTCACCCTTTACATCCTCAGTTAAAATGTAGAGTCTGCGTGGCCGCCTCTCCCCGGAAAACGTGCTCTGATTTTCACTGAGATTGCGTTTCATCTGTAGACTAGTGTGGGGAGAAATGACAGCTTCTTACTATTGGTCTTACAGGGGCCCACCCGGTGTGCGGCGGTTAAGTTTGCGCTCTGCTTTGGCGGCCCAGGGTTTGCAGGTTTGGATCCCGGCTGTGGACCTGTGCACCACTTATCAAGCCGTGCTGTGGCAGGCGTCCCACGTATAAAGTGGAGGAAGATGGGCATGGACGTTAGCTCAGGGCCAGTCTTCCTCAGCCAAAAGACGAGGATTGGCAGCAGATGTTAGCTCTGGGCTAGTCTTCCTCGGAGGGAAAAAACATGGGTTTTAAAATCCATGAACACAATGTAGCCTTCTATTTATTTAGCTCTTCTTTAATTTGTCTTAATACCATACAGTTTTCTGTATATATATATTGTCTACATGTTTAATTACATTTATTCATAGATATTTCACATTTCTTATTTTATTATAAATTATATTATGTAATTGTTTATTACTGTTATATAGTGATAGAATTGATTTTTGCGTATTCACTTGCTAAATCCATTTATTTCTAATAGTAATTCTTCTTGTATTTTCTAGATGTTCACAACTATGTCTGCAAGAGACAGTTTCTTTTCTTTTTTGTTTCCAAGCGCTGTACTCGTTTTTCTTTTTCTTGCCTCGCTGGCCTGGCTGGGACCTCCAGCACAGTGCTGAGTAGAAGTGGTGAGGGTAGGGATCCTCGTCTCCCTCCCAGTGTCAGAGGGAAGGCTTTCGGTATCTCACTGTTATATCTGATGTTGGCTGTAGCTTTTCCATAAATATTTTTATCGAAATATCCAAATTCTCCTCTATTAGTTTGCTAAGTGTTTTTTTAAATCATGAACTAAATTATTAAATTTTCTTAAGTGCATTTTCTGCATCTTTTGAGACAGTCCAGTTGTTTTCCTTTTATGTGGTGATTTACCTTTTAGTTTGCAGTTCTAGAAGAATCCCAACCTGACCTTGATGTATTCTGCTTTCCCCGGATTTTATTTGTTAATATTTTAAGATTGTTGCGTCTGTGTTCGTGAGAGCTTGGTCTGTAACTTTGCTGTCTTGTGTTGTCCTTGTTAGGTTTGGCTCATGCTCGTCTCCTAACACAAGGTGGAAAGCGTTCCTTGTTGATTCCCAGAAGAGCCCCTGTGAGACTGGTGTTTTCTTCCTTGCAGTTTTGGAAGAATTGACCAGCAAAACCAGCTGGTGTAAGATTTTCTTTGTGAGAAGGCTTTTAGTTTCAGATTCAGTTATTCACGTGGAAATAGGATTTTTCTGATTTTATATTTCTTCTTGTGTCTGTTTGGGTAAGATGCTCTTTTTTCCTAGGAATTTGTTCAGGCCACCCAAACTTTCCAATTATTAAGTGTAATATGGTTCATAATATCCTTATTTTGTGCAAGATCTCTTGTAATATCCCCTTTTAAAAATTCTTGATATTGGTAATTTGTCCTTTTCTCTTTTTCTTCATTGGTCTTGCTAGAGTCTTATGAATTGTAGTAGCCCTTTCAAAGGACAGCTTTTGGCTTTGTTGATTTTTTTCTGTTTAGTATTTGTTCTCTATTTTGTTAATTTATGCTTTTTTCCTTCCATTTACTTTGTGTTCTGTTTGCTGTTCTTTTTTCTAGTTTCTTGAGATAGATGCTTAACTGATTTTGGCTCTTTCGTCTTTTCCAGTCTATGTATGTGAGGCTCCAGCTGGCCCTGTAAGTGCACCTTTAGCTGCATCCCGCAAGTTTTGAAAGCCAGATTTTCGTTATCTCTTGTGTGAAAACATGTTCTGATGTTCATCGTGGTATCTTTTTTTACTCATGAAGTTTTTAAAGAATTATGTCACTTAACTTCCCAATGTTTGTGGGGATTCTCTGGTTAGCTTTTTGTTGGTTTCTACCTTTCTTGCATGAAGATCCCTGTCTTGGTCTTTTGGGGCTGCTATAATCAGATGCATAGACTAACTGGTTTATGAACAACAGAAGTTTAATCCGCATCGTTCTGGAGGCTGTGAAGTCCCGGATCAAGGCACCGGCAGATTCCGTGGCTGGTGAGGGGCTGCTTCCTGGTTCGTAGACGGCCAGCCTCTCACTGTCGTCACATGGCAGAGGGGGCGAGGGAGCTCTCTCAACTCCAGATTAATCACCTCGCAGAGTCCCCGCCTCCTGATACCATCACCTTGGGGCTGACGAATTTTAGGGGGACGTAAACTGTCAGTCTGTTGTAATCTCTACGTACACCCTGCATTATTTCAACGTTTTGAAATGAGTTGAGCTTTCCTAATGGCCCAGCATACATTCATTGTTGTTAAACGTTCCTTGGGCCCTTGAAAATGTTATTTATCGGTGAGAATGCAGTGTTGTATGTATACCAGTTAGATCAAGTTTGTTAATCATATAATTTAGATTCTAGTAGCCACATTACATAAAGTAAAAAGAAATAGGTGCAATTAATTTTGATAATGTATTTTATTTAACCTAAATATCCAAAATATTATAATTTCAATGTGTAATCCACATGAAAAGAGTACTGAAATATTTTGCCTTCTTTTTGTTGTGATAAGTCTGTAAAATCGGGTGTGCATTCTTGCAACACATCTCAATTTGAAGTAGGCACGTTTCAGGTAGTTAATAGCTGCATGTGACTGTTTACTGGGCAGCCCAGTTCTACACTCTTACTTTTTTTTTTTGAGGAAGATTAGCCCTGAGCTAACATCTACCGTCAGTCCTCCTCTTTTTGCTGAAGAAGGCTGGCCCTGAGCTAACACCTGTGCCCGTCTCCCTCTACTTTATACGTGGGGCGCCTGCCACAGCATGGCTTGATGAGCGGTGTGTAGGTCTGCAGCCAGGATCTGAACCGCCGAACCCCGGGCCGCCGAAGTGGGACGTGGGAACTTGACTGCTGCGCCACTGGGCCGACCCCTACACCCGTACTTTTTTTGGGTCTGTTTTTTCTATCAGTTACTGAGAGATGTGTCTTAAAGCCTCCCACTGTGATGTTGGCTTTGGTTGTTTCTCCTTTTCTATTTCTATCAATTTTTCTGTCTTTTGAGATCGTGTTGTGAGGTGCATTCAGATTTAGCGTTTTTATCTTCTTGGTGGATTGCACTTTATCATTGTGAAATGCTCCTCGTTAGTCAGGCTTCTTGCTGTCGAGGCTGCTTTATTTGATAGTGATCTTTGCCACATCGGTGTTCTCTTAGGTAGCGTTGGCCTGGGGATCTTTTGCTTTCACCTGTCTGTGATCTTGTATTTTTAAGCGTGCCTCTGTGGAGAGTAGACAGCTAGTTTGATTTTAATCAATTTGACGATTTTTATCTTTTAATTAGAGCATTTGCTCCATTTAAATATAATTGCTGGTATTTTGGTTTGTAGGTACCATGTTACTATCTGTTCTCTGTTTGTGCCACCTATGCTGTGCTGTGTTTCTCTCTGGCCTTCTGTTAGACGTATCGTGGTGTTTAGTTCGGTACTTCTCTCTTAGGTTGTTGGCTGTGTACGTTCCTAGATACAGGGTGCATTTTACATTTGAGCCTTATTTACTGCTTTTACTACCTCCTGACACTGCTGTTTCCTTTGACACTTGAACTGCATTGAACTCCCTCCCGCCTCCTGTGTCTTTATCATACTTTTGAATTTTAGATACATTTTTGGCATTATCATCGTTTTGTACAGTTAGTGCTTATGAAGGTTTATTCTCGTAGTGACCCTTTCTGTTGCTCTTCACTCCTTGTTTTTTCGTATTTCTGTCAGAGACTACTTTTCCCTGAAGAACTGCTTTCATAATCCTTTTAGTTGACGTCTGTGGGCAATGAGTTGTCTCATTCTTGTTTCCTGAAAAGTCTATATTTTGTCTTCACTTTTGAAGACTTTCTATTGGGTATAGGATTCCAGGTTGGTGGTTATTTTCTTTTGGCATTTGATAGATGCCAATCCATTGTCGTCTTTCCTTAAAATGTCAGCTCTCACTGTTACTGTTGTCCCACTGAAGGTGGTGCCTTTTTTCGTCTGGCTCCTTTTGACACTTTGTTCTTGCCTTAGGCACACTCAGAAGGACTGCTGAAAACCAATGTGTGGTTTTCTTTGTTGAGTCAATGGCTTGATTCCTTCATCAATTTCAGACAAGTTTTGACCATTGTCTGTAGATATTTCTTACTCCCTGTTGTGTCTTTCCTCACTTTGGGAGTCCCCATTTATATGGACATTAGACCTTTTACCGTGTCCTACATGTCTTTTGGGCTCCTTCTGTATTTTCCAGACTTTTTTCTTGTGACTTCTATCTGGCTATTTTTTACTGACCAGTCTTCTGGTTCACTGATCCTCTCTTCAGTTGTGTTCAACCTGAGCTTAAACCCATAGATTGGGTTCTTAATTTCACTTACCCTATTTTTCAGTTCTAGAATCCGTTTCGATTCTTTGGTGAAAATTTTCATTTTGTCAAGTCTATTTTTTGACCAGTTGAAGTTTGCATCTGATAACTACACTGTATGGGTCACCTCAGGGTCTGTTTCTATTTCTGTTTTCCTTTTTTCTCTTGGTCCTGTTTGTTGTTATTTTTCTCAGTGAACCTTGGGCGTTATGGATGAAAACCTGTGGAGACTCTAGGTAATGCTGTCTTCCCTCAGAGCTTCCTCTAACACGTACCCAGAGGACAGACCCTCTCAGTTCAGCCAGCTTCTGAGCGACTCTAGGCTGGATTCGGTCTTTGTAAGCCTCAGTCCTTATAAGCTGCCTTCATCTGCCCTCTCACCCAGGGTGTAGCCTCCTGGGTCTCCATCTGAAAGCCTGAAGTGTTTCCCGGGGCCCCTCCTCCTTGGCAGGTCCTGAAGCCCAATTTTTGTCACCTGAAGACAATGAGGTTCCTGAAGGCTCAGCCTCTCAGGCAGTTTTTGCACAGTGCTGGGCTCATTTTCTCTGCCTCCCTTTTCTCAGAGATCTTGGCGCCTTAAGTCCTGTCTGATTTGTCAGGCCTGTATTTGAATTTCTGTCTTCCCAGCCCCATGGAACTCTCCAGAGCTCTGTTAGCCAGTACTTTCTGCTTGGCTTTCTGCTGTTTTCTTCCCAGCTTATTGGTGCATTTCCCTAAATCCCTGAGGGACACCTGATCGTCTGATGCCCTGAGGGAGAGAGTGGCTCTCGGAATGTTAGACTGGCCTCAGTGGGCTGCCCTTTTGTTTGGAATCTTTGCCCCTCCAGTTGGCTGCCTCAGTATCTCCTTGATGCCTTCAAACAGTCTTAAAAGTGTATCCAGCTTTTCTAGTTGTTGGTGAGTGGATCTCCTGCAGGCTGTTCGTGTATGTAGCTGGACGTGGGCAAACAAATCGGTGTTCCCTCTCCATCTGAAGCAAGATGTCAGAGTCCTAGTAAGTATAGTGATCGTTATTGTTATGAGAGAAACCTAAACCCACTAGTCCTTGCTTAGTACCCCCTGTTCTTTTTCTACTCAGCATCCCGTTTGCCCTGGCCCAGCCACTTACACAGGGAAAGACGGAGCAGGTGGCCCACCCCACCAGGACACACAGGCAGCACCTCCGCTCCTGGCTCCTCTCTCAGCTGCTGCGCGGACGCTCCATCCTGGCACTGCTCCCTCCTCTTCCCCTTGCCCTGAGCCAGCCCAGGGCAGGCTCTGTGATGACAGGCTGGCAGTGGCAGTGGCAGAGGAGAAGGCTTAAGAGTTGGAAGGGGTTAAGTGACATTCTGTGAATTGATCACATGTGAGTCTTCACTTTGAGTGTTTAAGCAAATTACTGCTTTTAAGCTTCCCTCCAGTTTCATTTTAAAGTTGAAAATGCAGATTTTGTTCTTGAAATCTAGTGCAGTGATTTTACAGTGTTTTTGAAAGCAACAAATGAGATTTTAATAAGACGTCTCACTCAGAGAGCTCCAGTATGTAAGACTGAGAAAAGAGAATCTATTTGGGTTGAATTGTGGGTGGGACCCCAGTTGTGGGTCCCCCAGAGTCCACCAATGCCTGAGACGGGGCGTGTCTGTAGGACTCAGAACGCCCTCGGGAGTAAGGTCTTAAAGCCACGACCTCGTGACGCCTGAGTCGACCTGTGTCGGGTGTGTTGGTTGTCAGAGCACAGGTCGAGGCTCAACTGGTAGCGGTATGAGGTGTGCTGGGGGCTGGAAAGGAAGAAGGTGCAGGTGCAGCCCGGTCGGCAGGAGGAGAAAGGACGAAAGATGATGCGGGGGACAGCTCGGGTGGTTGGGGTGACCGAGGAAGGTGCAGACACTGGGCAGTGTCTGGGGTGTTCTGGTTGTCACAGCTAGGGGCAGGGGTGCTCCTACACATTCTGCAGTGCGGCCCCCACAACGAGGAGTTACTACTATTCAGGAAGCAGGTGCCAAGTGGAGAGGCTCTGGTGGAGGAACCCAGGCTTCTCCCGGGGACTGCTCTAATCTCCAGTGGGGTGCGGCGCGCCCCTGTCATTTCATCCTGAGTGCTCTTAGCAAGGCTTCATCAAGCCCTTGCTGGGCTTAAGCTGGTGAGTAAATGAGGGAGAATTGACCTCGTAGTCCGCATGAGGTGAGACTAGCTCAGTGACTGCTGACTGAGGGTCCATTCTAGACGTCCCCTTCAGTTTAGATAGTGCCCCTCTGGCGGCCGTTACTGACTGCTGCTCTTGTAGGAGGAGGTGGCAGACCCCCCAGAAGATCAGGCTTATTTCTGTTGTGTTTGGTTTATGAAACAGTTAAATATAGCCCTTCAAAGTAGTATTGGATTATTTGCATCTTCTCTCTTTTCTACACACTCAACTTGCCATCTCTTTGAAAGCAGCCCTGCCTTCTTTTCTTTTTTGAGGAAAATTAGCCCTGAGCTAACTACTGCCAGTCCTCCTGTTTTTGCTGAGGAAGACTGGCCCTGAGCTAACATCCATGCCCATCTTCCTCTACTTTATATGTGGGATGCCTGCCACAGCATGGCATGCCAAGCGGTGCCATGTCCGCACCCGGGTTCCGAACTGGCGAAACCTGGGCCGCAGAGAAGTGGAACGTGCAAACCTAAGTGCTGTGCCACGGGGCTGGCCCCGCCTTCTTTTTTTCTTTTTGTGAATCCTCTTCTTTTTGCTGAGGAAGACTGGCCCTGAGCTAACATCCGTGCCCGTAATTCCTCTACTTTATGTGTGGGATGCCTGCCGCAGCCTGGCCTGACAAGTGGTGTGCAGGTCCGCCCCCGGGGTCCGAACCAGCAAACCCCACGCCGCCCAAGTGAAGAGTGTGAACTTAACCACTGTGCCACCGGGCCGGCCCCCAGCTCTGCCTTCTTGTCTTCCTGTTTCTGTCCCTTTAATCGTCTGCAGGAGCCAGCGCCACCCCCAGCCCCTCTGTGACTATATCTGGTTCCGGGTTCCAGGTTCCGTGCTCCTGGGAGACAGTGGTGGAGGCACACAGGATCGCAGTCCTCAGAGAGCTGACAGAGCGGATCCTTTCTCACAATCAGTACAGGTTGTGAGCGCACCCTGACAGGAGGAAGTAGTTAAGAGGAAAGACACGACCCGGTGTGTGGGCAGGCCGCCTGCGTGCACACCGTGGTCCAGCAAAGGCCTTTCGGAGGGCTCACGTTTGAGCCAAGATCTGAAGCTGAGCGGAGCCAGCCTGAGCGCTTTCCCGGTGCTGGGCCTGCTGGGGCCAAGGCCAGGGGCAAGGAACAACTTGGCCGCGTCAAGCCATGAAGCTGTTGCGGAGGTTCCTGGACCGGAGGCGGAGGGAAAAGACGAAGAAGGTGAGGGGGACCAGGGAGTTGGGAGTCAGGTGGAGCCTTCCCCAGCAGAGCTGGGATTTTTGTTTTGTTTTTAAGGACTTCTGAGGGCCCGAGGGTATTGTGGCTTCTCAGGGAGGGGTTGAGGTGATTTGGGTGAGTTTTTATGACGCTGGTGCTGTGTGGAGAATGGGTTGAGCTGGAGGCAAGAACGGATGGGGAGTAGGAACCGTTGGTCCAAGAAGGCACTCCTGATGCCTGGGTTGAGCTGTGAAGTTAGTGCTTTGGGCCAGCATTAAAGTCCCCTTCACATCGCCCACCCCACAGAGCGCAGAGCAGTGTGCATGTGTATGATGTTGCAGAGATAGAGAATGTTTCAGTGGCGGGTGTGTAACGGCTGTGTGTGTACGCCTGTCACGTGCACAGCACTGTGTTCAGATACTTCCCGAGTGCCTGTTACGGGGCTGGCACTGTTCTAGGTGCCGAAGAGTCAGGATGTAGTAAGGGGCGCATAACCCAGGTATGTTTCAGTTGTGCAAGGAGAGCTAGAGGACGAAAGGGCTGTGTGGGTTCAGCTGGAGCACGTGAAATGTGTGGACGGTGCGGTGGCTGCAGCCGTGGCTGTTTTGTCCTGGGTGTCTGTGCAGGCGGACTTGGGGAGGCCGTGATCCCTGTACTTTCAGCCACGCCCTCTGCTCTGTCTTGCAGAGACCTGCCTCAGCGCCACGCTCTCTACCTCCGTTTGGGCGGTCTTTGGGTTCCTTCAGTTCAACATCAGCCAAAACCATCCTTTCCCCTCATCTGTCCCTCCTCCTGTGAACAGTGCGGTTTCCTCCCGGCCAGGGGCTCAGAAACCAGGGAGCCCGCTTCGCCTCTTCCTCAGCCTGCAGTCTGCAGGTCCTGAGGCGTGTACCTGCCCTGTCGGAGCCCGCCTCTGAGGTCCACTGGCAAGAGCTGGACCGTTTTTTCCGTCAGGGTGATTCGAGGAGCGGTTGGCTCCCGGGGCCTCTCCCGCCCCGGCCCCCTGTGGTCTGGCACCCACCGCGCTAAGCTGTGGGCAGTTCCTCAGATGCAGATGTGTTGTTTTCTGGAAACTTCTTTGTAAATATGCTGTTCTCAGAGAAGGCGGTCTTTTTTACTCTCCCTGTGTTCTGCTTGCTAATTCTTCGTGCTAACGACTGCTAAGTAATTTGATAACTAACTCTTTTGGAGAACCAGTTTCGCCCTGTGAATAAAGATCTTCAAAAGTGCTGGTATTCTGCCCGAGCAGTTTTACTTCTGCTCCGGAAATGGTTGCTTTCTGGAGGGGACTTTCGGCATAAGGATGTTCACCATAACAACTTAGAGTGTTTACATCCTTTATTCCTGAGCAAGTTAGAAGAGTAATAGATGCCAGCATCTATTTATTTTTAGATACCATTTAAAGCATAAATAATGTGTAATTCCCACTTCATGGGTTTAACATCTCTCGCTTTTGCCTCCCAGCCTCACCTCCTTCCCCCTGGTTTTGGCATCACCTCGGGAGGGACATGATTTCCGGTGGGCCCGTTCTTGTGGTTGGAGGTGGGGCAGCGGGCCCTGGCTGTGACTGCAGACCACGCTGGACTCTCCCGGAGCTTCCTCGGGCGTCTGCGGAGGGCCACAGACAGGGAGCCCATTCCCAGCGACCTTCCTGGTCAGCTGGGGCCTTCTAGTAGTCGTAGTGCCCACTGGTGTTCCTGCCCAAATCGGGTCCTGTATTGGAAGTTGCGAAGTGGTGATTTTTCTGACTCAATCCTCCTTCATTTATTAGCTGCTGCTCTTCAGTAAGGAGCGTCCCTTTCTGTTCTCTTTCTCTCTCTCAGTTGCTGTGGCCCCTTGCATTTGTATTTATTCAGTGTATCGCAGTCAGTTATCATCATTATTCCTTTGGATACTCAGATTGTCCCCTCAGCTGGGCTCCTGTGTCCTTTAGCCAGGGCCCTATTAGTCTTTGAATGCTCCGTTGTTTCCTGACACAGAATTTGTCGCAGACCCACTTTGTGTTTCTCCTGCCTCAGATCTGCAGTCGTTCCTCTGAGGAGCCCTGGTTCCTTTTGATGGGGAACGGCTGTTTAGAAATCAGTATCTGGGGGCTCGGTGTGCTCACTGTCACAGAGGTTCACATCTAGGTTCTTTTCGGGACAGAGCTGGACAAAAATCTTGACAAAAAGAAAAACCTGGATTTCATATTGGTATTTCCTTTACAAATTAAACCTAGTTTTTTCCCCTTAATTTCTTTCTTTCTTTTTTTCTTTTTTCTTTTTTCTGCTTGATCTCCCCCAAACCCCCGATACATAGTTGTCTATCTTAGTTGCAGGTCCTTCTAGTTGTGGCACGTGGGACGCCGCCTCAGCGTGGCCTGACGAGCAGTGCCATGTCTGCTCCCAGGATCCGAACCCGTGAAACCCTGGGCCCCCGAAGCGGAGTGCATGAACTTAACCACTCGACCCCGGGGCCGGCCCTTGTTTTATATTTCTTGTCTTACACTAACAATTTTCATTTCTAATGATATTAGCCTTAATTTTTTATCCTATGATACACATAAAATAGTTTAAACCTTTGAATATCATATTGTTATAATCATCCTGTTGAGTGAAGTTTTAGAGCTTCTTTGTAGTTCTTTTGGATCTTAGAATAAACCTATCTTAAGAATACATAGCTAGAATAATGGGTTTTAAAGCAATGTGAAGTAACATAACCACACAACATTTGATAAACAGTTGTAGTGCCCGTTGGTGTTCCTGCCCAAATCGGGCCTTCTATTGGAAGTTGCAAAGTTCATTTGTTTCTGCTTCTTCTTAAGTTTAGGGTTTACATTGTTCTTCTGGAGTTAATTTTTCTTCAAATACATAAAGCTTTTACGTGATTCAAAAACGAGAACTATAGAAAAAGGCATAGTCGGAAGTCTTGCTCCTCCCGTCCCTGTCCCACTCACGCCTTCTAGGTGGGGGACCACGGTCCAGTTTGCCTGAGGGTAGGCCTGGGTTTTGCCTCTTATCCTCAGGCAATTAGCAGTCGTGCCCCTTTCACTCTCAGAAATGAAGCATAGGGAAAGCCTTGTCGGCGCTTGCTAATGCTCATGAGAGAGCGGACAAAATGTTTCCACTTTGTAGCTTTTTCCCTGTGGCTGGAAGGAAGCTCTTGGCCGAGTTCTGCTGACTTGGATCGCGGTTCGCTTGGCAGGGAAGGTCCGCCCAGGGAGTTCTTTCTGGCTTCCAGAGGCTCATTCTTATTCTGAGGAGGAAATTTCCTTTTTCTCTGAAAATAAATGTGGGAGCTTGAAGCATATCTTGCATTTCCAAGTTTTTCTGCTTTGCAAATGGGTAATTATCCCTCCTGCCTATGTATTTTTAAACCTTTGCCAGTAGTAATATGGAAATTGATTTCATGTAGTGCCATGCTGAAGAAGACTAATCAATATCTCTGAGCCATTAACATCTCTGGAAATCCCGGGGTGCTGCTAGGACACACTCTTGCTCCCGCCTTAAAAATAGTTCATGGGGAAAACGTGAGTGACAGGTGAGGTTGCGATAGCCTGCGCGCCCTGCAATAGAAACGGCTGTGGCAGGGCAAGGGTATTTTGAAGAGTCTTGAGTATTAATTCTAGGATAGTATGATGTGTTATTTTCATGCAAATGAAAATATGAAAGACTTCATTTTTGACTGAGTGTGAAATGCAGTTGATGCACAGAGTTAAAGAAGTCCTGTATAGAATTTTACTTGGCTGTTTTGTGGCTCAGCTCCTGTAGCTCCGGCAGAGATACACACGGAAGGGAGACCGTCAGCAAGCTGGCGTCTCCTTCTTCGTGCTGTTTGAAGGCGCTTTACTCAACGTGCTGAGTGCCTGTCCCTCCTCCGGCGGACAGACTGACTGCAGAGGACAGTGGCAGCAGGTGTGTGGGTGTGTGCCGCCCTGTCTCCTGTGCTGCCGTCCGTCTCTGTAGGTAGACCCCCTGTCTCCCTCGGTCCCAGTGGGCAAGGCTCGGAGGAAGCAGCCTGGTGGGCAGTCGGCGGACTCGCGCCCCATCCTCGCCGAGTTCCCTGCGTCAGTTACCTCGTCTCTGAGCCTTCGGAGTTCTCATCCGTCAGTTAGGGACGGTAACTGTCGGTTTTGCTTCAGCAAATATTGATTGTCTGCCGTGTGTTAGGCACTGTCTGTCCAAGGGCTGGGTAGACAGATGTTTGGGGGATTAAATGAGATAATAGCCAGCATTTATTGCTTCTAAGCCTCTTTCTGTGAGTTATCTCCCTGAGTCTCATAACAGTACTGTAGAGCATTCTTTCTACTATAAATAGTGCTAGAAGGCAGGGGACTGTTCCGCAGCCCGTCTGACAGTGAAGGAATTGAGGCACGGAGAGGTTTGGGAGCCCCTTCAGAGGCCGGTAGCGAATGAGTGTGGAGATTGGTTATGGTGAAGAGTGCTTCCCTCTGACTCCCACAGTTAACCGTGACCAATAGGGAAAAAAGGAGAATGATGAAGAAAAAGTGCAAACGGTATGCAAATGTGTGGTGGACGGAGTGACAGTCTCTCTCTCCACCCCGTACGTCCACAGTGTGGGGTATTTTATCTGAAAGGCAGTGGTGTTTTTACTGTGCGTTCATAGTTTTCGTAGAGAAAGATGGGTGAAGTTCTACATTGTGAGAATACAAGTAATGAGTAAAATAAACTTGCTGAGTCAGGGGGCTTAGCAACAAGCTGCCTGGTGATCCGAGCAGAGAAATAAATTGTTCTAAGGCCTTTGGTTCCCTGCGTCGATGGGAGGGTGGGAGAAGAGCTCTGGAGGCCCCCCCGGGTGTGTTGCGGTCCAGTGCTGCCCCCCTGCCGCATCCTCACCAGGCGTGCCTCGGTCCAGTGCTGCCCCCCGGCGCATCCTCACCAGGCGTGCCTTGGTCCAGTGCTGCCCCCTGCCACATCCTCACCAGGCGTGCCTTGGTCCAGTGCTGCCCCCCGGCGCATCCTCACCAGGCTTGCCTCAGTCCACTGCTGCCCCCCTGCCGCATCCTTGCCCGGCGGGGCCCGCGATTAAAGGATGCCTCTGCACACTGCTCGCTTCTTGTCTCAAGTCTGAGATTGGCAGACCTGGGGCCGTCCTGCGCTGCCCCAAATGCAGGAGAGGCCGGGAGAGTAAGTGCCTGGGGCTCTCAGCTCCTCTGGCCCGGTGCTGTTCCCAGGCCTGGGGAGGGGCTCAGAGGCCAGGCTGCCAAAACAGGTGACAAATTGTGACAGCGTGCCTGAAATCACTGCAGCTGTGCCTCTGCAGCTGGAGAAGGCAGTTTAGTGTTACTTACATGGCAGCTGGAACGCTCCTCCTGGCTGGGATTATCGGGGCCAACTGCCACCTCCCCCTCCCCTGCCCTGACTTCCCCGAGAAGGGAAGAGAACACATGTTAAATAAACTCGGGGATTAGGGATTTGGAGTTATATATACCGCCCCCCCCCCCCCGTTTGTTACTTTTATTCTCCTTCCTGATGATCTTGACTCCATTTCTGTGAGAAAGTTTCACAAACTGGACAGCGTGTCTTTTTGATGTGTGTATGGTGGGTGCCTGACAGTCACCAGAGTGGGAGAAAGGCCCATGCAGGAAAAAGTAGTAGGTGGTTAGAATAAAGGGTTTAAGTTGGAGAGAATGTGCATTCCGAGGTTGTTTTCTTGTGCAAACCATAGAAATAGTTGTTCCTAAAGAAGTTTGACGATGAATTAAGAGATTGTGTGGAAGCAGATTCCTGATTATAGGTTCTGCGTAGTTTGTACAAACCCTTAACGTCGAGTTCATTCCCCTTCATGTTCCCCAACTGTGTCCAAAGGGCTGGGCGCTGCGGGAAGGGAGCCGTTTCCAGCAGACCTGAAAGCGTTAATACAGTAGCCGCTCTTTCCGCGGCTTCCAGGCTGCGAGCCCGTGCCCCCGCCTGGCCTGGAAACCCACAAGCGGTGGAGGGCAGGGCGTCGTTGCCCACCGTGTCTGGGACTCGGGATGCGGGTTTCTCTGTGCTTTGAAACGCTGCCGGTGTTGCTTCAGTTGTAAATTCGTCTGAAGAGCCTCTGGTGGGAAGTTTTATAGTAATGCCGTGTAAAGAGATAGTGACACACGTAGTGCTAATTTACAGTAACTTTAAGCATTGCCAGTAATTTAATTTCCAGGGAGCTCCTGAACCGCCTGTGCTCGGGTCTCCGTGGTTCTGTTTGCTGCGCTCGCTGGCGGGCATTAGGTTCGTTCCAGTTGGAAAACCTCTGCGGGAAGGACAGAGGGAAAGGAAGCACTTGCTATCCACACATTCTTGGGTAATTATTTTCATTTGAACGAAAGTTTTGTGCTAATGACTAGGAAATACGTTAAATCCTAGCCCTCTGCTCCCTCTGCTCTAGTCGTCATCTTGGAGATTCCTTCGTCTCTGTGGGGTCACCCGTCCCCTTTTTGAACATGATCGCCACGTTTCTGTCTGAAGCTCCACATCTGGGATGCTCCTGCATGCCCAGCCCCGAGTTTTGCCGTATCCCTTAGACGGCCCGTAGACGTCTTGCTGTGTCTCAGTCCAGGGTCCTGCTCCGCCTTCCTCCTTGGTCAGCCTCGAGTCTCCCCGCCTCCCTCCCCACTTCACGCACCTCCTCTGCCCTTCCTCGCTCATCCTGCAGGGCCAGTCCGCAGCTCTGTCCGTGTTTTCTGCTCTCACGTCGTTTCTGTTTTCCTTTGTGCTCTGGTGCCCTAGCTTGGGCCGTTCGTGGGGCCTTGGTGTCTACATGAGGTGGCTTTGCTTGTGCTTTCTTCCTTTCCAGGCCACCTAGCTCCCAGAGTAACCCAGACCTCTGCCATGAGAAGGTTTTGGCAGGGCCTATCCATGGCAGCAGGTGTTTGGCAGTTTGGCATTCATGGCTCCATGTTCTGGCTTTATTCACCTTTCCCACATCTTTCCCTCTGTAAATGCCCCTTCACTCTGCCCAACCAGTCTGCTCACTCTGCTCCCCTTCCCTGACGCCTCATCCTGCGCGATTCCCTGCTCGGGTACTGCCTCTCCCTCTCCTCGCTTTCATCAGACCCCACCTGCCTCTCCAGGCCGAGGTCACCCCTGTGAGGTCTGCTCGGACCAACTCCGATTCCTACTGGGATTCAGAGTCGCTCCCATCTCTAGGAGACGACAGATTTGGTGCTTGGGGCTGGTTTTACTGTGATTCCTTTTATCTTTTCTCCAGTTTTTCAAAATGCCACCAGCTTTAAGAAAAACGCAGATGAAAGAGTAGGATCAAGGTCATTCTTGAGGGGGCAAAAGAAATCACAAAAAGATCTCCTGTGGGGCGTGTGGCCAGCCTCTTTCTCCCCATGGGATGATGGCGGTGGGCTTGCTGGGTGAGCGTGGAACAGTCTGCTTTTTCACTGACTGCTGAGTGGCTTCCTCTTCTTTCCCACCCTCCCCTCCTCCTCTACCTCCCCCTCCACACCCGTGTCAAATCTTGGATCCTCTGCTTACTAACTTTCTGATCTTGGCCAAGATATTTCACTTCTGAGACCGTTTTGTCGTCTGTAAAGTAGAGATACTATTTATTTCCCAATATTATAGGTGGATTTAGTGAGAAGTAAAATAAAGCATCCACAGCTGTACGCTGCACAAGGTGGGCCTTCATTAGATCCGAGGTGTCTGTCTGCAGAGCCCGTAACCCTGACTCCGGTGACTGGGAGGGCGTACGGCCTGCAGGGGCTTGGTTTGGGTGCTCACCGTGGGATCTCCCCCTGAAGATGACATCGTCTTGAGCTCTGAGTCCCGAGCTGCTTATCAGCCGAGTGACCTTTGTAGGTCACTAACCTGCCCGGGCCTGTCTTCCAGTCTGTGCAGTGAGCTAATTATGTATGCCTTCCTGTCGTATGTGACATCTACTTTTATGTGAGAAATATTGCAAAATATTTTGAAAACCAGTCAAGCATTAAGCACGTATAAAGTTATTACAATGAATATTTGTGTCTTAGGAGTACTTAGCATCGTGCCTCCCAACTTTTTTGTTCCGTAAATTGTCCAAATTAATAGGGCTGCTCCTTCTCCAGCTGGTATTGCTGTCTCCTGAGCTTGCTGGAGCCTTGAGAGGAAATCCCTAATAAAGTAGCTTCCGTTCCAGTTTTGTACTTAGACCTTTGGTTCTTTCTGAGACGCCCTTCTTGTTAAGTTAGAGGGTAGGTAAAACTGGTTATAATATAAGGCTCGTGTGAGACTGGTTTGCAAGACGTGAATACACGGAGCCATGACAGTTTAAGAAGGTTACAACGCGGTAATATTCACAGTCAGACGTAGTCGTTGCTGGTTCAGATCCACGGGGACCTGTTGTTTGAACACTACATTCTTTGCCTGGGCTGGGGATTTTGCAACAGTGAGGGGAGCAGTTCTTTCCCTCGAGCAGACTCGTGTGAGTGTGGTCCCGCACGGAAGGGACAGGTGCTGTCTTTCTCAGGGGCCGGCGGAGCCTGTACAGAGCGGCAGGGTTGAGCTCCGGCTGTGACGTCGTGTTGGGCATGAGGGAGGCGCGGGGCTGGGGCGGCAGTGGGAAGGAGGAGCTGCCACGGGCGCGCGAGCACGAGCAGAGGGCGCAGTTGTGGGCCGGCTAGGCGGGCCTGCTCCGTGTCGGGTGGTTGGCTGCGGAGGGGTGTGGTGTGCCAGGCACGCCGGGTGGGAGGAGAAGGGTCGACAGAGGAACAGAAAGGCACCGAGGGTGTGAGCTCATGGCAGGGTGGTCCCCGAGGGCTGGAGTCAGTTCTCCGAGAGCGCTCTGGTGGGGCAGCGTGATGGGGGCCCTGCAGGTGCCGAGAGGCCGCCTTTGTTGACGCTGCACCCTTACCTGAGATCCGCCAGCCAGCTGTGTGTGCTCCGGGGGCCGTTGTCACTCCTGCTGTGGACACTGCAGGAGAGGGGGTCGACAGCGTCTTCGGGCTCACCTGTCCTCACTACTGTCAGCCGAGGCTGCGTGGCCTTGCACGCCGCAGCTCCCGTGTTTCTTTGACTTGTTAGCAGGCGGTGAGGAGCTGCTGTCAGTGTAGCCTCAGGTAGCCGTAGGTGCTCCTTCTAAACTTGTGTTTCTGCTGACCCGGCGTGATGGAGCCGCGGGAGGAATCCCGCATGGAGCACTTTCAGGCACGGCTGATGTCGAGACCCCTGCCTCAGCCCGAGATGCCCTTCTGTCCCGTGTGTCCAAAACGCTCGTCAGAGACGGAAAGGAGAGCAGGCTGCTCGCTTGTCCTCGGTGTCCTGTGCGCTCAGCTGGAGCTTCCAGGCGTGGTCTCCCCGTATGTGTTGCAGTGCTGGCCCAGCTTCTCCGTGCTCGTTTCCTGCCTGCCTTGGGAATTGCGGGTGGCTCTAGGGCAGTGAGGTGCAGTGTGCGGGGACCCAGTTGCCGTCAGAGTGGGGCTGTTGAATAGTACCCGCGGGGGTCTTGTTTGACATTTCTGTTCCCGTCAGTAGTGGAGTTTCAAAGTGTGACAGAGCAGGTCCTGTCTTAGATCCCTTTCTGTGCCGTTGTGCTCGGTGGTACCTATGAAGGCCTAGGGGGTGGTGTCCAAACGCTCTTCCACATCTCGACGTCCTCATGTAATAAAGGTCATGAAATAACTTCACAGAGTGCTTCATCACACGCAAAAGAGTGGATTGTGGCTTTCTTTGCAGAATTGAAGTGCTAGTGTGAACTACTGACAAGCCTGAAAAATGCTAAAATTGTAACTGAATCGGGGAAACCATGCTCACACCCTAGGACTTTTCAGGAGAATTGCTAACCTGTAAACTCTAAAGCTGTTCCTGAGAGGGGCTGGGGAGACCAGTATGACGTCATTTTACTCGAGGAGCGGGGACGTTAATCAGGTTACTGTACTCCCCTCTCAGGTTCAGGATGCCTGGAACACTGGCACCCTCCATCATTTCCATGCCTTTATTGGCTCCGTGTTTTGGTGGAGCCATCATTGCTGGGAGGGATACCACCACATGCTAAGGCGGGACCACCGGTGGTTCTGGAACGTGGCGGAGTGTGAGTGACGGAGCAGTGACTCGCAGGTGGAGCGTCCTAACGGAGGGACTCCCTCGTGGTAGATGGTGTCAGATGAGTCCCCAAGGGCTCACTAAAAGATGAGCTGCTGTTGTCAAGCAAGGAAGACTAGGAAACATAGTTTAAGGGTCTCGCGGAGATGTTTTAAAGCCTGGTGATGTAAGTGCAGAGTAAGCATGTCCGATGTGGTAACTTAGCGTGCAGCTGGCACGAACACTTTTGTCTGCCTGTTTATTTTAGTAAATTTGTGGGGCTGAGTTGGAGTCAGAGTCGGCTGGTGCTCTACTTTCCTGGAAGGGTGTGTTAACGTGGCCAAGCTTTCGGGCAGCGTCTTCGTAGGGAAATGGGGGGCTGGCCCCTTGAAGTCGCCTTGTGTTTAGGCACACAGACTATGTATGTGATGTTTACATAAGCTTCATAACTGGGGTGTCAAGCTGAATAATCACAGGTTTGTGATTATTTCTACTGTTATGTAATAGCGTAATATTTTAATCTGTCCTTTATTGCCATGGGAGGTTAAAAAAGGCAAAGATTTGGGGCCAGCCCCCTGGTGTAGTGGTTAAGTTCGGTGCACTGCACTTCAGTGGCCTGGGTTTCGGGTTTGGATCCTGGGCACAGACCTACTCCACTCGTCAGCCCTGCTGTGCCAGCAACCCACATGCCAAGTAGAGGAAAATTGGCAACAGATGTTAGCTCAGGGGCAGTCTTCCTGGCCAAAAAAAAAGGGCAAAGATTCTACATAGAGAAATTGCAGTGAAATAAAACATTATTTTTGCAAATAATGTTTTATCTTCTAAAAAGTAGTAAGACAGTCCTCACTTTGCATGGGACTATAAAAATGACCATGCAGCTGGCCCGCTACAAAGCAATCTTAATCATTGATGGAGATGATTATGTTTGTGATTGTTACGTTGTTTTCAAGACATTGCAAACTCTCTTAAATTATAAATGTATGAGGAAATGACAAAAACAGTAAAACTAATCTTTATTTAGTACACTGCAATTTATAACATTAAAAACGTTGAGAATTAAATTCCATAGGTCTTTGAGCCAGCAGGTCCATTTCTGGGTTTGTACCTTAGAGCAATCCAGTACCTCCTTTTTATACATAATTTTAAAAAATCAGTACAATATCCTAATTATAAAATAAAGTAAATTTAAAAAGTTAGTTTATGGTGAAACATTTCATTCTGTAAATGTTTGGGCATGACTGCACCGAAGACGCAAGTCAGATGTTTGTACCTTGTGCTGATGAATGAGTTTAAGAGAAGATGATCAGTAGCCATTCCATAGAAAAATATAGAAATGTGAAAGAAGAGGTGGCCACTCCATAAAAGTGTGTTAGGATAAGTAAACACAGACCAATCTCAATTGTATTTGATCCGAGAAAAATGAATAACCGTGACTGAAATAAGGACAGCGTGCCGTTCGTATCACAGATTGTCAAGTAGAGACCTGGGCAAGTACAACAGTCTCGCATACGAGCTGAGCCTTCTTTGCAGGTGAAATGTCAGAATAGTTCCCTTGGTCATGAGAGGGCCAGGGGAGTGACGGAGGGTCACGAAGAACATATTGCCTCTGGAACTCTCACCAAATGCCCAGGCATGCGTTCAGTCTCTGTCATATGAGAAGATTTTGGAGACCCCTATTTGATGGGCGACAGGGAATGGAAGATGGATCCAAAGAAGAAAGTGGGCCCTAAAGTGTAATAACACACCAGGGTGGCAGAGCTACAGGAAGCAGGTGTTTCATAAGCTGCTGGCCCAGGAGGAATAATTTAGCAGTAGCTATTAAAATTGCAACTGACCTTTGACTCAGAAATTCTAAGGTTTTATCCTGCAGATGCACTTGGCACACGTGCAGAATGATACATGTACAAGGTTCTTTGTTGCCATGCTGTTTGTCAGAGCTAAAGATCGGAAGCACAGTCGTAAGTGTCCATCGGTAGGAGAAGAATAAATACGTTATGGCTTTTGTGTCAGTGCGGCTGTGAGAGGAGGAGGACGCTGCGAGCGGGCCGGCCCTCCTCAGGCTGTGTCCCTGCTGGAGAGGCACTAGAGGGAATGCGTGTCTCACTGGATTCTCCGCGCGTCGAACCTCGGGATAAACGGGGAGCGTCTGCCTTCAGCTGCCTGCCGAGTTGAAGAGCCACCAGGGCTGGAAGGGAGGCCTCCATGGATACCTTTATTACCATTTGTGAAAAACAAAGTTTTAAAAGTTGGTGTGAAAAAAAGCTCTGTCCTGAGCATCCTTCCGTTGCTGCTGCTATCCCTGTTTTGTAAAAGTTTGTGATGGCCAAAACATCTCCGTGGAAATGTGGATTTTACGCTGCTCCTAATGATGGCTTTAGGCTGTGAAGGTCAGGCAGGCAGTTTCTGGTCTCATACTTTAAAGACAGTTTCCTTATGATTCAGTAGTTTTTTGGCACGTGCATAGATCTATGAAATGAAGTATTCGAAAATGAAAACTATTTTATACTCCAGTAAGCACGAGCAGCGCCAAAAATCACATACTTGCTTTACTGGAAAGTTTGAAACATGGTGTGAATATAAACTGGACATTAATATGCTTCATATTGTGTTTTCATTTTATTATTATCTAGTGTTGTTAATTTATCTGAAACTCTTTAAGGTAGTCGTCTTTTGTAAAAAAGTAATGATTAAAAACAAAACCTACCTAGAAGATTCCAGAAGGCACTCATTCCTATTTGAATTAAGGATTTCTGCCCTTGATTTTTTATTTCATTGGTTTGATTCTCCCCTGCCGCTCAGGCTCAGTTTGAAAAATTTAATCAGAATGTTTTTGCCTGTGAGTATTTCGCTGTTATTATGCACTGAAATGTTATGCTTCTGAAATATACTTTCACACTAATATACGTGTGCATTCATATTTCACATTGTCTTGACTAATTGTGACACATTATTTGTGTTTAAATACAACATGCTTGTAACAACCGAAAACATTTTGGTTTACTATTTAGCAGAAAGGTAAAAATACGTCAAGCAAAACTTATACTCACTGCCCATGAGTAAATCCCCATTTTTGCTTAAAAGCAGATGCCTTCCAAAGAAGAAAGGAGTGATGGCTAACATAGCTAGAAATTTAAATTGGAAATGAGGAACAAAAATGGAACAATTCGGGGCTGGCCCCGTGGCCGAGTGGTTAAGTCTGTGCGCTCTGCTGCAGGTGGCCCAGTGTTTCGTCAGTTCGAATCCTGGGCACGGACATGGCACTGCTCATCAAACCACTCTGAGGCAGCGTCCCACGTGCTACAACTAGAAGGACCCACAACGAAGAATATACAACTATGTACTGGGGGGCTTTGGGGAGAAAAAGGAAAAAATAAAATCTTTAAAAAAAAAAAAAAAGGAATAATTCACTCATTTCCATTGTAAAGAAATGTGTCTACCCCTGTGTACACCCGAGAGAAAACATAGCATAAATCCACATAAAAACTTGTGCAGGAATGTTCATAGCAGCATTATTCGTGATCGCTAGGAAGTGGAAGCAACCCACATGTTCATCAGCGAATGAAGGGATAAACAAAACGTGGTCCATCCGTGCGGTCGAATATTATTCAGCCATAAAAGTGAACAAGGCCCTGACACACGCTACGATGTGGATGAACCTTAAATATGTGCTGCTGACTGAAAGACACCAGACACGAAAGGACAGATATTGTGTGATTTCATTTATACGAAACGTCCAGAACAGGCGAGTCCGTAGACTCAGCGGATTTGTGGCTGCCAGGGGCTGGGGGGGAGGTAATGGGGAGTGACTGCTAATGGATCAGCTTTTGGGGCGTGACCAAAATGTTCTGGAATTACTGGTGATGGTAACACAACATTGTGAATATGCTGAAAATCACTGAATTGTACTCTTGAAAATGGTTAAGATGGTGAATTTTATGTTAGTGACTTTTGTCATAGTAAAAAATTTCAAAAAGAAAAGAAAAGCAGTGTGGTCCCATTTTTTATGAATTTGAGTGATGTGGATTGAAAATAGTGTTATAAAATAGTCACATCAGGGGCCGGCCCACGGCCGAGTGGTTAAGTTCCCGCGTTCTGCTGCGGCGGCCCGAGGCTTCACTGGTTCGGATCCTGGGCATGGACATGGCACCACTTGTCAGGCCACACCGAGGCAGTGTCCCACATGCCACAACTAGAAGGACCCACAACTAGGAGATACAACTATGTACTGGGGGATTTGGGGAGAAAAAGCAGAAAGAAAAAAGGGAAGAAGAAGATTGGCAGCAGTCGTTAGCTCAGGTGCCAGTCTTGGGGGGAAAAGAAATTCACATCAGTGTTTCAATTACTGTGAGGTAATGCAGTTCTCTCAAGAGTAAAAAAAGTTAAGATGTCAAAAATGATCAAATGTCAGAGTGGGCAGACCAAGTTGTGAGTTGTGTTTGTGTTATTGCCGCCTGGCAGTGCCCCTGCAGCCGGTGGACAGACCGCATCCTACAGAGATGCTCAGGTTTGGCTCTAAAGGATGCTCGTTTGGAATTAGACTCCCACACAATGCATCCTCCCTAGTTGCCAAGCCAACAGTTAGGAAAGAGGCACAGGATGGTTTTTTTCAATAAACTTTATTTTTTAGAGCCATTTTGGGCTTACAGCAAAATTGAGGGGGAGATACAGAGGTTTCCCCGTATACCTCCTGCCCCCCACTCCCCCAGCCTCCCCTACTGTCCACACCCCCCACCAGCGTGGCACATTGGTTACAGTCCTTGAACCTACGTTGATGCATCGTCACCACCCAGAGTCCACGGTTGACGTCTGGGTTCGCTCTTGGTGCTGGACCTGCTGTGGGCTGAACACGTGTGTAAGGACCTGTGTCCACCATTATAGGTCATCCGGAGTAGTTTCACTGCCCTGAAATCCCGTGCTCCCCCTGTGCATCCTTCCCTTCCCCCAGCCCTGGCCATCACTGATCTTTCCAGCATCTCCATAGTTTTCCCTTTTCCAGAATGTCATATAGTTGGAATCATACAGTATGTGATTCTTTCACCAAGATTAGCTTCTTTCGCCAAGGAATGTGCATTTAAGATTCCTCCGTATCTTTTCACGGCTTAATAGCTCCTTCTTATTAGTGCTGAAGAGTACTCCATTGTCTGGATGGACCACAGTTCATCCACTCACCCACTGAGGGACTTCTTGGTTGCTTCCAGGTTTTGGCAATTATGGGTAAATCTGTAAACATCTGGCACAGTGTATTTTTGACCTGGTCCATACATACATTAAAAAAAAAAACACTAAGGTAGTTTTTTCCTCCTCCAAATGGAAGTCACGTTCGGTTTTTGGCAGAACAGGTTTGAGCTGCTGTTGGGAGCAGTGGCTGCTCAGCACTTAGCAGAGACGAGTTTTGAAAGACGAGAGCAGGCCCCGGGGCCGACAGCTGGCGAAGGGTCCAGCGCAGGGAGAGCGGAGGGCTGGGTGGCGCTCAGGTTTGCTGATCTTGGAGAGTGGTAGGTCAGTGAGTGGCAGGGAGAGGGGGCGGACAGCGAGAACCTGGGCAGGCATGAGCACGGGGACGCGGGGCGGAGTGCAGACCGCCTCTGAAGTGTGGTGGCGAAGGTAATGGGAGGTGACAGGGCGGGCTGGAAAGCCAGCCAGTGGTCCCTGTTGGAAGAAGGTGAGTGTACGTGTGATCGTTTTCCCCATCACGGGTGGGAATGCTTCTGTTAAGAGCTGAGCTAACGTTTGAAGGTACTTAAGTGACATCCGTTTTAGCAATATTGCAAAAATCAGCCCGTCAGAACCCTGTTAGCCACCTGCTCCTGGTGGAAACGCCCGGAGATGCTGTGGAAGGAGCTCAGCGGGGCCAGGTGGCGGCCATCGCCTGTGTTTGAGGGCTGACAGTGAGGCCTTTCAGCAGAGTGGCTCATTTCCAGCGTCCTCATTTGATGTCACACTTGTGGCCGTGGTAGAACGTAGATATTGCTCCCCGTATTTTTAGATGAGTGGTCAAGATGGAGAACTAAGTGACCAGTCCAAGGTCATAAAGGTCAGTTGTTTCCCAGCATGGCTACTGAATTCCCCTGGGAAGCCTTTAAAAATACATATTCCAGGTTCCACCCCAGAAATGTTGATTCAGTAGGCTGAGGCCTAGGAGTCTGTATTTTCATCAGCTGCACAGGTGGTTTTTAGGCAGCTGGTCTGGACAGCACGGTTCCCTGTGCTGCCTGCAAACCTCTGAGGTGGACGGGTGTTTTGTTCTGCAGCACACGGCCCTTAGGCCGTGAACTGAGCAGGGCGAGTGGTGGCCAGGGGAAGACCGGCCGATTCACAGACCTGAGGCAGAGGGCACAGCCGAGGCACAGACGTGTTCTAGGAACTGTAGATGAGTTGGGACTGACGTGCCGAGTAGGAGACACAGAGTGATGAGGGAGGAGGCTGGAGAGAGAGGCAGGGTCAGAGCTCCAGGAGCGGACTTCTGGAACCACCCCTCCAGACCAAGGAGACCTGGTGTCCTAGGCAGAGCGGAGGCAGCGAGGACCCTCCAGAAGATCCAGGTAGGAGGCAGAATTAGTACCCAGCAGCTGGTTAATGTGGGGGGAGAGGAAGTGGGTGGTGTGACGTCCGGGAGTCTGGCTTGGACAACTGCATGGGTGGGTCCTCTGCTGAGTTGAGTGAGGGCCTGGGAGGAGTTGGGGGCTGGGTCAGGGAGGAGGGTGATGAACTCCGTTTGGGGAAGGTGGTTTAAGCGTCCAAGTAGAGATGTCTGACGGGCAGTTGGACAGTTGCCGGGGTGGGGGCTTAAAGCCTTGGACACAGGACACAGGTGTGGAGAGGGAACAGGGCACCCAGGAACCTTTTGTTCAGCAGTTACGAGATGAGAAGGGGAAAGTGGGATCGCATGCTCCCTGACGGTGGTTGGCGAGGTCAGCGAGCACGAAGCCTGCCTGGGGTTAGCACAGGCGAGGGGATTGCTGTGTCTGAGCCAGAGCGCTTTCAGGGCAGCAGCGGGGCCTGAGGCCAGGTTGCAGAGAGCAAGAACAGGATTCAGGATTGGGGTGTGGTGGCTGAGGGGGCAGGTGTTTCTGAACAAGTTCTGTGTCCACGTGGACAGTCCATATTCTGGTCGCGTCTTGTGCTCTAGCATGGTTTTGGGAGACAAAAAGAGAAGGGAGGATTGGTCTTTTTTTTTTTTTTTTAAATACAAGGCAAGTACATAGTTAAAAATTTTAAAAGGAATATAAATTAAAAACGAAGTCTCGCTTCAGCCCCCTTTCCCAGTCCCGGTGGGTAACCTGCATTAGCTGTTTGCTGGGTGTCTGTCTCTGTGTTATCTTAAAGACGTAAAAAATACGCATGGTGTGTGTTTGCTGTGAACCAAGTTGAGATGACGCTGAAATACTGTGCTGTACTGTCTTTTTCGGTTCGGATTATACAGTCTCTGCTATGAATCCCTAAATGTTGAGCAGCAGCATAAATTGTGTCAGTATCCGTTTCTTAAAGAGAAACCGACAAGAGAAAAGAAATTAGATGTTTTGGGACTTTGTAACTGCTTATGCATTTTACTCTGTTGCTTGCAAATGACGTTCAGTGACTGAAAATCCCGTGCTGTTGCCTTAAAAGTGGCTTTCCACAAGTCCAGTGAGCTGATGGTCAGCTTTTCCAAGGGCGTAAAGTTTGCTGTCTTCTGAGTGTCCCTCTCCTCCCATCGTTAGATGCGACATCAACAGACAGTTAGACATAGTCTGTTAACAGGAATAGATAGTTGTAATAACCTTTCTAAGCACACTTTTAATCAAGATGCTGGAGTTTTGAAACATATGATTTGCTGACTCGTAAATAAACTTCCAATTTCCCTTATTTCACAATTTGACATGCTTTAAAACCTAAGGCTGAAGCGGGTAGCTTCTGCTGACACAAGATAATCTGTCAGTTCTGCAAGTCAGTTTTTCAGGGGTTCGTTTGGTGTGCTAACAATTAGACCCTGTTTCTATTTGTTTATTACTCTCCCCGTCCCCACACCAAGAGGACGGGTACTGTTTGCCTCCACTGAAGCTTCGCTCCTGTTTCAGCAGGTTAGCGAAAATAATGAAGAGTAGCTAAAAAATAAAACGAAACTACTGATGGAGATGATAGAGAGTGAAAGATGCTGAAGCGCAGCATGGGATGGCCGAGTGAAGAATTTGGGGGAGGGCGGGGGGGGGGCAGGGGTCAGGACTCACGTGGGGCTGGGGGAGTGGGAAGGGCCGCTGCTTCCAGCCCAGAGTCCTGCAGTTGCTGGGAGCTACTGGAATGACTGGGAAGAAAGAATGTTCTTTGCTTTCGGAGCTAAATGTTGCATCTGATCCATAGGACGTAACTTAAAATTGGTCTCATGGCGGATTTTGATAAATAATGTCTGGTTTGCATAATCTGGAGCTATTATCCAGATCTGAACCTTTTGTCCAGAAATGCTAAATGTCAGCATTTTTGAGCGTTATGTGAAACCAAGTTCTTGAGCTGGTGTTAATGGCTGTTACCTTCCCTGTTCTCAATCCTAGAAAGTGTCAAACGGAAATGCAAATCTGTATTGCTCAGACTTATACTTTAAATGAAAATATCCCAGTGATTATTGGATCTGTTCAGTTTCAGAGATACTTTAATTATAGTAAATAGAATGACACTTTAGACTAGTAGTATATGTGGCTTACAGTATTTTTTAGAGAAACATTTTTTTTCTAAAGAGGAAAAAGGTAGATGCTGACAATTAGATTCCTGTGATGGTAATAGGGGAGATCATTTACTGCACATATTTGGGGTTTGTTCAGCCTGTGCTAGTTTTTTCTGCAATAATGATACACAGTGCACATATGAACGTGCTTCTGGAATCTTAAACTTTGGAATTTCCTGTCTAATGTTTATCTAAACTCCTAAGTTTAAATTTGCTTTGATGCTTTTTCAGTTGTCGAATTCTTTTGAGCCAAGGGAAAAGGTTTTCCTTTAAGGAGTAAAAATAATTGTCAAGTTCTGTAAATGTGTTTTCTACCACGGCCAAAGCAGTCTGTCACAGATTTCTTTTGAGATATAACCCAGCGATAGGAATGAAGCATATTCTCTTTACAGGTGAACGAAGACAGTCTGGGCTGTTAGGAAGAACTTACGGGAACTGCATGAAAGAGACAGAGGCTTGCCCGGGGAGGGGGGCGGGAGGAGGTCACGGGAAAGCGAGGTGACAGGCATCCAGCATAGGGGCTCGATGGGAGCGCAAGTGGGCTCCGGGGCGGAGCTCTCTCTTTCCAGGCGGTGTGAGTCCGTGTAGGAACCAGCTCCTCGTCCCGGTGCGCAGGGGAGCTTCGACGCACCCCCTGAAGCGTCCAGTGTCCACCTTGTTGTGCTTCGACTAGGCGTTTCATTTAAAGGTGGCGAAATTTGTCCATGACAGCTAGTAAGACTTAAAAATAAAACGCTGATACTCAACCCTCCTGGGACTGCAGGTCCCCTGCCACTGGTCATGGTCCCTCGCCCTTCTCCCCTCTCCCTTCTTCCTCACCCCCCTGAAATCCCATGGTCCGTTATCATCACAGCCTTGCACGCCCTGCCCCTCCCTCGCCTCTTTCGCTTCACTGTACTCACCGGCAGAAGCCTGCACCCAGTAAGTGCGTTCTCCGTCCGCTGTCGTGACCAGTGACCGGAAGTGGACCCGCATGCCGCCACAGTCACGTGACTGTCAAACAGCGACTCTTCTCTTCTAGGTGGCTGTTTTCTTCCTTCCCCTTTCCCCTCCCCAGCGCTCCTCACCCACCCTTAAACTTAACGCCAAGTCCTCTGTTTCCTCAGTGAAATTGGAAGAAATCAGAAGAGGTCTTGCGTAAACTCTCACCACATGTCTACCTATTTACCTGGATCTGTGCCCGTGTATTCGGCTGCCCTTCCTCTTACTGTGGGCGAACTGTGTGCACCCAGGAAAGGCCACCCGTGCACTTGGCCGCTTGGCCCGATCTGCTCGCGCTTACTCAGGGGAGTTACTCTGTCGGTCCCACCGCTCCCCTGGCTTCCTGCCAGTCAGCACGCACACTGTCTCGTCCTCCAGAAGGTCTTTCTAAACCCATGTCTGCTGCAGCCCCTGCCCTGTTTCTCTTCCCCCTCTACCGCCCAGTTCCTCAAAGGAGTTTTCACTTCTCCTCCTGCTCTCTAGTGACCTCAGCCCAGTCAGGCTTTCGGCCCTGCCGCTGCGCCAGAACTGCTGTTCTCACGGTCACCGCTGACCTGCCTTTCAGCAGATCCACCTATCAGTGATCGGTCAGCCAGCATCAGAGATAGGGCTGATTCCTGCTGGGAGCGCTGGATTCCGGCATGTCCTCCTGCCCTCTGCCCGCTCCCAGTCTGCTTTGTTGATGCCCCTCATCTCCCAGCCGTCCAATGTTAGGTTGTCACAGGGCTGGAACCTCATCTCTTCTTGTCTGCGCTCAGTGCCTTGTCCATTTGCGTGGAATGCAATTGCTATCCCGTCTTGGCCAACGTTCCCGAGAACTCCAGACAGGGAATTGCAGCTCTGCACTGGGTATCCCAGTCCGCGTGAGTGTCTGATGCTGTCTCAAATGGAGCAGTCCACACTGGACTTCCGCCCCTCTCTTCAGAACGTGCTCTTCCCATGCTCGTTCCCTTCTCGGAACGTAGTGACTCCGTCCCTCCCTTGCTCCTGCCGGAATCCTTGGCATGGTCTTGGGCCTTTCTTCCTCTCAGATCTGTTGGGTCTGTCAGCACATCCTGTTGGCTCTCCTCCAGGGCACTTCGGAGCCCACCGACTTCTCTTACAGTGCGCTCGCTCACCTCGTCTTGCCTGCGTCATTGCAATACCTGCCTAGTCCCTCCACTTCTCGCCTCACCCTCTTACCACCTCTTCTGAACACAGCATCTCCCTTGAGGGAGTGTGTGTCAGGCTTCAAGACACATTGAATGACTTCTTTTAGTGTTCCCGGAGTTTCTTTCTGTTTGCAGGTCTGCGGTGGAATACTGAAGTACAGAGTCGTCCGTGTTCTTTAGCCAGTCTTGTGCTCTCAGGAGCAGCCTTTTCTCCAAGGGCACTGTGTGTGTGTAAATTGTGATAAAATATACAGACCATATGGAGTAAAGCGATTCGTTTCAGCAGGGGAAAGGATGACTTGAGTAACTATTGGTGTTGAAACTGTTGTCTATCCATTTGAACTAAAATAAAGTTAAACCTTAATTTTGTACAATGAAAACGTATATACCTACCATTTTAACCAGTTTATTGAGTAGCTGGATGATTTCAGTGAAGCCTGTGTCTGTGGCCCCCGGCTGTGCTCCTGGGGGGGGGGGGAGGTGTGGCTCTGGACCGGCCCCCAGTCACCCTGGGCGGTAGTGGCAGTGGTAGGGGCCCTCTTCCCCTCTGTCCCTGACCCACCCAGCTGTTAACTCCACTAATTGCCAGCCAATTGCTCTAGTTCCAGCAGTGCCCTGGGGCATAAATTCCCCTACACACGAACCCAGTCAAATCCTGCCTCCTTTCTAGGAGTTGTCTCCAGGTCAGAGTTTGGTATTTGCCCTGACCCCAGAGGGTTCCTCCCAGCTCCCCGAAGCTCCAGTTCCCTCCTGCACACCAGCGGGGTACTGTCTGGGCTGTGTCTGGGGAAAGCCGGTCATCTCCTCCCAGCTGCCTGTCACCTGACCCCCACTGTTCTTGAGAGCGCCCTTAGGCTTAAACTTCACCCCTGGAGTCAGCTCCTTTTGGACGAGATTAGGAGCTCTCTTACTGCCTCCCCCCCGCCCCCCCCCACCGGAAAATCTCTGAACTAGGGCTCTGGAGCCTGGTGCGGACAATGGCAGGCTCCTCTGAGTGACACCTGTGCTCTAGGAGCTGAGCACTGGCAGGGGTGGGCAGCAGCCTGGGGTCTCTGCAGCCTTGGAACCACTGCCTCAGAGAGCGAGGGCGGGGATGATCAGGGCCAGGATTCTCAGCACGCGCCACCCAAGGTGTGGCGTGAGCCTCTATTCCTTGAGTGGAAGTTGGGCAGAACCTGGGAGCCCGCACATCTCCACCATGCTTCCCTCTGCGCCAGGTAGCTGGGGGCCCAGGTGGGAAATGCTGCTGTCCTGCCCCTCCCAGGAAGTCCTTCCGATGGGGGCCAGGGGAGATGGGGGCGAGGGGACAGGAAGCCTGTGTTCTTGGCTGCAGCCTCTAGATTGGAGTCTCTACCTCCTGGAGCTGGGGTGGGGGAGGGAGCAGTCTTGGTGCAGAGGCCGCAGACTCGTCCCTTTCCACGGAATCTTCATAGATTTTCTTGAATAGATGTTTCTTCATTTGTTATTTGCCCTTAGGACCAGGTCAGAGGCTTTGAATAGCTGTTTTTTGGGTTTTGGGGGAAGATTAGCCCTAAGCTAACTACTGCCAGTCCTCCTCTGCTGAAGCCGAACGTGTGAACTTAACTGCTGTGCCACCGGGCCGGCCCCACGAATAGTTGTTTTTATCTATTAATCTCACGAGTTTCACTGGGGAGCAGGTCAGCAGAGCTCCTCATGCTGTCAGGCTGGAAGTTGATCACCCACAGTCATAGATTCTTGAAGAAGAAATTAGATAAAATGGGCGTTAGCTGACTATATCCACAAAAATGTTCACGTGTCCTTCAAGATCTCTGTAAACTGTCTCCATGCCCATCCCCTTCTATTTGTTACCCTTGAAATAACAGCATTCGAGAAAAAAATAAATGTTTTCACTTTACTCTTTTCCATTGTTGAATGTAACAATGTGGCTTGGTTCCTTTCATCCCCCAGGGGTAAGTATTTCAGTTCTGCATCATGGCTCAAATAGGCTTTTGTGGGCTAGCCTTATAAAGTCAAATTCTAATTGACCACAGATGGTAATGCTGACTTTGAGTTGCAAATGATTAATTTAGGAATGAGCTTTACGCCACCTGTTTGTCAATTGATTTTCTAGAATTACCTCAATCAGCCTCTTTTCGTATTTTGACTGGCAGCTCGATTATTTGTTAGGTGAACCTCTATCCGTTCCTTTGTCCAGTAAAGAGAAAACTCTTAAAATGTTGAGAAACGTTGGCAGTTGGCAGATAATTTTAATTATTTCAGAGGAGTTTTGCTCCATTGAAAAACTGACAGGAGAATGTGAATCCTTTCCTTTCTCCCCAGCTTAATGACATCGTGTTTGTGTGAGGGTGCTCAGTGTTGCAGTTAGAAGTGACCCACGGTTGACAAGGGGAGCACCTGGCACCTCTCCTCTCAGTGATGTCGTCAAGGAACTTTTTCCACTTAGCTAACGAAATGTCTTCTTTTTTTTTTGCTTTCTGCTTTATCTCCCCAAATCCCCCCCGACCCCGTACATAGTTGTATATCTTAGTTGCAGGTCCTTGTAGTGGTGGCACGTGGGACGCCGCCTCAGCATGGCCTGATGAGCGGTACCATGTCCGCGCCCAGGATCCGAACCAGTGAAACCCTGGGCCGCCACAGCGGAGTGCGCGAACTTAACCGCTTGGCCACGGGGCCGGCCCCAGAAATAAGTCTTCTTAAACTTCCCCTTCCTACCAAAGGCTTACCGGCATTTGTGAAAAGTCCACATTAGATAGTTGGCTTTGAGTAATTACTTGGCCAATCCGTTAGCGTTGGAGTGCCATCAGCCTTTTCCTGGGGATGCTCTTCCACAGGGGAGAATCCGCGTAGAGCAGGAGGCTGGGCGCAGGGCGGCGGCCTTCGGGGCCTCTTTACTCTCCGGTGGCTCCAGGTCACCGGGGTGCGAGTCTTTTAAAGATGTCTGTGTCCACTTGGTGTCAGGATTCCTGCTCAGGAACGTGTCGAGGGCTTCTCTGGGTCTGAGGAGGTGGGCTTGGAGTCCCTTCTTCCTCCGCTGTGCGTGTGCCCAGGTGCAGGGGTGGAGGGAGGGTGGCGTTTGAGTTACGGCGTCTGCGCGGTCTTGGGCTGGTGGCTCGACCCCCCACGGAGGTCCCTTAGAGCCTCTGGCTGGGGTTGCCTATGTGAGGACTGGGGTGGCTTGCTGGGAGTCTTTCCTTAAAAGATCTCTTTTCCCCCCTTATTTTCTAGGAGTTTGCAGCACTCAGTAAAGACCTCAGTACGTGCAGGGAACAGCTCCTTGAAAGGGAGGAAGAAATTGCCGAACTGCAGGCAGAGAGAAACAACACCAGGGTCAGTAGGTGCCGGAACTTGAGCCTCTGGGCCACTATCAGTCACTCTGGCTGGCTTTAAACTCGAAAGACGTCCACTCTACCTGGTTTCAAACACATTTTCGACATTTTCCCACGACTTAACTGATCGATCAGTTCAGCATTCTCATGCTTTTCTTGAAATTCATAGTTAAGAATTAGTATTTTGATCCATTTGAGGAGGAATTTCTCTAACTTTCTACTGGGTTGAAAGCATTCACACTGGTTCAGCATGAGATGGAAAGGATTGATTTGCCCCGAATCCCAATGTGCAATTGAAGGTGTTGTTTAAACTTGCGTCTGTGTTGGCCTTTTCTCCCAGCTGCTGTTGGAGCACTTGGAGTACCTCGTCTCCAGGCACGAGCAGTCCCTGAGGATGACGGTGGTGAAGAGGCAGGCGCAGTCCCCCGCCGGCGTGTCCAGTGAGGTGGAAGTGCTGAAGGCACTGAAATTGTTGTTCGAGCACCACAAAGCTCTGGATGAGAAGGTACCGGCGGCCCCGGGGCCAGCCTTGGGCTGCGCGCTGTGCGCCCGGCGGGCGTTGTGCGTGTGCAGCTTCAGTTTACTCTTAGTAGCTTCTGGAATTCTTGTCAACAAAGTTCTTCTGTAAGAAGACAGTTCTATATGGTTAAAAAGTATTAGTTGGCAGAAATGTTTTAGATTTTTGTTTGTTGTTTTTTCCTTTTTCTCCCCAAAGCCCCCGGTACACAGTTGTGTATTCTTCGTTGTGGGTCCTTCTAGTTGTGGCATGTGGGACGCTGCCTCAGCGTGGTCTGATGAGCAGTGCCGTGTCCGCGCCCAGGATTCGAACCGACGAAACACTGGGCCGCCTGCAGCGGAGCGCGCGAACTTAACCACTCGGCCACGGGGCCAGCCCCTGACATAAATGTTTTAAAATTTATTATATCCTGTTTATAGATTTGCTGTTAAGAATTGGGTAGTGTAATTTATTTAGGGAGAAGATTTTTCTCAAACTTAAAATTTAAAGCTGTTAATAGCAAGTTTCCATGACGGTAACATCAATGAGAGACGTTCCAGGTGTTCTGTGTTATATTCTGCTAGTGATAGGGTCACTGTCCGCGAAGGCTTGGAGAAGTGTGCACCCATACACTCCACCCCTGCTGTTTTCAGGTGAGAGAGCGGTTACGAGTAGCACTTGAAAGATGTAGTTTGTTGGAAGAAGAATTAGGAGCCACACACGAGGAGGTAAGCTTGCTAAATCATTGTGTGCTTGGAATTGAGGGGTGTTAATTTTTACTTCTTAATTTTGAAAAAAGTATGATGCCTTAGTGGTGGATATCGCATGTTCTTTATCTTTCTGAATCTGGGTCATTTGAATGACTCGTAAACTAGACTTTTATTTCCAAGTTGCAAAAGTCTCTTAAGTACCCGGTTGGCCAGAGATGGTTCCCCTCAGGGTGGGTGACACCACCATGTGTTTTCTTTTTGTGTTATGGTTACAGTTTATAGTTATGTTTTTCCAAAAGAAGTTTGCTATCTTTACTTATTTCTTTGCTCTTATCCAATTTTTTTTGGTTTTAGCTAATGATTCTTAAGGAACAGAATAATCAGAAAAAAACACTCAAAGATGGGGTGCTTGACGTAAACCGCAAACAAGAAAATACACGGAGCACTAATGGAAAGGCAAGTCCGTGGGCTTTCTCTTTGTCGTCTCCTAGTTCCATCTGCCCGCAGTGTGCGTGCGGCAGTGTTTGACAACTGTTGTCGAGCCCCGCTTCGAGCTTGAGTGTCGTGAGCGCTGTGCCGTCCAGCAGGTCTCGTAAATCAGCTTTGGTTTTACCTTCCTCCTGGAAGTCCTTTACTTCCTAGCTCACCAAACAAGCCTATTTAAGGATTTTTTCCCCCAGCAGCGATCTTCCAATGGTTCCTTAAGCCACGAGGAGGACCTTGCTAAAGTCATCAAGCTCCAGGAAGTCATAGATAAGCAGTCGAGAGAGCAGAGCCAGATGAAGGAGCGTCTGGCCGCCCTTTCCAGTCACGTCACGGAGCTGGAGGAAGACCTGGACACCGCTAGGAAAGCTCTCATCAAATCTGAGGAAATGAACACCAAGTTGCAGCGGGACGTCCGCGAAGTGAGTGGTGGTGGAGACGGCGCTGCCCTGGAGTCCCAGGGCTGGGCGGTTTGGGTTTGATCCTCGCTCATCTTGTCCCTCACACTCCCAGCACCCTCCAGCCTTTGGGTTACTGTATAAGTGACGGCCAAACAGAACAGCACTGTGAGGCTGTGGTAGGCGCCTCCCCATCTCTGTGGTGAGGCCTCCTTTCCCTGAGGTCTTCAGAGCTGGAGGACCCCCGGTCCAGCTGGTCTGTTAGCCTGCTGGCCGCGGCTCCCCGCCGTGCTGCGGTGTGGCTGTAGTGCCCTGGTCTGTGGGTCGCTCAACGTCCACGGCTTCCAGGCTGTCTGAATTTATTCTTCGTTATGCTCAGGTTTCCTTCTTGCTTAAGGGGAATGTTGGTATCGGTTGTCTGCTTGTTCCCTGAAAGTGATGTGAGCGTGATCTGCTGACCGTTAAGGGCGCGTTCCTGGCAGTCTTCCGGCGCTCTGACCTTCTGCTCTGCGAAGGGATGGGTGACGGTATTGAATGTCAGAGGTCGTACCACAGCGAGAGTGGAATTGGCTCACACTGTGCCGTGAGGAGCGTGCTGGAACAATATGCAGAAATAGACTCGTTTCCGGCACATGTTTCTGCACGTAGAATTATTTACGAGAATCTGTCTAACCATCGTTATAAGAGCAAATGAGGGCTGGATACTTTCTCTGGTGCTTCCTCCTGTCACTGCAGCCCGTCCTTTGTAAACAAACAGAACACACGCGCGCGCACCCCTGCGAGACCATCTCAGAGAGCCTGTCGGGAAGACCCTTCAGACCTTTTCACGTGGGTGCGGAGCAGCCGCACTGCCCCTTCAGCAACTCGGTGCGAGCAGTTTTCTGTAGGAATTCAAAACAAAGAAAAAGACTGCATTTATTACAGAACTTGTTTAGTTATATTGTTCTTTGGCAGCAGGAGGAGATTATTTATGTGGCGGAGTTTAATATGCAGAGGATTTCGAACTTCTTTAAGACCCGTCACTTTGAATATTAAGACGTGGCTAACATGAGTTCCTTAGTAAACAAAGAGGGACCTGAAATGGACTTTTAGGTTGGGGGACAGGAATGGCGCTATCAGAAAGTTCTGGTCCTGGTTTCAGTGTTCGATACTGTGTAATAGAATTTTGCTGCTGAATGAGGCATCAGAAGGTTGCATCCAATTAAATTGAACTTTTACTTCTGTTCCCATTTGTTAATGTTATTGCTTTAATTTTGTGGTAATTGCATGAGGTTTCATCCAACTTCTAGCCAAGAAAATGAGACTAGTGTCTCAGCATTGTGTCCTTGAGGGGCTTCGCCCCGTCCTGCAGGAGCGCACTTGCATTGTGAGGCACACAGAGGTCGTGTCTTCATTGTCAAGACCTTCACCTCCTGGGATTCTTGCAAGATTGGGCTATTTTATTATCCATTTTTCTGGGTAATCTTATGTAGAAAAGGATAAGCTTCGTAAACTGAGTGGCCAAACAGAGTAGGTGAATATTTATGAATATTTATGATATTTGAGATAGGTACATTGCCATTCACCTTGAAGGAAACTGGCATCTCTATCAACTTAATTCTGAGGACACTAATTTTATATTTGATTTCAAAATTAGAGTTTAGTCCAGTTTTTTCTCTCTTTAGCATTCACCTTTTTTCCGTCTGAAACACCTAATGTAGGCCATGGCCCAAAAGGAAGACATGGAAGAGAGAATCACTGCTCTGGAGAAGCGCTACCTCGCGGCGCAGCGGGAGGCCACCTCTGTGCACGACCTCAACGACAAACTCGGAAACGAAATCGCGCACAAAGACTCCGTGCATCGCCAGGTAGGGGATCTTACAGAGCTCTGTCTGGCTTTCACTGAATAATTACTAAGGCAGTTAAAGGCCTTTTTCCTGTGACTTCCATGTTGGAAACCAAGGCCCAATGTAAAGTTTTTGTAATCTTAGACTACTGTGTTCAAAAGGGTGAATGACTTCAACTGGCCAGTTTTAATTACTTAGGATTTGATTTAACCATTTTATGGAACTGCACTCCTTGCTTCTTTCTCCTGTTTTGTTTTGTTTTAAGTGAATGTTAATCTGTTGCTTGTTAGCGTTTTTACCAAAGGAGCAGAGTGGCAGAGAGCTGCAAGGCAGCGGCTGCTTGTTAACAGCTGGGTCAGTGTAATACATGGCGCGTTTAGAAATGCAGCCTGCAGGGAGAGTCTGCCCCTCCTGCGGTTTGCTGAGCCACGCTTGCTCCTGTTTCTCTGTAGCCCCAGAGAATCGAGTTAACCAGGAAACCCCAATTCAGCTTCTTGAAAATAAAGTGAGTTCATTTGGTGTATCATAAAGTGTATCATTAAACCCAAAATAAAAATAAAACATAAAATACTAGGAAGCCATTAACAATTTTATTGTGGAATACTGTTTGAGAGCTTGGGAGTTGTTCACAGGGATGACTTTAAAGGGCAGACCACAAAATACTGTGGACAGTGTGATGCGTTTTCCAAAGGTTTTCAAGCGTAATATATTGTCTGTATGTCTACGGAGATACGTGCACACAGGAAGAGGAGAAAGCTGCTTAGGAGCAAATGTCCGCCTCTCAGGAACCTGAACTTACAGATGATTTTTAAAATTTTCTTTTTTTAAGAAGTTCTTGTCTAAATTTCCTACATTGAAGTTTTTTTTTAGAGTAGGAGGACTTTTTAAAAGAACAATGATACATTTACAAAAATAGCTTGACTAGCTTTTCCTTAGGCCGACTCTTCGAAGGTCTCTGTTTCAAAGGAGAAGGCCATCTTTTGGCTTACCTGCCCCTGGCAGTTGGCTGGAAGTAGTGTTACCGTCAAATCATGGGTCTGGTTATTTTTTAAAAAGGGTTAATAATGACTCTTCTTCCTTAGCTTGTCAATAAGAATGAGCAAGCTTCTACAGAAAATGGGTTTTCTTTCATGTATAGGAACTTTGTTTTTTGTTTTTTGTTGTTTTTTTTTTAAGAAAAAAGACTTCTTCAAAGATATTTAGGTAAAGCAACTACTTTGGCAGAGGGGCTTTGCACATTGAAATCAAGCCCAAACAGTGGAAGACGAGGTTCACTCTGAAGTGCCTGCCAGCACAGTGCTGCTTCTGTCAGAGCTGGTTTAGGAGATGTCTGCGTTTAGAGTTTTCCTCAGTTTGTCAATATGGAGATGGCCAGAAGATTTGGTCCATTTTGATGCTCTGCTCTCGTTTCGTAGACTGAGGATAAGAACCGCCGGTTACAAGAGCGCCTGGAGTTGGCGGAGCAGAAGCTGCAGCAGACCTTGCGGAAAGCAGAGACGCTCCCCGAGGTGGAAGCGGAGCTGGCCCAGAGGGTGGCCGCGCTCTCCAAGGTGCCGCCTTGGGTTCCCTTCTGGGGCCAATGTCGGGATTTTGATCTTGAGATGATTTCCCTGTGTGCCTTGTTTACCTTTTGTTCTTATGTCGGTGCACCTCCGCCCACGAAAGAGCTCAGATTGGTTCTTAGTCTTGCGTTGTCTGAGATTGGACCGCTTTTTAAATGTCCAGTGTGAGCCTCCTCTTTTGTTATCCCTGAACTAATTTCTCCCCAGTTTTGTCAGGTGTGTGCTGTTCATCCCCAGGCTGCTTGATCTAAGAGTCACTGCTGCTTAGAGTTAGTCAGCAACTCAAAGTGTAGGATGGAAGCTTTGTGTAGAAGGATAGACTTGGTCCCAGAAATAGGAAAACACCATTCTCATTTGTTTTACTTTTTCTTTTTTTTTTTGCTAAGCAAGAGTCACCCTGAGCTAACGTCTGTTGCCAGTCTTCCCCTTTTTTGTATGTGAGCTGCTGTCACAGCATGGCCACTGGCAGATGAGTGGTATAGGTTTGCTCCTTGGAATTGAACTCGGGCTGCCAAAGCGGAGCACACCGAACTTAACCACCAGGCCAGCAGGGCTAGCCCTGCCATTTTCTTTTAAAGACAATGAAAATAAATTTGTAATAAACAAATTTTTAAGCAATTTATTCATTCATCTGTTCAACAAATGTTGACTAGGCGTATGCAAGACACGTGCCCTGCCCTCTCTATCCACAGGTGACTAGGCACCTTCAGAATGATGTTGTAGGTACTAGAAGCAGGTGGCCCGTACGGGAGGAGGAAGCACGTGATGACAGAGAGCCCAGCCTCCCTGGGCCTAGGGAAGGCTTAGCCTCCAGTGCCCGTGGGAGTCAGCCAGGCAGAGAAGCGGCCCCGGGCCAGGGGGCCTCCTGGCAGAGGCCTGTGTGGGCGCCTCCGTCAGTGGTTTCATGTCGCCTGGTTCGAGCTTAGTGAGCTGCTGGGGTGGGCACCCGTGGGAAAAGGGCAGGACAGGCACAGGCTGCTGCTGGTGAAAACTCGCCTTGGGTGGGTCAGATGCTGTCGAGTGCGCACAGGCCTCCCTCAGAGCAAGTTCATTGCTAACAGCTGTCGCAGAACCGCTTCTCTTCCTTCGTGATCTGCGTTTAAAGTGTCGGTTTCTTCTCTCCCCGTCATCTCTCCTGTCCCTGGTTGGCATTATAGTCTGACCCTTGGTCTTCTGGAATGTCTGCTGCTAAGGAAGCTAAACTGTTCGAACTTACTGCCCAGCTCAGGAAGGTAGAACGTGTGCATTGCTCTCACTCGCGCTTGCTGCTTCCTGCTTTCCCTGCTGACTAACCAAACGTGATGTGAGGGTGGGGAGCATACGATCCACTGAAATTGGGCACGGGGTCGGGGAAGCACATTTCTCTCACCACATTTGTCACCAACACCAGTCCTGCCTCAGCGTCACCAACGTGAGAGGATTAACCGCTTCCCAGATGAGCACGTGAAGCCACGTAGGCTGTGTCGGGAGATGTAAGGAGACGCTTTCCGTCTCACGTGGTTGACAGTGGTGCACGCAGAGCATGTTCCGCTGGCTGCCGCCGCAGTGGCGTACAACATGCTGCCAGTGAAGCGGAGACACTGGTTGAACTTACACTGTGTTTGCTGACAGGCCGAGGAGAGACACGGCAACATTGAGGAGAGGCTGCGCCAGATGGAGGCACAGTTGGAGGAAAAGAATCAAGAGCTGCAGCGGGTACGTGTCCAGGCACAAGGCCGAGCGCCGAGCCCGGTGCGGGGGGACGTGCTCAGGCAGAGGAAAGCAACACCTCGTGATTCCACTTGTCCCGACGCGGACACCGGTCCCTTCTCCATCCTGTTATGTGTGTTTCGTTTGTGGCCTCATGTACGAGTCGTCTGCTGACAGGTGCATCCACCCCGGGGACAGTCATGCCAGCACTGCAGCAGGGGAAGAGCTTGGTGCCCGTAGGCCCTGCAGGGAGGTGGGTCCCCAGCCCGAGGAGGCCACTTGCTTCTCTGACCAGCTCGTCAGGGGACCTGCTCCAGGCGCCCCTGAAACCTGAGGTGCTGGCCTGGGGTCCCCGTGAAACTTAGAGTGAGGCGTGTTGTCCTAGATGACAGGTCCACTTGCTTAGGATATGGCACTGAAAGCCCAAATTCAGGTCACGGGCCTGACTGTCTCCCAAAGTACCAAAGTATGACTGCAGACACACAGGTGTGTGCAGAGGTGGGTATTGGCGAGGAAGAGGAGACCGTGACTGAGCTGTGAGCTGTGAAGAGAGTGTGCAGTGGAGGCTCGTGTCAGTTGAATCCTGAGAGAGTTTTCCCTGAGGAGTTGGTCAGGTGTCAGTGTGGAGCATCCAGGCAATGGAGCGAGTGGCCATCCTGCGTCCGGCTGGCACCCAACCTTACGACACCAATTCAAGGCCGTCAGATTTTATTTTCACCAGAAGCCCGTATTCTTGGGCGTGGACCGCAGACTTTCAAACATTCTGACTCCCTTCAGAAGATTGTGTCTTAGTCCTCTGCCTGCCCCCCATACGCACACGCGTAGCTCTTAGGCAGAGATTTTTATCCGTTTGGGGATGCACTTCCTTACTTTCAGAACTGTTGATAGAATTTGGAAGGACCAGTGTTGAGATAGGGGTGCCATTAATAAGTAAGGCAATTCCAAGTAAACGTTTAAGTTGCTTTGCTTTAAAAATATTTGAACACCGGTGCCTTATTGTGTGGTGTGCTGGGTCTCTCCAGATGGTGGTAGCTGCTGTGTGTGGGGCATGATTCTGAGAGCCTTCTGTTTGATTTGACCGTGACCCATGAGAAAAGGGAGATGCTGGCACCCGTGGTGGTCAGCTGAGGACGCTGAAGCACGGAGGGCTTGACTGTGTTGGCGATTCCCTGTGGGCTGCTCCTCCAGGCAGCGTGGCTTGAGCGCAGGTCTCAGCCCCTGAGCCATGCTGCCCTCTGCCCGGGAGCTGCCCACCGGCCTGGGGGACCCACCCTGACAGGTGCCGCCTGTTAGCCCTTCCTGTCCCCTCCACGTGCCCTTTGTATTTGTTCAGAATAAGGGGTGAAAACAAGCTTTTTAAGCCATGAAATTGATGATAGTTTTATAAAACACAGACTTAGCAACTTTATTTTTATGTTTTAAAATTACTCGTGATTATTTGTAATTTTTCAACATAAACGTTCATTACAAAAAATTCAAGTGATGTAGGAGTATAAAGAACAGGTGAAAGTCTCTGTCTCCACTGTTTTTTCCCCAGATGAATTTCTTTACCTTTTGCTTTGTGAGTTGAGTTCATTTTTTCCCCTGAATCCAGACGCAAGCTTCTGTTTACATGGGCAGATTCCTCCACTGGTGTGTGGATAAGCTGATCCCCTTGAAACTCTGCTGTGTCTGGGTGTAAATCTGCTCCTGGAGCCCACCCGACAGTCAGGGATGGGTGACGTTGCTGAGGCCCCGTGAGGGCCTCGTTTAAGGAGCAGTGGACATTCTCATTAACGCTCTCGCAGACTTGGCCCTGCCTTTCTCTGCGCCTGTGAGGCAGTCCTGGTCATCGTGTAGACGTCCACTGATGGCGGAGGGCCGGAACAGCCCAGGGATGGCGGCACGGGTGACTCCACGGTGGGGGAAACGATCCTGCCTTTGCTCGAAGTGGCCAGGTTTTTGTTTCTCCTGTTCCAGGCAGGGCAGAGAGAGAAGATGAACGAGGAGCATAACAAACGCCTGTCCGACACCGTCGACAAGCTTCTGTCAGAGTCTGATGAGAGGCTCCAGCTTCATCTCAAAGAGAGGATGGCTGCCCTGGAAGACAAGGTGGGATGTCACACACCTCGCCGAAGGTTTCCCATCCTTTACAAAGAGATCGCCCATGTTCTGCTCCCCGGGAATGCTGCATAATGGTGGTTAACAGCCATTACAGGAAGTAGAAATGACTCTGTAAGGAGGAAAAAGTGCCAACTGTTAACCGCTCGCTGAATTAACTTCTCGTTTGTTATGTTCTTGCCCAATTTGTGTGTATGGAAGCTTGTTTACCACTCTTATTCTCTAGATAGAGCAGGAGTTGATAAACTGTTTCTATAAAGGGCCAGATAGTAAAAATTTTAGGCTTTTACTAATTATGAGTGATTGACAAAAATAATTTCATGCCTACTAATAATGAGCATGAAAGCAGCCGTTGATGACATGTGAGTGAGTGACTGTGTTCCAGTAGAACTTTGTTGACAGGGACAGGCCCTCGCTTGCCAGCCCCTGCACTGGAATCTTTTGCTGGGCCCAGCCCTCACCCCTTCGTTGCTCCTGCGTCGGAAGTTAATTTCTGTCTCATTTATAAACATAACGATCTAGGAGAATGGTGTGAAATAAAGGCTTGGATCAACTGAAAGTGTTCCAGCTCCTCCCTCTCTCCCTCCATTCGGTTTGGAAAACGTCTGAGCAGGACTCATGCTCCTCTCATCATGGGGACACTTCAGCCATCCCCAGGGTGAAGGAGAGCCCTAGAATTTGTCAGAGAAGCTCTCATGGGCATTGGGCCTTGGCACGACCTGTCCCGACTACACGGGTGTCCCTAAAGATAACGGCCAGAGCCTGCCCTGAGGTGGGCACCGTGGTCACTCTCATTCGAGAGAGACCAGTGGTCATTACTAATGACGCGACGTTCCTGTTACACAGAGCCCATCAGGAAAGGCGTTATCAGAGACCACACAGGGCGCTTCCCCCTTTCCTCCTTGATCAGTGGACCAACATTAAGGGCAGAATACTTTTGCCTTAGATTTAAACTGTACATTTGAAACTTATGTCAGGTTTCCCAAGTGACCGATGAATTGTAAAATCTAAAAGCTACTATAAACCAGTTTAACGGATGCAGATAGGCCTACACCATGGGCTTGACATGCTTACTTAGAAAAATCCATCACGGAGGTAGTAGGTTCTGTATTTACAAATTATCATTAGAAGTTGCGATGGTCTCACTGTTGCATTTCACTCTAATACTGCTCATGAGTACGTTCACGTGGCCCCTTTTCTGTGGTACTTTATTGTCTTAGACAGAAATGTAGCCATACTATTATGTGGAACGTTTTCAAGAATCAACACTAAAGGACTCTTCATCTTTTGTAGAATTCTCTATTACGAGAAGTTGAAAATGCAAAAAAGCAGTTAGAAGAAACGCAACATGATAAGGTACTTAAATCTCTAAATCATTGAGAAATCCGTGAATTGAGCGAGTTCACTGTTGCTATAACTACTACAGACGTTGGGTGAAGTGGAGTCAAACTTTCCTGCTGTAAGATTTATGGCACTCCTAGAGTTGTGCGTGAATGCGTTTGTGTTGGCGGTGGATGTTAAGTCTGGCAGCGGGTAGGGATCAGAGTTCTGAGTCCTTTCTGGGTTCATTTGGAAGCTAAAACCTTAGCACAAACCTGTCCTCTAGAACTGTGCTGTGCAACAGAAATGTAATGGGAGCCACATGTATAATCTAAAATTTTCTAGTAGCCACATTTAAAAGTGTAATATGAAACAGGTGAAATTAGTTTTACTTAACCTGATAGAGTCAAATGTTATTTTATCATGTCATTAATATAAAAGCTAATGAGGTGCTTTACATTCACTTTTTCATAGTGGGTCTTTGAAACCCGCTGTGTGCTTTATAGTTACAGGACATCTCAGTTTGGACCAGCCCCATTCAGGTGCTCAATGGCCACGTGTGGCGAGTGGCTGCTGTATGGGACAGCATAGATCTAGAAGGTTATAGGTGACTTAAAAAGTTTTTTGTCAGTTTTCCTTACTGTTTTGACGTGTACAAAAATGAGATTGGACGTACAAATGAACAAATGATTCATGAATGAATGAATGTGTGCTCGATGTGAGACAAAGACAATACAGAAAGGAAAAAGACAACACAGGGAAGTATGTGCAGTAGAAGGTGAGTATTGTTCGCCTCTCCCCGTCCCCACATCTCTCTACAGAATTAATAATTGTTAATGACTCGGTGTTTCGCCTCTAAAAACTTCTCTTTGACTAAGACATGACTTTTTATTCATCAGGGTTTATAAAGCTAATTTGGTGGTCTGAGTGTTTATGTTTACTATAGGACTCTCGGAGAAAACGTTCTCAGAACTAAAATACTTGATATTTATAACTGCTAATTTAACCTATTATGGTTATGTTCAACATTTGATGCAAATAATTTTAAATCCTGAAGGAGACAGCTGCAGTATGTGTCATTTGCTGTTTTGTAGGATCAGCTCGTACTGGACATCGAAGCCTTGAGGGCTGAGCTGGACCAAGCAAGGCTGAGAGGCGCGTCCCTTCACCACGGGTACGGCACTCACGCATTCACAGACACTCTCCAGCACCTGCTGTGTGTGTACGGGGCGCTCACAGACGTGCTCTGGCATCTGCCGTGTGTGTACAGGGCGCTCACATGCTCACAGGCGTACTCTGGCACGTGCCATGTGTGTACAGGGTGCTCACGTGCTCACAGACACGCTCCAGCACCTGCTGTGTGTGTACGGGGAGCTCACGCGCTCACAGACACGCTCCAGTCCCTGCCGTGTGTGTACAGGAGCACATGCAGGCCACAGGGGCAGCCAACTGAACACACTGCCTGGCCTGAGCTCAGGGAGCCTGGAGCTTCAGAGCAGGCCGGAGGGCAGAGGACAGCATCGTCCTGAAGGTTAGGTTCTGGTACCTTGGAGGTTCCCGTCACGTCCTTGACTCAACTCAGAACCGCAGGAGGAGGTGGGGCTGGGGACGATTGATTAGTGTCGGGTATATGAGTCTGAGGCACCCGGCAGAGTGTGGGCGTGATGGTGTCGGGATCGGAGGACAGAGCCCAGGGTGCCAGAGGAAGCCCCATCCACCTGGGAGTGACGGTCGCATCCTCGAGGAGAAAGAGAAGGCCGCGGAGAGCCTGCGCTGCTGGAGCGGGAGGATGCCCTGACGTTCGTGTGTCTGGTGCGGCACTTGGAGTCTGTATGTTTTTAAGAGGCTGAGAGTTAACGGCGTGGTGCTCGCAGATCTTTCGAGGCATGACTGGGCCGGCTGCTGCGGGAGTGAGCCCCCTGGCTCGGCGTGAATCTACCAAGTTGCCCGGCATCCTGATTTTTTCTTCCTCATCGTGGTAGAGGCGGTAATTCTCATTTAGGTGATTTACTTCTTTGTAGAAAATGGTCATCAAGTGAGAGTTACGCTTTAGCAAAAGTTATCGAAGGGCTTACCTGGTGGCAGTGACTGAAACACAGGAGACGGGCCCCTGCCTCCAACACGACTCAGGAGGAAGCTCCGAACCTCCTGAGGAATGCAGGCGTTCCGGCATTTGCCAAGTTAGGACATCCTGAAGGTTTAGGGTATCTTGCGGCTGTCCCTGCCTAACCCACTCCTAGAAACTAGAGGAGAAATCAGCGAGGACAGAGAGGCAGAGCCAGAAGCTTCCCCTGACGCCGAACCCGCTGGAAGGTGGAGTTTCGAGGAGGAGAGTGTGCACTTCAGAGAGCGAGGTGCAGAGGAGGACCAGTGCAGGGAACAGGCGCTTGCTTTCTGCTTCAGGTCCTCGCTGGTGGAAGGCTCGTGTCGTTAGAGCGCTGCAGGCGGACCCGCTGCTCGGGATTGCAGGCGTGTGTGCGAGGAGGCTCTCACAGGCACGTGGGTGAAGAGGAAGTGGACACGCGTGTGTGACTCTTGTGGAAGTCGAGTCCTGAAGGGAAGGGAGCCGGTGTAGGAGCTTGAGGGGGTGGCAGAACTGGGGGCAGTTTTTCCGATGGAGACGTCTTGACATGTTTGCCGGTCCCAGGTGTGATGTTAGAGGTGAAAGACAAGGAGAGAAAGGAGCTCTTTGCTCTGGTAGTGCAGAGGTGGCAGGAGGGGATGGCCAAGGTCACCTGGAGCGGAGTGGTCTGAAGACAGTGGGCAGGAGAGGCTGCATGCGGAGGGAAGGGCTTTGTTTCAGGGAGGCAAGGCTAGAGGCTGCATGTCAAGTGGCCTAGAAGAGAGGTTGTTGGGAGCTATAGAAACGGGGGGAAGACCAATCACAGTAGGCGTGGAAGGGCCTTGGGTGGACTGAGGAGAAGGGGTCTGGCAGGCAGTGCAGGCTCAGCTCATTTGGTGTGACTCCACGGCGAGATCGGTCATCTTGTTTTTGTGATCTTCTCCATGAGAAAAGGTAGTCTAGATTGAGGAGTGGAAAAGCACGGTGATGGGTGGCCTTCCATAAACAGATTGGCCATATAGAAGAGAGGCTTCAGCAAGTGATCAGCTGCAGGGTGGTGGCGGGTCGGGAGGCAGGTAAGCCTGGGAAGGGGTGTCAGAATCGGGAAGCATTTGTGCTTCCCGAACCATCCAGAGGTACACGCAGGATTTCAGGTGCATCGCTTTCATCTGCCGTTGAACCGTCTCACGGCCCCAGAGCAGTTGGGCTGGAAGTCACCCTGAGGGAGAGAGACAGTGTCGTGAGGAGTAAGGGGTAGAGGAAGTAGGGCTGGGTGTGCTCCAAGGGGAATTCCAGACTTGGAGATCTTCGAACAGGCAGTAAATCTCGTGTAACGCTACAAGAAGGGATTTCTTTAAAAAGATGTCGAGAGGTGTGTACCAAAAGTAGATGAGTTGGCATGTCAGCCTGGCCCTGTCCACGATCGGGTGGGGAGGCTCGAGGGGTCCCCTGTCTAACTGGCTTTAATCAGGTGAATGGACTCTGTCTTCTCAGATCATAAGGCCTCCTGAAAATGAAGGCAACCAGCCTTCTTTCCGGAGAACAGGGAGGCCCTCGGTGGCGGGCCAGGACTGAGGTGTGGCTGGGGTGCCCACGGTCAGGGCTGAGCGCTGGGAGGAGCTGCGCCCTCCTCGCCTCTGCTCACCAGTTCCTCTCCAGGGCCTCTCCTAGTGACTCTCTTGAGCGTCTCCCTCGCGGGTGCTCAGGGCCCCAGTCACTGGTTCAGGGGACTGTTTTAGCCGGGAGTGTTGATTGTCTGTCAGTCTGATTGCACGCAGTCTCTGCTTTTGGTTCGGAATCCTCAAAGCGTCCTGCCCAGCCCGGTTCATACCAGCCCGAGCTGTGGTCAGAAGGGCTTCTGCAGCCGCTCCCTCCGAGGGGCCTGTGGGAGCGCTTCAGACAGTGCCACGCAGAGAGAGGAGTGTCGGTGTCCACCAGCCTCACACTGCGGCGCCTGGCACAAATGGGAGAGTGACCGTGGAAGGCCGCAGGTGGGGGTGGGGTGCTTCCTGGTGGGTCGAGGAGAAGGCCGAGCAGAGGCAGGGCTGAGCACCCCTCTGCGGGCCCTGACATGGGTGACGGATGCCTCTTCCACGGCCCAGACAGCTGGACCCCATCCTCTCATTTCCAGGTCTGCAGTGGCAGCATTGGCTTTCCTAGGTATGGAGTGTCCCCGCTGGCGGGGCTGAAAGGCTCAACGCTGGCGGGAGCGACGACAGAGGTGCCTTCCTTGGAGTCCTTTTTCTGTGAAATTACGTGTTTTCCAAATTGACAGCTTCTGGCTTGACTAACAAACTTAGTTCACTTTTCTTATCTAATAATGACCTTTTGTTTTCCATCTTTCAGCCGACCCCACTTGGGCAGTGTCTCGGATTTCAGGTTCCCTGTGGCAGACGGTCCCGCAGACGCCTCCAGCAGCAGCGCGGTGTTGCGGCGCCCCCAGAAAGGCCGCGTGGCAGCCCTGCGGGATGAGCCATCCAAGGCAAGGCCCTCCGTCCTCGCTGCCCGTGAGCTGCCGGCCCTCGGGCGCGTCTCCTGCTCGTCCCGTGACTTTGAGACTTTGGGGATTCCAATGGTCATAGGTCGCCTTCTCTCATCCCCTCCCCCCATTTTCCTTTTTCTGGCTAAGAGTTTCGTTTTAGGCATGCTTTTCTCTGAAGAACAAGTTTTGATAGAATATGACCTACTCTTAAGTGCAACGTAATGTAATTAGTACGGTTTGGAAGCAGCGATAAGCGTGAATGAATGCGTGTATCCGTCATCTTTTAGTGAGAAGAATTCACATTGGGAAGTTTAAATACCTTCCTACTTGTGTCTGTTTAACAGCACATCTTTATCTACTTCTGCGTATTTTTATTTACAGCACCCGTATTCAGTGCACACCTGGTTTGGGCCAGGCGTCATTATAGACTAGGGCTCCAGCAGTGAATACAGGCAGAGAAGATGCCCACACCGCCAGGGCGCACGTTCTAGTGAGGAGCCAGCGTGCGTGAGAAGTACAGTACGGGCTGTGTGTCAGTTTCCTCTCACTGCGGTCACAGGCTGCTGCGAGCTCAGTGGCCTAAAGCAAGGAGCAGTTAGAGTTCACAGGTTCCGTGGGCTCGGGGCTGTGAGCAGGACGGTTCGGGCTCAGTTCTCCTGAGGTTGCAGCCGTCCGGATTCTCACCTGGGGCTGAAGAGTGCACTTCCAGGCTCACTCGCCTGGCTCTGCCTGGGCCCTCTCTGGGGGCTGCTTGAGTGTCCTGGAAAGATGACCGCCAGCTTTGCTCCGGGCTCATTCTGAGAGAGAGCCAGGAGAAAGCCCCAGCCTCTGAGGCCCTGGTCTGGAGGCAGCACACCTTCACTTGTCCTGCACTCGGTGCGTTAGAGTGAGTTAGCGAGTCCTGCCCTCACTGTGGGCCAAGGGAGGAGTGTTAGAGAAGTGTGGACGTATATTTAAACCACCACAGGGTTTCCGATGGTCATAAGCAGGGAAAGGAAACCCGGGGTACCCTGAGCTGTAGGAGGGGAATGATAGTTTTAAGTAGGGTAGCCAGCGAGGTCTCACAGGGACGGTGACATTTGAGCCAAGGAAGGGAAGGAACCATTTGGAGATATTAGAAGGTCATGCCAACACGATGTGCTGATGGGTTGAATATAGAGTATGAGACAAAGAGGCGAGTGAGGCCCCCGAGGGCCCGGGCTTGAGCAGCTGGAGGCTGGAGGCTGTCTCCTGCGATGAGGAAGACTGCGGGGCAGGGGCGACGAGTGGAGCCTGGCCCTGATCAGGTCGACAGCCCTATCTGCTGTCCAGGTGGACGTGTCAGGTAGGCAGTTGGATATTCTGGCCTGGAACCCAAGAGAGAAGTCTCGACTAGAGATAAAGATGTGGGGGTCATGACCATACAGATGGTGTTTAAAGGTGTAAGATGAGATCAAGTCCAAAGTGGGTGCCTGTTGATAGAGATGAGCTTCCAGGATAGAGCCGTGGGCCACTCCAAAATTGAGAGGTTGGGGAGACTGAGAAGGGACCGGCAGGAGACTAAAGAGTGACAAGGAGGTAGGCAGAAACCCGGGACCACGGGGCCTGCAGCCGAGTGAGCGAGATGCTCAGGGAAGAGGGGAGAGCAGCAGGCCTGGGCCTGCCGATGGGCCAGACGAGAGGGCAGTGGAGGTCAGTGGCAGACTTCTTAAGGTGGGCGCTTTGATCCTGGAGCAGCTCTGCGGGAGGGGAGGTGAGCAGGAGGCGAGGAGGTGGAGGCGGAGTCGAGGCGGCTCTGGAGACCTTTTACTCATCGGGACGGAAGTGCAGTGGTGGCTGGAAGGAGACGTGGCATCCAGGTTCCGTGGGTTCTGGTGTGTTATCTGAAGGAGGGAGAAGGGAGCAAACCTTCTCAGGCTGATGGGAGTGGGCCAGTAGAGAATCGATTACCCCGAGAGAGGAAGGGAACACAGCAGGCGAGCCTGGAGTCAGCCAGAGGGGGTGCGCCTCGTGCCCAGAGGTGGGGCTGGCCTGGGTGGGGGCCCAGGTACCTGGCCGCGACCTCAGATCTTGGGAGGGGAGGTGGAGTGCATGGGTAAAGGCCCGGGGGACGGGGAGATAAGCCAGCAGGGCATCTCAAGTCTTGTGGTTGCTCTGATGTCGTGTCAGTGAAGTGGGAGGCAGGGCCCTGGGCTCAGTGAGGACGGGAGAGGAAGAGATGGAGGCTTCGAGAGAGGGGCTGAGACAGCGGCACAGGATGGGTCACGTGGCCCCGGCGCGCATGCCTTCTCTGTGCGCATTCTGATTGCAAACGGTACCCCTCCATCACGCGAGAGAGGAGTGGCTCGGCACAGAGGAGGCTTTTCTCCGAGAGCCTCAGTTCTCTAGAGAACGTGGTCTGCCAGCTCGCTCTTCCCTGGGTGTTGAGAAGAGTGCGTCCGACGGCTGCCCTGCTGTCTCCTTCTGCCCCTGCCTGCTGCTGTCTGTGCTCGTTCACACCGGGCTCAGAAGAGGGAGGATTGGGGAACTCCAGTGAGGTGTGTTACTCGATAACACTAGTACAGTGGTGTGGCAACTGCAGTGAACACAGCTGCCGTGGATCTAGTGAACTTTTTACTTCCCATTAGCGTGGCTGATCGTGCCATGTTTTGTGTGTGTGTGGTTTTGGTTTTTGTTTTTGCTGAGGAAGATTAGCCCTGAGCTAACGTCTATGCCGGTCTTCCTCTGTTTTATATGTGGTTCGCTGCTACAGCGTGGCCAACTAGCAGTGTAGGTCCAAACCCGTGGATTCAGGCCACCGAGGCAGAGTGCACCGAACTTAACCACTATGCCACAGGGCCGGCCCCCCCGTGGTGTATTTTTCTAATTTTCAGTTTTTGTTTGCACTCGGTCTTGTCACCATTGTGAATAACGTCATGGAAATGCCTTGTGTCCACAGTGAGATGTGACTGTTACCAGGCAGTCTAAGTAATCGACTGTCCTGCCCCTGAAATACTGCCTGCTTGATACGTGTCAGCAACTTACAAGCATGGCCTATTTTTCCAAAATCTTTTGGGCTTCTATTTAAAAAATATTTAAGTTTCTGCTAGGTTTACTGTAAGTTGCTGTAACTTGGTTGTTATTTTCCATCTTTGCTGAGATTTGATTTTCTTGTTTCTAGGTACAGACTCTTAATGAACAGGATTGGGAACGTGCCCAACAAGCGAGTGTCCTGGCCAACGTGGCGCAGGCCTTCGAGAGTGATGTGGACGCGTCCGACGGCGAAGACGACAGGGACACCATCTTCAGCCCAGCTGGCCTCTTGTCCCCCAGTGGGCAGGCCGATGCCCAGACGCTGGCCATGATGCTTCAGGAGCAGCTGGACGCCATCAACAAGGAGATCAGGTACGTGGGCTTGTGCATAGCACCACAGACACCGTGCATGTCTCTAAAGAATTGTATGCTACCTAGGACAGTCTGGAAGAAATACTGTGGACGTATTCTACGCGTCCCATGATAGTAAACTTGGTTCAATCCTGTTTGAATAGTTTTAAGTTCTGAGGTTGCCCTTGATTGGAAAGTTCAGTTGACCGGGCGTTCTCGCCACAGTTGTGGTGTGGGTACACTTGTGTACACAAGATCTTGCAGAAGGGTGAAAGGGGTTCGGTCCGTTCCCCCACGAGCCGATGACACAGCTGGAGAGCGTTGCCGGGGAGCTCAGTGTCCACCTGTGCCGCTCTGGATCCCAGGCCGGGTTCCAGAGACGGCCGGGGTGCAGAGAGGTGAGCGCACATCGGAGGAGGCCTCCCTGCTCCGAAGTGCAGAGGGGAGCTGTGGTGTGGGGCAGGGCACCATGGAGAGCCAGGAGGAGGTGGACTGGCCTGGCGCCCTTGTGGGTAAGAAGCAGGACTCTTTTCACGGGCAGTGCCAGGTGGCGGGTGACTTACGAGGAGAAACGCCAGAGTTCAGTCCACTGGCAAGCGAAGGTGAAACATGCAGTAGGAAGCGGGAGGGAGAGTTTCCTGCCCCCCTCCAGCCTGAGTGTCCCCCAACTCTGAACCCTGCGGGGGGCAGGGAGCTGGGGCAGCGTCCACCTGCCGCTTGTGCCTCCTCCAGCGCTGAAGAGGGCCCTCTTGTGTGTCTTTCAGAGCCTCACGTTTTCAGGTGTGTCACCCAACCACCTGGAACAGAAAGCCGAGGTTTTCAGATTGGCAAATTCCCACTCCTACTTGCGTTTTCCTCTGTTAAACTAATAGAATGTGAAAATTGGTTCATTACAAGACAGTGGTCGGGGCAGGCCCCATGGCCGAGTGGTTAAGTTCACGCGCTCCGCTTTGGTGGCCCTGGATTTCACCAATTTGGATCCTGGGTGCTGACACAGCACCGCTCTTCAGGCCATGTTGAGGCGGCATCCCACATAGCACAACCAGAGGCACTCACAACTAGAATCCAGCACTATGTACTGGGGGCTTTGGGGAGAAGAAGAAGAAGAAAGAAGGCGACGATTGGCAACAGTTGTTAGCTCAGGCGCCCATCTTTAAAAAAAAAAAAAGACAGTGGTCAAAGAATGGTTTGAATCGTAACCTCCTCAGTGTTTCAGAGGTGTTTTCTTTCGAAAGCCTCTTAGCAGTTATAACAGTAAATTTACAAGACAAAGGGCCGACTGTTGGGTTCAATCCAAAGACTTGCCCGTCCTGGGGGGCTGGCCCCATGGCCTAGTGGTTAAGTTCCTGAGCTCCGCTGCAGGCGGCCCGGTGTTTCGTTGGTTTGGATCCTGGGCGCAGACATGGCACTGCTCATCAAGCCAAAGACTTGCCCGTCCGAGGGGGGATTAAGAGGCCTTAGGTCTGGGGTGCAGGGTGACAGGGAGCCCAAGATCTGCCCTGTCAGGCCTGAGGCAGCCGTGGTCCGGTCCTGCATGCACACAGAGACCAGCCGTGTGCCAGGGACCCTGCAGGAGGTCCGGGCAGAGTTGCTGCCAACATTTTGTTCTTGTCAAGCTGACACAGACGCCAAGTGCCGGTTCCTGCGCAGAGCCTGCGGGAGGGAAGGAGGGGCAGAACTAACCCAGGGAGAGCTGTAGGCTCTGCAAGGAAGGGGTGTGCGGCCTGCAGTCTGCCTCCGTAAACCACGGTTCGTGTGCTGTGTTCAACCCGGCAGAGCCCGGAAGACTGCCTTTCCCCATCGCTGTGGGAAACACGAAAGGATTATAAACGTCAGCTTTTATTTTTCACAGTGTATTGCTAAGTAAAATGGGTTCTTCTTTAGGTAGCAAGTTGACCTGATATAAATGGTAAATTCTGTCCACTGCCTTGGTATCAATAACAGAAAGTACTTTCAGAATATATAAGTAGAACTTTAATTGGACAGGTTACTGCAAGGTTACTACTAATTTAATATTAGAGTAATGATTTGCATAGTCAAATATTAAAACTGCTGTTTAAGCATCCACTATACAGTAGGAGAGAAGAGCTTTAATTACGAATTTCCAAATTAATGCAGCATGGTTGACGTGAATTCATTCAGATGAGGCTGGTGGAGAATTCTGTCAAATAATACAAACAAAATACTTTTGTTCGAACTCAACCTTTAAAAAAAAAAATCAATGTTTCCGTCTAGTCTAGAGACTTAAGTGTTGGGAAACTCCTGATTGCTTTGTAAATTGATTTTTTGATTATATCAGAGTTCCCAGTTTCCAGTCAAAAAAACCGATAGGTAAATGTGCAGCTGTGCCCTGAGAAGTGGGAATGTCGGAGCTGTAAAATTCAAACATCTCGTTGTGTGGTAAGAGAGTTGCCAACTAGCCCCTCCAGACTTGTGGGGTACGTAAATAAAATCAAACGCGAGTGATCAGAGATAGTTGGTAAGACTCAGTGGAAGGTGTACTTTGTGCTGTTCCGAAGCCGTGTGTGTTAAAGAGAGAAAAAGTAGAACGTTTTTGCTGAAGTGTTCATTGTTGGAGCAACCGTCATTGGAGTTTCCTTACAGTAATGCAAGCACCGATTTTTTCATCTGAACCCGTTAATCTGTCTGCTAATGAAGGAAGGATGACTGTTTTGTTTTTACTTTAGGTTGATAGAGGAAGAAAAGGAAAACACAGAGCAGCGGGCGGAGGAGATTGAGTCTCGAGTTGGCAGTGGGAGTTTTGGCAATCTTCGTCGTTTTAGATCAGTGAGCTCCATTCCCCTCTACCCTGCCTCCTCGCTCGCCGGCTCCTCTCCTCCGAACAGTGGCCGGTCCACCCCGCGAAGGATTCCGCACAGCCCAGCTCGGGAGGTGGACAGACTAGGTATCATGACTCCGGTAAGGATTTGTCTTTTCTTGTGCTGTCTCCCCTCGCCCCCGACACACCTGATTTAAGTCTTGGACACCACGAATATGCTTTATTTTTAACCTGGAAGAAAATCAGGTACACTTGTTATGCTCAGAGGTTTGAGATTTTTAAAACCAACTCATATTTAATCATTCAACAATAGCATGGTGACAAATTAATTTTAATATTGGGGTGATGCCTGAACTCCAGAGAAGTTTTCACTTGTTCAGCTCTGAGCGTGGTCAGCTCTGCAGGGTTCGGCAGCTAGGGGGGTATTTTTGTTTTCCAGCGATAGACAGTGTAACAAAAGTAAATACAGCAGCCATCGTAACATATAGGAAAATGTGCAGAGAGAGTCAGTGCTGTCTGTCTTTACGTTCGGGATGCCTGACTGGAGGGTACAGAATATGCCGTCAAAAACAAAACTGAAGAAAAAGCTAAATCGGTCCTCTTAATAATGCCCTCGGTGGCATGCTTGGCACCGGTTCTGCAGGTGAATCCAGGGTGGCGTGAGTGAGAGCGCGCTGCCGCTTGGCCTCCCCGGGGAAGCGCGGGGCTGCGTTCGTGCGCAGCCTCTGGAAGTGCAGGGACCGCGACAGCGTGCTGCTCTAAAGAATAGTGCCTAGCTTTCTCACGTGTTTAGTCTGGGTTTTGTGAATGCATGAAATCATGTTGACAGCGTTCTGCTTTCTAACTGCGCTTCCGTTCTCATTTCTTCTGCTACCACCCATTTTCGTTTTTAGTTGCGTTGTTAGCCTGCATGTAATTAAATGAACCGTGAATCGCTTTAGTAGCGTCCGAAGTGGTAACTAGTCCATTTCGCGGTGTTTTGACATAGTATTTTTATAATTTACATCGTTAGCTCATTAGCTGATATTTTAAGCTCTTTGACAATTTCATGCTTATTTCCTTTCAGAGAATTTGTAAAAACAGTTCTGTTTTTCTTTTTCCTTGTTTTTGTAGTTGTGTGTGCCGGCTGACGCTGTGTCTACTTCCGTGTTTAGTTTTGATTTCCTGTGTCATCCTTCTGTTTATTTTGTCACTGTTAGTCCAGGCCTCAGCCCGCGCTGTGACACCCCCTCCACGGGGTGCTCAGGGAACCGCCACAGTGGGGGCCATGGTGTGTGTGTGGGGGCCATTGGGGCTCATTAGTGGGGTTTCTGCGTTATCTTCGTTTCTCATGACATAGTGTCTTTTTCCCTCAGTAGTGATACGTTTTTACTGCTGTGTCACTGTACAACAGATGTGGATACAGGCATGATATCGCTGGATCAGAGTGCTTTTATTCAAACTGTGTAGGGTTTGTATAATTCAGAAATGAAATCTTTTATATATACAGAGATAATCCACCAAGTATAGAATTAACGGAAACTTGACACAAACAGTATACCTTTTGGTTTTGATGCTTATATTCAAGACTGTAAATTTCATCAACTTGTTGGACATAAACAATTAATGCCTTTAATAGACTATTTTTTAAATTCACATATCTCATAGGAATCATAGAATGTGAAGATTCCACCTGCTATTCTGCTAGCTTTTATCCTTACGTATTTTCACAGGGTACCCTGCTTTAATGCAAAAATTTGTGTTTGAGAAATTTTAAATCAATTTCTAGGTAAGAATTTTATATGAATGACCAATAGGTGATTAATAACTAAAAGTAGGTTTGTTCAGTTTTATAGTAAGTCTTGCAATAACTTCCTCATCAACTAAATTGATGTTTAGAGACATGTTTTTCATTAGGGCAAACTAAGTTCTAGAGAAGTTTGGCTTAGAATAGACAACTGTTAGGGCCCTTTGTTCTATAAAATGCTGTATTTTAATAAATTGTATATGTTGTAATAGAATTTTATCTCCCTGAGTAACGATTTATAGTGTTTCTCTAGTAAATCTTGAGTAACTTACTGTTTAAATTTCATGGTGAAAAAGATGTTCCATTTCCAGTTATGTTTTCTCTGAATCTCAGCTCGCTTATATCTGTCTTGTCATTCTCTTTTTAATATATTTACCTGTACTGATCCTTGAATTTTTAACTTCAGAGTATGCAGTAAATCTGGTTTCTCTTCATTTCTTTGCATGCGTCCGTCAGCCTAGTGATTTAAGGAAACATCGTAGAAAGGTCAAGTGTTTAGTAATTTAACATACCTTTGTTTCTCTGAAGTATTGACGGGCACCTGTCATTTGGCATGAATGAGCCCTGTGAATCACTGACATTTAAATGGACATGTTGACACTCACCTGGCATGTCACAAATGACGATTGTCCTGTTGGAGACAGGTCACTGGTGGTTTGCATAGAATGCTGGGACAGGCGTAAGGGTGTGCCTTTCTTCCACTCATTTGCCTTCTCATCGTTGCATGCTTATTTATAATGGCTATAGTATTTTTTCAGTGAGAAATTACTGAAGCAGAGCCACAGATTTTAGTTTGGGGAAAAACTAATTTTAATAAGCATAGCTAGAAGGGCCGGCCTGGTGGCGCAGCACTTAAGTTCGCATGTTCTGCTCCTCGGCAGCCCGGGGTTCGCCGGTTCGGATCCCGGGTGTGGACCTGGCACCCCTTTGCGAAAGTCATACTGTGGGAGGTGTCCCACATATAAAGTAGAGCAAGATGGGCACGGATGTGAGCTCAGGGGCAGTCTTCCTCAGCAAAAATAGGAAGATTGGCAGTAGTTAGCTCAGGGCTAATCTTCCTCAAAAAAAAAAAAAAACATAGCTAGCTGTCATGAGCTCTTACTGTATGCCAGGCCCTGTGCTGAGTGCTCTACCAGTCTGCTCTCTCGTCCTCATGGACTTCCTGTGAGATGCAGGTTACTGTTGTTATCCCCATGGACAGATGTGGAACAGAGGCTCCGAGAGGCCACATGCTGTGCCTAGGGGCACACAGTTAGGGAACGCTGCAGTGTGGACTGGTCTGATTTCAAAACCAGGACACTGAGTCGCTTCCCCCACGGCCTGACTTCTCTGCAGATTCTCTCACCTCCTCACTCGTCCCTGACAGCGGGGGCCAGCGGGCCTCTTCTCCTTATAGATAGTCGTGAATCGGGCCTCCCTGTTCTTGGAGGACGTGCACGCACTGGGGAGCAGATCTGTGGACCAGAATGCCTTCCTCCTAACCTTCACGCCATGTGCATAGCCTGCACCCCCACCCAGAAGCTGCCTGAGCCTGCGCTCGTAGGCCGCCCTTCGGATGCTCGGGCAGCTGTCCTCTGACCGCAGCGCTTACAGCACATGAGCTGGGCGGCAGCCGTGGGAGCCCTCCGCTGCGCAGAGCACCGTGGCGATTCAGCGAAACGCAGGCTCAAGTCCCCGCTGTCAGTGATGATTTGTGACCCGGGTGTGCTGCTCGCCCTCTCTGCGCCTTGGTTTGCCCTCCTGTTTAAGTGAAGACAACGACAGAAGCGCGCTCCTCGGGGTGGCCGCAGACGGTGCCATCTGTGCACGATCTGCAAGGAGCTGAGAGCTTATAACCGGCCCCGCGGCGCACAGCACGCCCTCAGTCCCGCCGACTCGCATCCGTGTTTCCCTCGGTGGGAAGGCTTTCTCAGGGAAGGAAGGAGCGTGTTGATTGACGTCCAGGCAGGACAGCCTGACCCTGTTGCTCATGGCACTGTGGGCTGGCTGGCTGGCTCCTTCGAGGGCCTTGCTGTGGGGCTGTGGTGAGGATGAAAGGCAGGAGTGCAGGCATGGTGCAGACACGGGCGGCGTGGGCCGCGCACTGTCCTCCTCCTCAGCGTCCCTGGCCTACGCTGCCGTGACCCCCCAGCTGTCGGGGAGCTTCGTTCCAGTCAGCTCTGAAAGAGCGTGCAGGCCCCAGCCTGGCGGGCCCCGGGCTGGGCAGGGCCCCTCAGCACGGGGGCACAATGGGAGCAGCCACCGGCCGGGGCGGGCCTCTCCTCCTGAGCTCTGTCTCCGCTGAGGACAGTGAACTCAGTCCCGTGGACTGCTCCCTGTCCTGTTCTTTTTTGTTTTTTATAGGTGATTGTTTTAACCTCAGTTTGAAATCTCTCCCTGTTTCAGTTTCGTATTGATAGTTTCTAGCCGTCGTAGCCTTTGGTTGTCTGCAGATTGTAATTTGAAATCAGGAGAGCATGCGGAATCTATCCAGCTACGGCTTAAGGTTCTATCTTAAATGAGTTCGACTCCGTTTTGCACTAAGCCCCTTGGTTGTCACTGAGCCACTGTGGGGCTGCAGTGGAGCGATAGTCTACACAGTCGCATTAAAAAAGCCCAAGTTGGCTGCTCAGGTCTTGCTGTTTGTACAAACGCCTGCCACGCACGTTTTGAGAACTCGAGCCCTGCCTTAACCACGGAGCCCCATGGATCAGTAAGACCTGCCGGGGTTAACGTTTTCCCCACCGCCTCCTTCCTGTCCTCACGTTCCCCGACACGGGAAAACTGGCAGTCTGAAGGAGAGGATCTTCCAGTGGAAGGCCAGGACTGCTTTGAGCCGGCTTGAACAAATTGCTTTTAAACCGCGTAGAAAGACCTCAGTTTATAGCATCTGTTCTGCACGCTGAGACGTATGAGACAGACAGGCGTGTCTGGGATGGAGGAGTTAGATCCCTTTTCGCTTTTCCACTTGTTACAGAGTCCAGGAAGGTGCATCACTACTCAAAATGATAGTGGATCATGGTACAAGGCTATTTCTCTTTTTCTCCCAAAACAAAAAGTTCTGGACAGTTTACCCAAGAGGTTTCTGCCCTCTCTGGTGTTTCTTCTGAATGCATCAGGAGATAAACACGTTCATCTTCAGCTCCTCATCAGGGACAGTGAGTGCCGTGCGTGCTGTGTGAGGACGAGGTTTTGGGCGTGGTTCAGATCTCGGTGCCCTTCAGTGGCTGTCCTCATGGTGGCCTAGGATCCTAGGGCGGGCGGGCCCTCGGGCTGCGAGGAGGCTCAGGAGGAGGAGTGCCCGTGTGTCCTGCCCGGGTCTCTGCACTCGTTCTGGTGCTCGTAGGCCAGGAGTCGGGCTCTGCTCTGTGCTCCTGCTCCTGATAAGTAAGACGGTCCTTTAACGTGGCGTTGGGCTAAAACGAGGCTGGTTGTACTCAGCAGAAAGCATAGCTCATGGATTTCCACATAAGTTTATGGTTATAATTTAAAGCCTATGTGTTGTGGGGTTTTTTTGGTCACAGTGTGTTGTTCACTAATTTTACACTGGTCTCAACCCCTCAGTTGCCAACCTCCCTAGAAGAGGTACGAGACGACAAGACGACAATAAAATGTGAAACCTCGCCCCTGCCCTCCCTGCGGTCCCTTCGGCTGGACAGGCTGCACAAAGGGGCGCTGCACACGGTCGGCCACGAGGACCTCAGGGACTTACGGAAGTAAGGAGGGCAGCGTCCCACCCTAGCCCGGCTCCAAACAGACCGCCTTCCCATGCTCAGCTTTCAGAAATCCATTGCTCTCTTCTTGGGGAAAAAAGTCAGAATGATGACTTTAAAGAAATACCGGTTAATTGAGTTGAGTTGATTTAGATGATGCCCTCGGGCTGCCCTGGGAGCTCAGGTGAGCCCAGCAGAAGATGCTGTCTGTTTGGGCGACGTGAGTTTAGAAAGAGAGTTCAGTGATAGCAGCAATCTTAGAAAGCCTTCATTTCTTCAGAGTCTGCAAATTGACTATTGTGAGAACTTTCTCTTCTTGTGGAGCATTTGCTAAGCATGTGGCGTGTTCTGACCGTTGCTCTGCAGGACCGTCCGTGTCCTGCCGCTGGGACGCGCTCTCTGCCTCTGAGCTGTGGAGAGCCCCACCTCGTCCCCAGCGCTCCAAGCGCCTCCCCACAGGGACCATGAGAGCCAGTGGGTGACTAGTGTGCTCCTATGTCAAACTACCACGGGCTGTGCTTTTGTCCCGCCCTGGCAGCCCTCGGTGGCGGGTGCAGGTGTCCATCCTCGCTGCCTCTGCAGTAGGCCCTGTGGCTCTTGTTTCGCGGCAGGGACGGTCGCACTGGGGAGGTTGCTGGGGCGCTGGGGTCAGGCCTCCGGTTGGGAGAGCATCTTCACAGCCGAGGGGCAGCCCTCAGGTGGGCTCATGGTGCTCTCTGCCTTCCATGGTTCGGACTGGAAGCCTTCTCAGAAGGAGAGCTCCGGCTCAGAGCCTCAGCTCCTCAGAAACGGTTCTCCGTGGTGGGATGGCTGGGAGCCTTCGTTTCTACACACGATGCATTTTGCGAAGGAGACATGCCTGGAGGAGACTTGGAATGCTCGTGTAGTTGGAAGAGCAAGTATTAAAAGCGTGGAGTGTTCTAGTGCCTGTGAATGGAACGTTGTGTTGGGACGAGGGCGCTCATTCAAGATCGTTTTCTGTCCCCAAAGCTCCACAGGCTCACAGGACGGCCCCGTGAGCAACCCCAGCAGTAGTAATAGTAGCCAGGACTCGCTCCACAAAGCCCCCAAGAAGAAGGGCATCAAGTCCTCCATTGGCCGCCTGTTTGGCAAGAAAGAAAAGGGCCGACCTGGACATGCCGGCAAGGAGTCATTAGGACAAGGTGGGTGGCTTCCAGCAAACATTCTTAACCCTTAGGATGGAGGCGGGGGGCCTGCCGTGTGTGTGCCTACTGTGTGCCCCCGGTTGTTCCCACGGGCGGTCTGTCGAAGACGCTGGGCGTTCTCAGGGAGTGAAAGCTCAGGAGGCGTATGTTTTCTCTGGGACACATGCGACCCAGAGAGCCACGGTGGACGTTCTTTGGCCCTGAATAACCTGGCGTCCCAGACAGAAGGGGCTCACTGTCTCTCGAGCATTCTCGTGCCTTGGTTGCCTAGTCAGAAACTTAGCCTTTAGAGGTGTTCTTTGCCTGCAAGTGCTCTTCCACCTGTTTCTGAACTCACCTAATGTGGCCGTGTTGATTTCTCTCGCTGTTTCAACCGCTGGGCCCTCACAGCTGGCGTTTCAGAGACCGAAAACTCAGCTCAGGATGCCTTGGGACTCAGCAAACTGGGAGGACAGGCGGAGAAAAACCAAAAACTTCAAAAAAAGTAAGCTTTTCGTTATTCGTCCATCTCACTGAACACTTCTCAGTTGTGCCTGATTTTTAACTAACGTTTATTTAATAAATGTAGTATCTATTTATGTGTCTATATTACCTTCTGAAAGGTTAACCTAAAGCTTTTAACAGACTGTGCTTCCTGGGGGGCTGAGAGCCTCTGCTCAGGAAGGGGGAGAGGACTCAGGGGAGGCTCCCGTCCCCCGGAGAGCTGTCTGACGAGGAGGGCTCCCCGCCAGGCGTGGGGCCCCGAGTCCGGCTCCGGTGCGTCAGCTCTAGGGGGAGGGGCCGCTTAGCCTTGCTGCGCTCCCAGTTTCCTCCTCTAAGATGGGAGTGCAGCGGTATGCGCCTCACACGGCTTTGTGAGTGTTAGACACACATCTGTCGCTACATAAACACACGTAAAGCACTGGCAACAGTGCCAGCCATCCTAAAATAGGGAGAACTGAGTGTGTAATTGCAGCCACCGCTCCGACTTGATCACCAGCATTCAGAGTTTGCCGTGCGGGCTATGATCTGTCAGGAAATATTCGCTGTGTTGCCCCTTTTTTCCTCCTCCGGTAGATTTTGTATTTTTATCTTCAATAGACTCGTGATTTTGTGGTCTGTTTATTAAATTTTGATTCCGATTTGTCTTGACTCTGAAAATAGGTGATAGCAGGGTGATCATTTTCTGCAAAGGTGCTCAGACGCTGCGAAGCCCCGGGGTAGGGGCATGGAATAGTGTGTGCGTGTTTCTCTGGCTTCGTTCTGATCGGGAGCAGGTTGTGTGTTGGTTGACCGTATGTCAACCAGAATTAAGTAGATGAATGAGGTAGGGAGAGACAGTATCCCAGTGAACTGGTGACTGAAAACTGAAACTGAACCGCCCTCTACGACAGAAGGGGCAGTTAGCAGTCCCAGAGGGAAGCGCTGACCTTGAGAATGGGGAAGACGGGCGAGAGCCAGTGGTCAGATGGCAAAGCTGGGCCTTGGGACAGGCTGACGATTGGTAGGTTCTGTGGTCACTCTGACGATAGGAAAGGTCGTCTGGCCACTCAAGTACCCTGAGACACCCTCATTGGTGTGGCACCCGGGCCTACAGTGCGCCCCGAGGACCACGCTGGGGCCCGGGGACCCTCTCCCCTAGAGGCCACGTGCCTTTAGCTGTAGAGTTGCCGGTTGGGTTCCCTTTTGTGAACCCTGCCTCATTTTCGTTCTCTTCTCAGAATCGTGCTGATCTTCGTGACTGGCCCACTGCTGGTCTTATTTCAGGCGAAGTGCCGTTGTTTCTGTTATTGCTCACCATGCCCTAGGAATACTCAGTCTTTCAGGTCCCCGTGAATGGAAATCCGCAGACACCATTGAACAGCAAAACGTGCTTTGAACGTTGCTGTCTTTGAACTGTATAAAAATGTTTTAAAGTAACTTGGGTAATTGCCATTTGCCTTTGTGAAACGTATCCCAGCCAGGCCTTTTGCCTCCTGGAGCCCTGCCAGGAAAAATGTGTCCGTTAGATTTTGCTGACGTGTTCTAGTGCACACGCTTGCACATGCTGGAATAAAATCCGTAAGGTTGGTGGCAGTGCGCCTCGGTCCTCGTCCCCGGAAGTTCATGGTTCCTGTAGGGTCACAGACTATTCAAATTGGCCCAAGTTTGGGTCACCCTTGTTTTCTAAATTTATTTTGTAATTCGCAGGAGGTATGCTTGAGCACTTGGCTGTGTGGAGACAGCCTTTATTGTTTGTCCCGGCACGTGACTCCGTTTCCCGCTGCGTGGGGAGCGTGTGTGGGGGTGGGTGGTAGGCGGGTTTCTCTGGAGCTCCGGGTTCCCCGTGATGGCATTGGCCCTGCACTTCTGTGTCACCATAGCTGTAACTGTCCAGGGGCAGGCCGTTCTCTGAACTCTGTGGTCGTGCACGGCAAGTTCTAGGATGTACTAGTAAGTTAGTAGGGAAAAATTCAAAGTATGGAGGTTATTTGTCTGACTACAGTGGGTAATTTTAGTTCTGTCAGTTAACCAGAAATAAAATTGACTTTAGGAAAAATGCTTTATTTATAATTGTGGGAAAATGTTTGAGTTATCCGGAAAAAGTATTATTGGAATACAGCTTTACGTTTATGGCATTATAGAGGTAAGAATCAAAATACGGTCCTCAGAAATATTTCTTTTTATTACCTCAAAAGTGTGCCTTTAGCTGCCAAAGTCACACAGCCAAACACATCCACTTTTAGAGAGTTTTCAAGAACCTGGTGACTTCGGTGGAGAGCTGACTTTCAGGTTTTGTCAAAGGTACATAAAAGAGAGTGGTGGGCGCGTTCGGTGCTGGACATGCTTAATGAATCCGTGGAGGGTACCGCTGGCGTGAAATCAGACATCACTGTGTTCGTCCGCTTGGCGGTGCTCCCACAGCGTTGCCGGGCGTCCCTGGTGCTGTCTGAACTCCGTCGCCTTAAGTAACCTGGTGTTCTAATGCTCTCTTTCCCGTTTCTCCCTGGTTGACTCTAGTGTGGTCACAGGGTAAGTTGAGGCGGAGGGTGTGCTGTGCTGAGCGTGTGTTACAGCCTGTGGCGTTGGCGGTCACCAGCCTCAGGCTCTGAACTGAGGTTCCGGGAGAGTCGTGCTGCTTTGCTGAGAGCTGTGCCGGGTCCCCTCACCCTGGCCGCCCCCCACCCCCAGCCTCTGACAGCGAGCTGCACCCCATGGCGGGAGTAGTGCTTTGTGTGGGCCGTGGAGCCGTGTTTGTGACGTGAGCCCAGCAGGTGTTGGTGCAAGGTGCCATGGTACTGAACGTGTCGGCCTCAGAGAAACGAGGTGCGTGTGTCGCTTGGATGGTACACCTTATCTGGGGTCTGGTCAGCAAAGCCCACACCGCTTCTCGTTATGAAAGATAACTTCATCATCGTGTCCTGTCCTAGTTATAAAACACACGCCGTCACTCACGGGTTACATGACCTTTGTCTCATCCGTGTGCCTGTTCCCCAGGGGATTTAGCATATTTCTGAATGTCTTTTTCCTCTGACTCTAATTTTAAGGCTGGGAAGCATGGCACATCAGTTTCCTGGTATAGAGGTATTTAAAAAATCGCCCTTGGGGTCTAGAATGATCTTCGAGGGAGGAGGTCAAGTCCCAGCCAAGCAGCCGCGAGTTGCTGGCTGACCATGGCGGGCCCAGCGCTCGTCCCTTTACTCCGCAGGGACGGCAGCCCCGCCCTTGTTTCTCGAGTAGCTCTCTGTAAACGGAGATCGCAGATCCCAAGGGTGGACAAAGCGATGACAGAGATTGCAGTATCTCCAAGCAGAGGAGGGAAATACGTAACAACAGAAAGCAGACGAGTCTTCTGTTTGCTTCTGGGCAGTGGTTTGGGGCCGTAGAATCTGGGCACACAGAATACACCTCATTGCCCCAGAATATCAGCTTCTGCCTCAGCCTCTGCAGAACAGAGCTGGGTGCCTCGGGTAGACTTAGGATGCAGAGAAACGCACGGCACTTGAGAGGCCCGCCGCCTTCGATCTCTCGGGTTTCAGGCCTTGGAGCGAAGGGCCAGTAGAAGACGACCTCGTGCCCTGGCGGTTAGCTGTCGCGAGGACTCAGCAGCTATCGTGGTGATCTCTGGTTGCGGTGAAGTCGAACCACACGGTGGTTCTGTTGATTCTTAGAAAGTGCTCTGATGAGTAGTCACAAACGAAGGAGAGCGGCCGTCTGCCTGAGGCCGTTCTCAGTGGCCAACAGGGAAAGGCAGTTCCTAGACCGAGCAAGAAGGGAGCATATTTGTTCGAGAAACCGAGCTCCAGAGAGGGCAGGAGTGGCGCTGGCCCCGGCATCTCCAGTCTGGTCTCCGCATCCTGTGCTCGCCCTGCCCTGCACAGCTTCCAGGGGCGCTGCCCTCTCCTCTCCCACGGGCAGGGGCCTTCTTCACGTGACAGAACAGTCACCCCCAGAGAAGAAGGGGGTGCTGGTGTTCCTGCCTGGGGTGATAACGCAGGGATCTGGCTCCATGTGGGGTCTTCAAGGTCACCAACTAGCCTGATAGGGGAGGGAGCTGGAAGCAGACAGAGACCTGGGCCGGCCGCCCAGCTGGGGTCTCCTCTGCCCTCGCGCTCACTTCTCGCGTCTCTCTCGGCGGCATCTAAGAGATGCATCGTTCTCCCTCCATTGCCTTATCGCCCTTTCAGCAGGGCGCTGGGCCTGCACTGTGAAACCCAGAAGTAATCCATACTAGAGAAAGCTGTTGATAAAAGCCAACGACCATTGCAGGTGAAGTCAGAAGGGTGTGCACCAGTCCCCAGATGATGGAATTACCAGACTATTTTTAACCCTATGTTCCTGTGTACAGTGAGTGTCTGTTTCATATGAAAAATGAACTCTCTGCCAAGTGCCCCGGACTCAGTACCTGTTTAGTTCACTTCAGAGTGTGGGGATCGGAAAGCCCTGTTGGCCCGGCACCAGTGCCATCCCCGCCCCTCTGCCGGGCCAGGCGGGCAGGACTTGGGCCTTGACCGTGCTGTCAGGGTTCAGGTCTTTCCCTGCTCTGTCTGCCGAGGAGGTGTCTGTCTTGCTCGTATGGCTCCTATGGCTCACAGACGTGTTTGCATAAGATAGAGCCGCTGTCCTCGAGGAGAACTTGTCCCCAGGAAACACAAAGTGGCACTTAATTCAGCACACTGGCGGTCGGTCCCGCCCAGCGAGGCCCTCCTCTCCCCTCCGTCCAGCATTGGCCTCCTGTGTCAGGGGGACGGCAGTTCCAGTGGACTTGGCTGCTTTTTTATTTATGAGTAGCTTTGCTTATTTGAACTAGAGAAGTTTGCCCCTTGTTAACTCTACTTGAGCTATTAAGATATTTGTTGCATCCTCTGGTAGAATTATCCTGGATAGTTGCAATATCTGTTATTCCCCAGAAGCCTCAGGGTGACTTAAGGCACACTTACTTGAGATCCTGTGTGAAACGTTTTGAGCTTTAATTGTCCGTAGACTTCATAGTCTTAAGAAAAGTCTAATACTATTTCAATATGTTGAAGAGCTGTTACGTATCTTTAGAAGTAAAAGATTCGACGACGTGTTCTGTAGAAATGATTATGGAAAATGACTTGGGGTGTCGGGGCGCGTGCGGTGAGCAGCCCCGTCTCCTCTCCGAGGCTCTCCCTGTCAAAGTAATAGGGTGTCTTAGAAAGGCTTGGAGGTAAACAGCACAAAGCAGTAAGATAAGATTCGTGAAGCTTCTTTGTTCTCTCTTACATAGCCATGTTCCCAGTAGACAGAATCATTTGCAAAGATGGTAATGTGGTAAAGTTCCAGTTCGCCTATTTTAAAATCAGGCCTACAGAATATTTCTGATCTCACGAGGGCCCTGGGACTCCTCCCTGCCTCCTGCCCCACGGTAGCTGTCAGCGCAGGGCATCTTAGGCTCACACTCCGTCTGGGGTCCTGGTAGAAACTGTCCGGGTTGAAATTTTCTGGATTTGAAGCCTGTGGGTTAAACCACAGAATGACCCAATGTCTGAATTTAGCAAATACCTAGTTAGCTAACTAGCAACGTGGAAGAGAAACAGCCAAAATCCAGTCCACTACTTGCTTGCTACAGTAGACCATTCCTAGTGTTAAAAATCCACATTGTTCTCGGTGTTGGTGGTGTGAACGCTGAACGTTTGTGAAGCTCCCACGGAGGCAGGCTTCTCTGTTCAGACCCGGTCTAGTTTCCTCTTTCTCCATATTTTCCCTCATCGTTTAGAAAGAGAAGAGCGAGTATGTTTTCGCTTGAATGTCCTAGCTTGGATACAAAGGCTCTGCTGGGTTTTTTTAAAGTGGGTAATAATTCTTTAATTCTGCGAGGAGATGATTCTACAGAGAACCTTGTCGAGTCCGTCAGCATTCCATTGTTCAGGAGTTCTTCCTGATGTGTACCAAACTACCGTTAAGTGGATGGTTTAGAAGATTAAAGGGAAATAATGAGATATGTGCTACTGTGCTTGTGAAAGTGTAGAGAGCGAGTACTCTGCTAACTTGCTTCCTGTATGCGTGTGATCGAGTCTTTCACTATGACTGTCTGGTTATTTGTAGGCATGAGTTGCTCGAGGAAGCCCGGAGACAAGGTTTACCTTTTGCCCAATGGGATGGGCCAACTGTTGTCGTCTGGCTGGAGGTATAGCCGTCTTTCAATCCTGGATCAAATATGTGACTCATGTGAACGTGTTAATCCATTTCACACAGTGTGCATAACCTTCTGGCCTCAACATTTCCTGTCTCTAGCTCTGGGTTGGGATGCCAGCCTGGTATGTGGCCGCTTGCCGAGCCAACATGAAAAGCGGGGCTATCATGTCCACCCTGTCAGACACGGAGATCCAGCGTGAGATCGGCATCAGCAACCCTCTGCACAGGCTGAAGCTGAGGCTGGCCATTCAGGCGATCACGTCCCTCACGAGTCCGTCAGCCCCTCCTACGTCAAGAACGGTGCGTCTCCCTGAAAGCAGTTTATCCCCTCCTGACGTTGCTTCTCCAAGTCTTCGTAAACACACCCAGGGCTCCGGTTTAAAATTTCAGCCTGCAGAAACATCACAGCTTCTAACGGGTGAAAACTGAGTGGTTAAAAATACTTTATTGAATGCTTTTTTAACAGCCTGGCTTCAGTGGCTGCATTGTAACGTAGAAGTAGGAGTTTCTGAAAACAACAGTAGCAATCACAAATTTAGACATAAATTCATGAAAAGTGAAGGGAAAAAAGCCTCGATCCCCAGTTGCGCTATAAGCAGTGTTTTACTCTAATGTGACGTTGAGCCCCTTGGTGCTTCCATTTTGGGCGCTGAGGGCCCTGGGAGCTCAGGGTTCTGAGCAGTCCATTAGCCTGCGTGTGCGCACGCACCAGGCATTACCTGTGCTCATCCGGTTTGCTCCCCGTGGGGAGACCTCGAACGTCCTTAAAGAGGGTCCTCCTATTTGAAACGTTAAAAACTAATCTAATGAAAACATTAGCGGTTACTGGGAGATAAGGGCAGGCCAACGCCTCATTTCTAAAGTGCAGACTCTTTTCATTGGCCCAGTGCCCACTCTCTGCTTTTAGCTTTTGGTTTACTCTCGAGAGAAAAACCCTGATTAAGAAACCAAGAGCCTCACAGGCATGCTTCTCTGAGTAGCAGGTCAGGGCCCGATTCAGGCCTCAGTTCCTTTGCACAAAAAGTGTTAAGAGCCTTTTTTGTTTGTTTGTTTGATTTTGTCTCTTAGTAAAGAGTTGTGGTAGCGACAGTCAGCCTGTGTTCTCACCTGTTGCACAGACAGCTCTTCTCCCAGTGGAAAGTTTTGTCGCAGTATCCGATCTGGTCCCTGTTCCCCCATCATTTCACATGAGAGTGGCCTTTCTGCAAGTGAAGGCGCTGGGGTGGTTTTCCCCAAGTGTTTATCAACTGTCTTGAGAAAGCTCGCGTCCTGCGAGCTGAGGTTAATGGCCAGTGGTGAATAGCCCGTCCCCCGGGAAGCTCTGCGTTGAGAGCCGCGGGGCCTGGCTGTCCGCGGCTGCAGTGACGGGGACCGGACGTGGGGCCGGTGTTCCGGTACAGTTGCGATTGGGCCTTCTTTTGGACACACTCAGTCCTGCTCCCTGCCTCTTGAGCCCCCCGGCGAGGTTGTGCAGGCCGAGAGGCCCCGTCCTGGGAGCGCCTGCCCCGAGCCGTCTCCCCCAGTCCGGAGCTCGGCTGCGTGGGCTTCCTGGGCTGAGGCCCTTTCCCATGGGGTGGGTTGATGGGCACTGGAGAATTACTCACACTTTGAGAGGCGCAAAATGTATTTTCTTCTCTTTATATTTCACATACCTCAGGGGGTCAGCAGGGCAGATCCAGCTCTAGGAATCATGGGCTCTTCTCGTGTGGCTGACCACACAGCATTAATTAGGTGTGGTCACTCTTTAAGAAGGGCGAGCTGGTCGATGTTCTCTCCTTTTCTACGTGGGCATCTCAAATGAGAAGAGGGGGAGACGGGCCTCGCCTCCCCTGCTCCTCCTGTGTGCCCGTGGCTCACGTGTCTGCCACCTTCCTCTCTGTCACTGCTTCCCTTGCCCTGGATGTGGTGGTCCCTGGGTCACCGTAGACCACAGGAAATGTCTGGTTAATGCATGAGGAGATGGAAACACTCGCGGCCTCGCCACAAATGGTCAGTCCCGCCCCGAGCCTGTCCTCCTCCCAGGGCACCCCACTTACAAGCGGCGCCATTCCCGGCCTTTTTGTGGGAAACAGAAAGGTCATTTTACACTCAGTTGTTCCTGATAAGTATTTCCGCTAGGTATTAGTCAAATGTATAAAATAGGATCCGTATTTTGTCTTATTTTCGATTTTTCCAGGAACTTTACATTGGTAGGCCCTCTCTCTTTAGAGTAGGTTGAATTCACACCTCCTTTAGGGAGAGGCCTCGGACGAACACTCCATTTTGAGGGTCTGGCCCATTTTCTCCCTCGCTGAGTGTGCTTGCCGGGGGGGCCTCGGCTCCTGCACGAGAAGCTGGGATTGTTGTTTTGCATGCGTTTTGCATGATACCTTGATTTCTCGAACTTTCCCCTCCGTCTCGCTGCACCTTCTGAAGTTGATCTGCTTGCCTTACTAAGCTCACCGATACTAACAGCTGTGTTCTTTTCATTCCTAACCACGTAACATCAGGAGGATGAGGAGGGAAGCTGGGCTCAGGTTGGAGACTTTCTATACTATATTCTTCACTATATGTACAGCAACAAAAAGAATTGGCGTATGAAAACTCGTAATTTACTTTTCTTGACATTTTTAACATCTTAACTTTTTCAGAAGATTGTTAACGATTTGAAAGCATTAGGCGGAAGCAGAGCGTAGAGTTAAAGAGCACGTCTCATGGACAATTTTGAACCTCTCTTCCGTGGGGCCGTGGTGTCAGTTCTGGTTAGCGTAGACGGCTCTGTGTAGCAGACCGGCTTCTGGACGCGGTCCTGGGGCTTCGGCGGCTCCTGACATTGCGGATTTAAGTACCCGCTTGGGTAACTTAACCGCAAGGTCTGCCGGTGGGAAAACTGAATTCTGAGAACTTTCCAGCACAGGAGTTGCTGTGGAGACGTCACGTCCGGGTCTTCGTGTTGGTGTTTTACTAAGTGCTGATCAAAAGGCTTTCTTACTAATGGAATTCTCAGAAATTAAGCCTCTTCTTGCTTAATGTACTTTTCCGTTTTCAGCTCCCCAGCTCTTCAGCTCACAAAAAGCTGCCACACGTGTCTTGCAGCCTTCCTCTGAGACAGCTCGACTAACACAGCGATGTCCCTGCCTGTGACCCCACCAGCGTTGCTGTGTGACATGCCGCACTTTAGGGACCCGCACAGCCACGCGGTGTGAGCAGGCGGCGTCTCCCGAGGCTCTTGCTGAGGGCGGAGCGCTCAGGGTCCTCACGGGATCCTTGTATGTCTGAAAAGAATCAGGATAGTTTCAAATCAGAATTTTCCTGAGTACAAGTTGTTGGTTGAAATGCCAGTTTCCCTCTGTTTGTATTCCCAACGTAAAGCCAATTCTCTCTCTCTTTTTAACAAAAGAAGAGAGAAGCTATAATATGATGGTGTGAGCCCTCTGCTCCTGATTTGGGCCTTCTGTGCTGCTACGCCAGATAAGTATCCTCATTAATGATTTAACCTGGCCAGCTAGCTCTTTACAAGGCCACTAATGACCATCAGTGAATTAAAAAGGGTGCATTTCGTAATTACTTAAATGTCGGTGTATTTCACACTAGGAAGCAGAACTTTGTCAGCACTTGAGTAGGAAATTCCCTGTGTCAGGGGCACGAGGTGTAAATTAAATAAGCAGAATGTTTGCTCTCTGCAGTAGAAATGCAAACACGGGTGAGCTGTGCCCGCGGCAGCAGAGTTAGCCAACACTCAGTGTTCCTAGTAAGCAAGAGCTGCTCTCGCTGTCGCCTCCCCTAGATGAGAGGAGTGAAGAGGCTTCCTGGGCTCTGTGAGGCCGCCCGGTCTGCTGAGGGCCGCGGTCACACAGTGTTCCTCTCCTGTGCCCTTACCTCGTGGCCAGCTCTGAAGCCGAGGGGAGGTTCAAGGTTTCCTCGGGCCCTCGGGAAGAAAGCATCAAGGTGTGGTGAGAGCCGTGGGTGCCTTCATTTAGCAAGTGGCACATGTGGGCTGTCTGTGGGAGGCTGTGCTGCTTGCTGCAGACACAGGAGTGAGCGGGACAGCCACAGTCCCTGCCGCCGGCCCTCACAGTTTACAGAGATCACAGAAGTGTGTTTGTGATCATTTCAGTGGTGGATTAGCAGGCCCTGGGCAGTGGCTGCCTCTTCTGGCCCAGGTGTTGTCCGATGATGGAGATCCGTGTCAAGGGCTTTTTCAGAAGGCTCTGATGGCGGCCCGGGAGATGGAGGGCTCCCTGGACTGGGCCTGATCCTCAGTCGCTGACCTACGTTATCTGACGCTGACCACTTAAGAAGTGTGACTAGAGTGTATGATGAGTAAACAAAAAGGAGGAGGGTTCCGCTTCCATGGAATTCTCTTATTTAGAAATCTTTGCGTTGTGTGCCCATTTAAGAATACGTAATCACAGGCAAGGAAATGAGACCAGATGCTCATGCGTAAGTCTCAGGCATATGAGATGAGAGTAAGGTTTGAAAGAGTGAAAAACATGACAGTGTGATGATTTCCTGAAAATGTTTGATGTTTTTCCCACTCATGGTTGCTTAGAGAAAATAGTGAAAATGTTTTTTTCTGTTCGAATTTGAGCATTCTTGTTGGAGTGTGAGTCATTTCTTCCAGCTTGATTGGTGTAAGTGATAAATTAGACCAGAGGCCATGTTTTCAAGGCAGAGCACGGTAGTAGTTGAGAGGGACTGTGTCCAAGGATTCCGTGATGGGACTGCAGAAGGCCTGCGGGCGCAGCTGGTCTTGGACAGAGGGGCAGCGAGTGCCTTTTTTGGATATGTCTGTAGATACATATAATATGTGTGCTTATTTTTCATTGTACAAAGCTTGGCTGTGTTCTGTTAGATTTATCCCTAAGGATTTCATGACTTTGATGACATTGTGAATGGCATTTTGTAAATTTCAGTTTCCAGTTCACTTCTGGTATTTAGAAGCCCAGCTCGTGTTTGTGTCCTGGCCTTGTGTCCTGCCGCTTTGCTAAGCTCGCTGTAGTTCTCACAGCCAGTTTGTAGGTGCATTTTCTATGTTGCTAATCAGGTCATCTGCAAATAAAGACAGGTTTTTTTTTTCCAATTCCTATGCTTTTGATTTCTTTTTCTTGCCTTGTTACCGTGGCTAGGAGTTGCACCGCAGCGCTGAATAAAATTAGTGAGAACAGACCCTTTGTTCCTGATCTCAGGAAGAATACATTGTCTTTCACCTTTAAGTGTGATGTCAGCCCTGTGTTTGCTGTAGATGCCCCTTATCAGGTTGAGGCCGTTTTCTTCCATTGCTAGATTGCTGAGATTTCCATAAATGAATGATGAATTTTGTCAAATGCTTTTTCTGCATCTTTTGAGATGATATAGTGGTATTTCTTTTGAATCCATTGATAGGATGAATGTCATTGATTTTTCAAATGTTGACCCAACCTTATGTTCCTAGGATGAATCTCACTTGTCGTGATAGCTTATTCTTTTAATTTATTATTGATTTAATTTGCTCATATTTTGTCCAGGAATTTTGCATCTGTGTCTATGAGAGATACTGGTCTGTAGTTTTCTTGTAATGTCTTTGTCTGGTTTTGGTAGTATCAGGATAGTGCTGGCTTCATAGGATGAGTTAGGCATTTCTTCTCCATTTTTTTGGAATAATAGTGTAGAATTGTTATTTTTTCCATAAATATTTGGTAAGATTCACCAGTGAAGACATTTAAGGTAAAGATTTTATGTGTATGTGAGAGAAAGTTTATAACTGCAAATTTGAGTCCTGATAAGATACAACTTATCTCTTTCTTATGAGTTGCTCTCATAGATGATGTCTTTTGCCCATTTTATCTAAGTTGCTTACAGTTGTTCACAGTTTTCCCTTTCAGTGTCTATGTCCTATAGTGTGTCCCCTCTTTCATTCTTGATGTTGGTAATGTACGTCTTTTCTTTTTTCTTAGTCACTCTGTCTAGGGCTTAGTCAATTTTACTGATCTTTATGAAGAACCAGATTTTAGTTTCATAGTTTTATTTTTCTTGTTTCTGTTTCATTGATTTCTGCTCTTTTATTTTCTTCCTTCTGCTTGCTGTGGATTTCATTTGTTCTTCTTTTTCAAGTTTTTTAAGGTAGAATCTTACATTGTTGTTTTGAGACCTTCCTTCATTTACGACATAAGTGTTTAATACTATAAATTTCCCTCAAGACACTGCTTTAGCCATGTCCTACAATTTTTGAATAGATTGTGTTTCACTTTCATTCAGTTAGAAATATTTTCCCGTTTCTCTTGTTTTCTTCTTTGGCACGTGGGTTATTTAGCCGTATGCTAATTTCCAAATACTTGAGAATTTTCTAGATATCTTTTTATTATTGATTTCTAATTTAATTCTGTTGAGGTCAGAGAACATAGTTTGTATGATTTCAGTCCCTTTAGATCTGTTGAGATTTGTCTTGGAGAATCCCATACGCACTTGAAATGAACGTATTCTGCTGTTATTGGGTGGGGTGTTCCACGAAACGTCACTTAGGTCAAGCTGGTCAATAGTGTTGTTTAAGGCTTCTGGATCCTTACTGAGGGGGTCTGTCTGCCTGTTTTGGCTTCTTTGTTCCATCAGTGACTGAGTCAGAGGAGGGTTGAGGTCTTGTGACTGTAACTGTGGATTTTTCTGTTTCTCCTTTCAGTTCTGTCAGTTGTTGTCTTGCTTCTCTCTTCTTTTAAAACTATTTTTCAGTTCACTTTTTTTTTAAGATTTTATTTTTCCTTTTTCTCCCCAAAGTCCCCTGGTATGTAATTGTATGTTTTTAGTTGTGGGTCCTTCTCGTTGGGGCATGTGGGACGCCACCTCAACATGGCTTGATGAGCAGTGTCATATCCAGGCCCAGGATGCAAACCGGTGAAACCCTGGGCTGCTGAAGCGGAGTGCGCCAACGTAACCACTCAGCCACGGGGCCGGCCCCTTCAGTTCACTTTTTACATGGATTTTGAAATTAACAGATTTTTTGTTGAGGAAATTTGGAAAACAAAGTGTTAAAATTAAAACCAGCCACAGATATTTTTGTGTACAGTTGGATTGATCCTTCAAACTTGTTCATGAGTCGTGATCATTCTTTGTTGTTATATTATTATACACAAAAATTACTTCAGAAAGATCATGTGTTATCAGCTACATTTTTATTGTGGTTGGGGAAATAGGTTAAATTTATAAACACGAATGAGTCATAGGTTTTCAGTGGTATAATACCTTCTGTTAAAATTCTACTGACAAATTTAAAAGGTAGTACATAGGAGATCAAATTATTTTGAAATGATAAAGAACAGTGTTGTCATTCATTTAAGCTTTAAGGATATGTAATAGGTTAAAAATCCAGTTTAAAGATTATTTAAACTGCCCTTGTGACCTCTTGGGTGTTCTTTTTCCTGAACTGATCGTACTTGCTTGTTGAAAGCAGACGCTCGCCTACGGGGACATGAACCATGATTGGATCGGGAACGAGTGGCTGCCCAGCCTGGGCCTCCCGCAATACCGCAGCTACTTCATGGAGTGCCTGGTGGACGCGCGCATGCTGGACTATCTCACCAAGAAGGACCTGCGCGGGCAGCTGAAGATGGCGGACAGCTTCCACAGGTCAGTTGTTGCACATAGTTCCTGCTCGTTGGCTAGGAGGCTTTTGACTGTTTCCATCTGTAATTTTGTTTTTTTTGTAAATAGAAAGAGCTTCCAGTATGGAATTATGTGCCTGCGAAGGCTGAATTATGACCGAAAAGAACTGGAAAGAAAAAGAGAAGAAAGCCAGAATGAAATAAAAGGCTAGTACATTACGTTTAATTGATTTAGCGTATTTCTGCTTCCCAGTGTATTAGCAGCCTAAGTGATTTCCTAGTTTCTTTAAATTAAAAAAAATATTTTTTTTTATTGTGGTCATAATAGTTTATAACATTGTGAAATTTCAGTTGTACATTAATATTTGTCAGACACCATGTGAGTGTGCCGCTTCGCCCCTTGTGGCCACCTTCCACACCCCTTGCCCCTTGTAACCACTAAATTGTTCTCTTTGTCCGTAAGTTTGATTATCTTCTACATAGGAGTGAAATCATCCAGTGTTTGTCTTTCTCCATTTGGCTTATTTCTCTTCACAGGATGCCCTCAAGGTCCATCCATGTGGTTGCGAATGGGACGATTACATCTTTTTTTTTATGGCTGAGTAGTATTCCATTGTGTATTTATATACCCCATACTCTTTATCCAATCATCCGTCGATGGGCACTTGGGCTGCTTCCACATCTTGGCTATTGTGAATAATGCTGCGATGAACATGGGGTACCTAAGTCTCTTTGAATTGTGGATTTCAGTGATAAATACCCAGTAGTGGGTTAGCTGGGTTGTATGGAATTTCTATTTTTAATTTTTTGAGAAATCTCCGTACTGTTTTCTGCAGTGGCTGCACCGGTTTGCATTCCCACCAGCAGTGGATGAGGGTTCCCTTTTCTCTACAACCTCTCCAACGCTTGTTGTTTTTTGTCTTGGTGATTATAGCCATTCTAATGGGTGTAAGATATCTAAGTGTAGTTTTTTGCTTTTTGGGTTTTTTTTTAAAGACGGGCACCTGAGCTAACATCTGTTGCCAATCTTTTTTTTCTTTTTTCCCCTTCTTCTTCTCCCCAAGGCCTGCCAGTACGTAGTTGTATCCTCCAGTTGCACGTCCTTCTGTCTGTGCTATGTGGGATGCCACCTCAGCATGGCTTGATGAGCGGTGCCATATCTCCACCCAGGATCTGAACCAGCGAAACCCTGGGCCTCTAAAGCAGGGCATGGGAACTTAACCACTCGGCCACGGCCCCGGCCCCTAAATGTAGTTTTGATTTGCATTTCCCTGATGATTAGTGATGTTGAGCATCTTTTCATGTGCCTATTGGCCATCCATCTATCTTCTTTGGAAAAATGTCTGTTCGTATCCTCTGCCTACTTTTTGATTGGGTTGTTTGTTTTTTTTGTTGTTCATTTGTGTGAGTTGTTTCTATATTATGGAGATTAACTCCATGTCGGATATATGATTTGCAAATATTTTCTCCCATTTGGTGGGTGGTTTTTTCATTTTAATCTTGATTTCCTTTGACTTCCAGAAGCTCTTTAGTCTGATGAAGTCCCACTTGTTTATTTTTTTCTTTTGTTTTCCTTGTCTGGGTAGACATGGTATTCAGTAAGATCCTTTTAAGTCTGATGTCAAAGAGTGGACTGCCTGTATTTTCTTCCAGAAGTTTTATGGTTTCAGCTCTTACCTTCAAGTCTCTGGTCCATTTTGAGTCTATTTTTGTGTATGGAGAAAGGTAGTGGTCTACTTTCGTTGTTTTGCATGTGGCTGTCCAGTTCTCCCAGCACCATTTATTGAAGAGGCTTTCCTTTCTCCATTGTATATTCTTAGCTCCTTTGCCGAAGATTAGCTGTCTGTAGATGTGTGGTTTTATTTCTGGGCTTTCGGTTCTCTTCCATTGATCTGTGTGCCTGTTTTTGTACCAGTACCATGCTGTTTTGATCACTATGGGTCTGTAGTACGTTTTGAAGTCAGGCACTGTGATGCTCCAGCTTTGTTGTTCTTTCTCAGGATTGCTTTGGCTATTCAGGGTCTTTTGTTGACCCATGTGAATTTTAAGATTCTTTGTTCTATGAAGAATGTCATTGGGATTCTGATTGGGATTCCATTGAATCTATAGATTGCTTTAGGTAGAATGGACTTTTTTTTTTTTTAGGAAGATCAGCCCTGAGCTAACTACTGCCAATCCTCTTCTTTTTGCTGAGAAAGACTGGCCCTGAGCTAACATCCATGCCCATCTTCCTCTACTTTGTATGTGGGACGCCTTCTACAGCATGGCTTTTGCCAAGCAGTGCCCCGTCCGCACCCAGGATCCGAACCGGTGGACCCCGGGCTGCTGAGAAGCAGAACGTGCGCACTTAACCGCTGCACCACCGGGCCGGCCCCTAGAATGGACATTTTAACTATGCTTATTCTTCCAAATCCATGTGCATGGAATATCTTCCCATTTCTTTTGTCATTATTGATTTCTTTCAGTGATGTCTTATAGTTTTCCTTGTATAGATCTTTTTATTTTTTATTTTTTTATCGCAGTAACATTTGATTATAACATTATATAACTTTCAGATGTACATCATAGCATGTTTCAAATTCTATGTAGATTCCATCATGTTCACCACCCAAAGACTAATTACAAGCCATCACCACACACGTGTGCTTAATCACCCCTTTCACCCTCCCCCTGTTAAGTTTATTCCTAGGTATTTTTTTTTCATGTTGTGAGATTTTTTACTTTATTTTATTTTTTAAAAAAATTTTTATTGAGTTAATGATAGGTTACAATCTTGTGAAATTTCAGTTATGTATTATTGTCTGTCAGTCGTGTTGTAGGTGCAACCCTTCACCCTTTGTGCCCACCCCCCCACCCCCCCTTCCCCTGGTAGCCACTAATCTGTTCTCTTTGCCCACAGGTTTAAATTCCTCATAGGGGTGGAGTCACACAGAGATTGTCTTGTCTATCTGGCTTATTTCACTTAACATAATTCCCTCAGGGTCCATCCATGTTGTTGCAAATGGGACGATTTTGTTCTTTTTTATGGCTGAGTAGTATTCCATTGTATATATGTACCACATCTTCTTTATCCAGTCATCTGTTGATGGGCACTTAGGTTGCTTCCATGTCTTGGCTATTGTAAATAATGCTGCCGTGAACATTGGGGTGCATAGGACTTTTGGAATTGCTGACTTCAAGCTCTTTGGATAGATACCCAGTAGTGGGATGGCTGGATCGTATGGTAGTTGTATTTTTAATTTTTTGAGGAATCTCCATACTGTTTTCCATAGTGGCTGCACCAGTTTGCATTCCCGCCAGCAGTGTATGAGGGTTCCTTTTTCTCCACAACCTCTCCAACATTTATCACTATTTGTTTCAGTTATTTTTGTCACTCTAATGGGTGTAAGGTAATATCTTAGTGTAGTTTTGATTTGCACTTCCCTGATGATCAGCGATGATGAGCATCTTTTCATGTGCCTATTGGCCATCCATATATCTTCTTGGGAGAAATGTCTGTTCATGTCTCCTGCCCATTTTTTGATCGGGTTGTTTAATTTTTTGTTGTTGAGTTGTGTGAGTTCTTCATCTGTTATGGATATTAAGCCTTTGTCGGATGTATTACTTGGAAATGTTTTTTCCCAGTTAGTGGGTTGTTTTTTTGTTTCACTCCTGTTTTCCCTTGCCTTGAAGAAGCGCTTTCGTCTGATGAAGTCCCATTTGTTTATTCTTTGTATTGTTTCCCTTCTCTGAGAAGACATGGTGTCCGAAAAGATCCCTTTAATACTGATGTCAAAGAGTGTACTTCCTATATTTTCTTCTGGAAGCCTTATGGTTTCAGGTCTTACCTTTAGGTCTTTGATCCATTTTGAGTTCATTTTGGTGAATGGTGAAAAAGAATGGTCCAATTTTCATTCTTTTACATGTGGCTTTCCAGTTTTCCCAGCGCCGTTTGTTGAAGAGACTTTCTTTTCTCCATTGTAGGCCCTCAGCTCCTTTGTCGAAGATTAGCTGTCCATAGATGTGTGGTTTTATTTCTGCGCTTTCAGTTCTTTTCCATGGATCTGTGCACCTGTTTTTGTACCAGTACCATGCTGTTTTGATTACTGTAGCTTTGTGGTATGTTTTGAAGTCAGGGATTGTGATGCCTCCAGCTTTGTTCTTCTTTCTCAGGATTGCTTTAGCAATTCAGGGTCTTTTGTTGTCCCATATGAATTTTAGGATTCTTTGTTCTATTTCTGTAAAGATGTCATTGGGATTCTGATTGGGATGGCGTTGAATCTGTAGATTGCTTTAGGTAGAGTGGATATTTTAACTGTGTTTATTCTTCCAATCCATGTGCATGGAATGTCTTTCCATCTCTTTATGTCGTCATCCATTTCTTTCAGAAAAGCCTTGTAATTTTCATCGTATAGGTCTTTCACTTCCTTAGTTAAATTCACCCTGAGGTATGTTCTTCTTTTTGTTGCGATTATGAATGGTATTGTGTTCTTGAGTTCTTTTTCTGTTAGTTTGTTATTAGAGTATAGAAATGCTACTGATTTATGTAAATTGATTTTATATCCTGCTACTTTGCTGTAGTTGTTGATTACTTCTAAAAGTTTTCCAATGGATTCTTTGGGGTTTTCTATCTATAAGATCACGTCGTCTGCAAATAGCGAGAGTTTCACTTCTTCCGCCCCTATTTGGATTCCTTTTATTCCTTTTTCTTGCCTGATTGCTCTGGCCAGGACCTCCAGTACTATGCTGAATAAGAGTGGTGATAGAGGGCATCCTTGTCTCGTTCCGGTTCTCAGGGGGATGGTGCCCAGTTTTTGCCCATTGAGTATGATGTTGGCTGTGGGTTTGTCATCTATGGCCTTTATTGTGTTGAGGTAGTTCCCGTCTATCCCCATTTTGTTGAGTTTTTATCATAAATGGCTGTTGGATCTTGTCAAATGCTTTCTCTGCATCTATTGAGATGATCATGTGGTTTTTATTCCTCAGTTTGTTGATGTGGTGTATCACATTGATTGATTTGTGGATGCTGAACCATCCCTGTGTCCCTGGTATGAATCCCACCTGATCATGATGTATGATCCTTTTGATGAATTACTGTATTCTGGTTGCCAAAATTTTGTTGAGAATTTTTGCATCTGTGTTCATCAGCGATACTGGCCTGTAGTTCTTTTTCATGCTGTCCTTGTCAGGCTTTGGTATCAGCATGATGTTGGCCTCGTAGAATGTGTTAGGAAGTGTTCCATCCTCCCTAATTTTTTGGAATAGCTTGAAAAGGATAGGTATTAAATCCTCTCTGAAAGTTTGGTAAAATTCCCCAGGAAAGCCATCTGGTCCTGGGGGTTTATTCTTTGGGTGCTTTTGATGGCTGTTTCAGTCTCTTTGCTTGTGACTGGTCTGTTCAGATTGTCTCCTCCTTCTTGAGTGAGCTTTGGGAGATTGTAGGAGTCCAAGAATTTATCCATTTCCTGTAGGTTATCCATTTTGCTGGCATATAGTTTTTGCGTAGTATTCTCTTATAATCCATTGTATTTCTGTGGAGTCTGTTGTTATTTCTCCTCTTTTATTTCTGATTTTGTTTATTTGAGCTTTCTCTCTGTTTTTCTTTGTAAGTCTGGCTAGGAGTTTGTCAATTTTATTTACCTTCTCAAAGAACAAGCTCTTTGTTTCATTAATCCTTTCTACTGCCTTTTTTGTTTGAATACCATTTATTTCTGCTCTGATTTTTATTATTTCTCTCCTTCTGCTGACTTTTGGCTTTGTTTGTTCTTCTTTCTCTAATTCAGTTAGGTGTGGTTTAAGATTGCTGATTTTCTGGTTTGTTAAGATGTCCCTGAATGGCGATGAATTTTCCTCTTAATAGAGCTTTTACTGCATCCCATATGAGTTGGTATAGCATGCTATCATTTTCATTTGTCTCCAGGTATTTTTGGATTTCTTCTTTAATTTCTTCCATGATCCATTGCTTGTTCAATAGCGTATTGTTTAGTCTCCACATCCTTGTGCCTTTCTCAGCTTCTTCCTTGTAATTAATTTCTAGCCTTATAACATTATGATCGGAGAAGATGCTCGTTATTATTTCAATTTTTTTAAATTTGTAGAGGCTTGCCTTGTTTCCCAACCTATGGTCTATCCTTGAGAATGTTCCATGCACGCTTGAGAAGCATGTGTATTCTGCTGTTTTTGGATGAAGCATTGTATATATATCTGTGAAGTCCAACTGTTTTAGCTTTTCGTTTAGCTCCACTGTTTCTCTGTTGATTTCCTGTCTGGATGATCTATCCATTGATGTGAGTGTCGTGTTGAGGTCCCCTACTATTTTTGTGTTATTTTTGATATCTTCTTTTAGGTTTGTTAATAGTTACTTTATGAACTTTGGTGCTCCTGTGTTGGGGGCATAGATATTTATAAGCGTTATTTCTTCTTGATGAAGTGTCCCTTTGATCATTATATATTGGCCCTCTATGTGTCTCTTTACCTGCCTTATCTTGAAGCCTGTTTTGTCTGATATAAGCACTGCGACCCCTGCTTTCTTTTGTTTGCTATTGGCTTGGAGTGTTGTCTTCCAGCCCTTCACTCTGAGCCTGTGTTTGTCCTTGGAGCTGAGGTGTGTTTCCTGGAGGCAACAAATTGTTGGATCTCGTTCTTTAATCTATTTTGCCACTCTGTGTCTTTTTATTGGCGAGTTCAATCCGTTTACGTTGAGGGTGAGTATTGATGCATGAGGGCTTAATGCTGTCATTCTGTTGCTCGTTTTCCGGTTTTCCTGTGTTTCCTTTGTTTCTTGTCCTGTGTGTTTTAGCCTACCCATTGACTTCTGCAGTTTCTTAGGCTGGGTTTCTTAGATTTTTCCTTATTTATGTTTTATGTTTCTGTTCTGTTTTTCAGTTTAGTGGCTACCCTGAAGTTTGTATTCAGAATCTCGTGTATAACATAGTCCATTTTCTGGTGGTCTCTTACTTCCTTAGCCTAGATTGTTTCAGTCCCTTTCCTCCTCCCCTCCGAAATTATTATTTTCATCTCTTATTCCAACTTGTGTTGTGAGTTTGTGGTTAGAGTGATAAGATTATCTTTGCTTTGGTGATTTCCTTCCCTTTATCCTAATGCTATAGTTGAATATTTGCTATCCTATTTAGCTTCTGTCTATTTGTCTCCCTACTCTGTGTTTTGTGACCCCTTACTCCCTTTTTTTCTTTTTTCAGGTATGAGGGCCTTCTTGAGGATTTCTTGTAGTGAAGGTCCTGTGACTACAAAGTCCCTTAGCTTTTGTTTGTCTGGAAAAGATTTAATTTCTCCCTCCTATCTGAAGGATATTTTTCCTGGATAGAGTATTCTTGGCTGAAGATTTTTATCCTTTAAAGTTTTGAATATGTCATTCCAATCTCTCCTAGCTTGTAAGGTTTCTGTCGAGAAATCCGCTGAAGGTCTGATAGGGGTTCCTTTGTAGGTTCTTTTCTTCTGCCTTGCTGCCCTGAGTATTCTTTCTCTGTCCTTTATTTTTGCCATTTTTACTACTATGTACCTTGCAGTAGGTCTTTTTACATTGACAAATGTAGGAGATCTGAAAGCTTCCTCCACACACATTTCTCTCTCAATCCCTAGATTTGGGAAGTTCTCTTCTATGATTTCGTTGAGCACACTTTCTGCTCCATTTTCGTTTTCCACGCCCTCAGGAATTCCGATGATTCTTAAGTTGCATTTTCTCATTGAGTCAGCTATTTCTCTGAGCTTTTCTTCAGTTTTTTTAATTCTTAGTTGCCTTTCTTCCTCTGTCTGGAGTCATTCAGCCTGTCTTTGATTATGCTAGTTTGCTCCTCTATGGTGTCTACACGGACATTCAGGGAATCTGTATTCTGTTTTATCTGGTCCATTGTGTTTTTCGTCTCTAGTGTTTCTAATTGATTCTTCTTTATAATTTCAATCTCTTTTGTGAAGTAACTCCAGAACTTGTTGACTTGTTTCTCTATATTTCCCTTTACCTCATTGAGTATTTTGAGGATAGCTATTTTGAACTCCTCTTCACTTACTTTACCCATTTCCAAGCCCTCAGGACATAATTCTGTGTTTTTATTGTTTCCTTTTGGACTGGAACTTTTATAAATTGCTGGATGGTAGAGGAGAGGTTTTTGCGCATGATGCTGTTATTTGGTTGCAGGTACAGCCTGTCGCCACTAGATGGGGGTCGAGAGCCTTGGTTCTGAGCCCTGCGCCTTCAGCCGCGATGGTGGCGCCCAGCATGGGTTGAGGGAGGAGGGACACTTTCTCTCATGCCGACCTGGATTGGCACAGCTCTCGCTCTCTGGTCTCCCAGGGCCCTGGCTTGCTGGGGTTCCCCCACGCGAAAGCTGTCCCTTGTTAGAGGGTTTCCGCTGCTCCAGCGGTGGGAGTCCTGCACAATCTCCCAATGCATGGCCCCTCCCTTGCTCCTTCTCACACCCACGGCAGCGATCCCAGTCTCTAGGGGAGGGAGCGAAGACCCCGTTCCAGCTCCTCTGAGGGCGGCTCCAGCCTCTCTGCCTTCGGTCGTTTGGCTGCTGTGGGTCTGTGAGGATTTCTGTTATTGGGATTTTTTTTTTTTTGGTTGGAAAGCAGTTGCTCTTTTTAGTTGTAATTTGGAGGGGAGAGAGTCCTGGGTGAGCTCACGCTGCCATGTTGCTGACGTCACCCCTATTTCTAGATATTTTATTCTCTTTGTTGCGATTGTAAATGGGATTCTATTCTTGAGTTCTTGTTCTGTTAGTTTGTTATTAGAGTAGAGAAATGCAACTGATTTTTGTAAGTAGACTTTGTATCCTGCAACTTTGCTGTAGATGTTTATTTCTAATAGTTTTCCCATGGCTTCTTTTTTTTTTTTTTAAAGATTGGCACCTAGGCTAACAACTGTTGCCAATCTTTTTTTTTTTTTTTTTTTCTGCTTTATTTCCCAAACCCCCCTGGTACATAGTTGTATATCTTAGTTGCATGTCTTTCTAGTTGTGGGATGTGGGACGCCGTCTCAACGTGGCCTGATGAGCAGTGCCATGTCCGTGCCCAGGATCCGAACCCTGGGCTGCCTCAGCGGAGCGCGTGAACTTAGCCACTCAGCCGCCGAGCCGGCCCCGCCATGGCTTCTTTAGGGTTTTCTCTATATAAAATCATGTCGTCTGCAAACAGTGAGAGTTACACTTCTTCACTGCCAATTTGGATTCCTTTTCTTTCTTTTTCTTGCCTATTGCTCTGGCCCAAACCTGCAGTACTATGTTCAGTAAGAGTGGTGGGAGTGGGCTCCCTTGTCTTGTTCCTGTTCTCAGGGGGATGGCGCTCAGTTTTTCCCCGTTGAGTATGATGCTGGCTGTGGGTTAGTGATTTCCCATTTTTAAAAATATTAGGAAATTTGTTAAGTGGAGAAAACTAGTCTGGCATCCTTACAGAGGAGGGAGGGTTGGAGATGAGTGCTTTGAAGACCCTCCTCTCATGGCCTGGTGGTTAAAGTCTGGCCCCCAGCACTCAGCGGCCCAGGTTCACTCCCTGGCCGCAGCACCACAGCACCTGTCTGTCTGCGGCCGTGCTGTGGGGCAGCTTGTGACTTACCACCAGGGTGCGCCACCACGCCCTGCGGCTCTGGGAGGAAGCACGGTCCTCCTCTGAGCCACAGCACCTGTGCCTACTTTCTTGTGCTTACGTCAGTCTGCGCGAACCGTCTCAAGGGGAACACTCCTCCTGTGACTTGTTCTGACGTGTGTACTCCTTCACTCAGAAATGCCACCCCCTGCCACACTGCTGGGTAACAGCAGGGCACAGACGGGCAGGACTCTGCTGTCGGCTCACTGGACTCCAGTGTGGCGATTCTGCTCTAGCCACTTATCAGAGGGCTTCAGGAGCACAGACGGAGCCCTGTGGCTCTGCCTCCAGGGCTCAGGGGGCAGCACAGAGGCGCTGGTTCAGCTGGGCCTTGGAGGTGGAGGAGGAGCTCCTTAGCAGGGGACGATGGCAGAGGCGGCTCAGTGAGAGCGCAGGTGGGGAGATGCAATGGGAGCCTCTCACCCGGCATGCCTCGAAAGCATCGACTACAATAGTCTGCTTTTAAGTAAGACGATAACGATTAAGCTCAAAGTAAAATCTCCCAGAATTTTCAGAATAAAGAAATCACTAACAACAGTCATAATAATAGGTAAGACTTAAGAACTCGAAGCACTTTCAGAGGTTAATTATTTAATCCTTCCCACAACCCCGTGCGTGTGAGTGCTGTCTTCTTCCCCAGGTTTTACGAAGAAAGAAACTGAAGACAAAACTGGTTGAGGACACAGCCCGTTTAAAGGATAGTCTGGTCATGATTGAGCTAACGTGAATCACAAGAAAAACCGTAAGCCAGCTTTTATACTATATATATATACACACTTTATACTATATATGTAGTGCGTATATTTTATACTATATATATATAGTGTGTGTGTGTATAGTATAAAAGGGCATTGGAAATAAAATGGGTAAATCAGTTTTGTCTGTTTTCTGTATCTGTTTTAAATCTTTTTATAGTTGACAAAAGTTGTCTTTGGAAGTGATTGGTGAGCATCCGGAGATATTTTTATGGAGTGGCTATTTTTAGATCTCTACTAGAGCGAGTTTAATAATGTATCACTTCGTGTGGTGTAAGATCTTCCCCCCAGTCTCTGATATGCTGGAGAGTATCTTTAAGTTTCTCTCTTTTTAAAATGAGACAACAAAAAAGGCTTCAAGGAAACAAGCTTCAAGATTACAAATGAGAGATTTGTGTTGAATCGAGCAGGGCGCCAACTCCTTCTCTGACGAAAAGAAAGTGTTTCAGAAACTCTGAAGGCTGTAGAGGAAGCGTGCTCGTGCCTGGTGGGCATTCAGCTTCTTCTCTGTCCTTCTGGTTTCTGACCCTGGATCCTCCTCATTTTCTGTTCTCTAGAAAATAAATGTCCGTAAGAACTTCATTGCTCTTGGGTTCTTTGGCAGCATGAGTTCTAGTGGGACAGTTTCCCTTCGATGGAGGAGGGCCGAGGCATGACCTCTAAATGCAGCAGCGGTTGCCTGCCCACCTTCTGTGTGCTGTTACAGGTGTGCATGATGAAGACAGCTTTGTGCAGACGCCGTTCTAATTGTTTCTGTTCACCTGTAGACGTGCTTGTGTGGAGCAACGATCGAGTGATTCGCTGGATCCTCTCAATTGGTCTTAAAGAATATGCAAACAATCTGGTGGAGAGTGGCGTTCACGGTGCACTTGTGGCCTTAGATGAAACCTTCGATTTCAGCGCACTGGCGCTCTTGTTACGGATCCCTAAGCAGAACACACAGGTATGCTGCAGAGCCGGCCCGGCTCTCACTCAGCGTTCAGTCAGGTCTCCTGATGGAGACGTCTAGCTGGTTAACTGAGTGGACACAAAACTTCACAGTACCTCAGACAACTATCCCTAATCCACAAAATACTGGTTCCAAACCAGCAATGCTTAATTCTTCATTAGTTTTGCTTGTCCTTCCATTTTCTGTTGTCAGCATGAGAGTCTTGCAATACAAAAAACAAGGGGAAACTTCATTCAAGTCCATATGCTCGTAGGAGTGATGACGTGTATTTAGTTCTTACGTGGAAAGAGAAATGCTCATAGGTACACCGATGGAGATTCTGTTTATTTTGTTTCTATTGCCCTGTGTGATTCTTTTTGACACACGGGCTCACCTGAGAATCAGGAAATTTATTCTTCTTCTACAGAAGATTGTATGTCTTTTGCCAATACCCCCCATCCCCCCACCAGCACCAACCCACAGAGCACACTTTCGTAGATAGTCTGCCAGCGGTCATGGGTCCCTTTCCCTGAAAGCCCATCCATGGGCTCCGCAGGAATCCCCTAATTTAAAATGTGGTTGTGGGGGCCAGCCCGGTGGTGCAGCGGTTAAGTGCGCACGTTCCGCTTCTCGGCAGCCCAGGGTTCGCCGGTTCGGATCCCGGGTGCAGACGTGGAACCACTTGGCAAGCCATGCTGTGGCAGCGTCCCACATATAAAATAGAGGAAGATGGGCATGGATTCTAGCTCAGGGCCAGTCTTCCTCAGCAAAAAAGAGGAGGATTGGCAGCTGGTGTTAGCTCAGTGCTAATCTTCCTCAAATAAATTAATTAATTCGATTAAATTAAATGCTGTCATGGCTCAAGGTGTTTATAGCCTGAGCTTTTTAAAAGTCTTGATTTGAAAAACAGTTGTGATATGCTAACGTCCTTCAGATTAGATTGATGAAGCTTTGCGGTATTGTTGTTTTGTTATGATTTCAGGCTCGCGCTGTCTTGGAAAGAGAATTTCACAACCTTTTGGTCATGGGGACGGACAGAAGGTTTGATGAAGTGAGTTTTCAGCCTAATGAATTTTATTTAAATTTGCATTCAGTGTGAATTATTTGTTTGTATGCACGTGAGCCCCGTCGGCAGTCTCTCTTCTAAGGGTGGGGATGATTTTACCTCCTGAGCTAAGCTTTGCTCTCAAAAATGTGTTAACAAATGAGATAGTAAGAAACTCGTATTTTCAGTCTGAGGTTTTCTGTTTTTAAAATATTTGCTATTGAAGTTTTGATAGCCCTCAAAAATGTTGTTCCCATCAACATTGGTGGCAGCCGAGGCATGGCGTCCATGGGGTATGTTTGGGGACCGCTGGATGTCTGACCCCAATCCAGAGTCCCTGTGCTTTGGAGAAACCTGTTAGAAGGAGATTAGAGAAACGCAACATGTTAATTTCCCCTCACACAGTCGTGACTCGTTTGTTCCCACACTGTTTTTATTCTTTCCTTCGTTGCCCCTTAAGAAAACGTGAGTTTGCCTGGTGACTAGGAGGACAGCTAAAGGAGCGCTCGCTGGCTCTTCCCCAGCTCTAAGGCAGAACTGCTTACAGCTTGGAAACTATTTTAAGACAAATAGAAATGTATTATCTTACATGGCAAGAAGATGATTTCTCCAAGATAAGAAGGGAAACGGGGTGATGAACAGGAGGCACATGCACCTGGGCGGCCCAGGGCCGTCCTCATCGATGCCCAGCGAGGGCCCCACATAGTGTTACTGGGCCCGTCACTCTCAGAAGTTCCCGGTGGGGACAGTAGATCCTGTGGTTATCAGGAACGGGTTAAATAGGTGTGAACAAACATGCAGTGACAAGTTCAGCAGTCAGGTTCAAGGCTGGTAACTTGACTGTCTATATTTGTCCTTTATTTTAAAATCAGTCTTGTTTTCTGTCCTTTAATTTCCCAGGACCATGATAAAAGCTTTAGGAGAGCACCTTCTTGGAGAAAAAAATTTAGACCAAAGGATGTTCGTGGCTTAGCTGCTGGGTCCGCAGAGACTCTCCCCGCCAACTTCCGGGTCACCTCCTCTCTGTCCTCACCCTCCATGCAGCCGAGGAAGACGCAGCTGGACGGTAGGTGTGCAGGGGCAGCCAGCCGCTGTGGGCGGCATGAGCAGCTTTGTGGCTGGAATGTTAACAGTGATCCAGAATGGCCTCTTGGATGTGTTACAAGGCATTGAGTACTGGTGCATGCCCAGGTGAAGTGTTTTAAAATGAATCCTAACATCTGTGCATAACAGTTTAACAATAATGTAGGTTTTTTAGAGTCTTGTCTGGTTGAATCTTAGCATATCCTTCCAACTAATAAAGCTGAGCGTCGCGTGTGTTCTCGGCGTGCTGAGTGGACGTCCTGTAGCCTGTGTGTGTGGCAGGCAGCCCTGGAAGGCTCCGCCGCAAGGTGGTGCAGCAGCTCTCGGGCCACGCCGGGTGCTCCCGGGACGTCTCTCCCCCTGGAGAGGTGACTGAGTCCATCTTAGAGAACACAGTTTCCCCCTCTGTGAGCCTTCCCTTTCCTCCCTCCACCCCTGCTGGCGTTGGTCCCTGTCACTGCGCACCGTAAGGACGGAGAGGAGGAAGAAGGTGAGCCTGGGCAGGTCGTCACCGGAGCGCGGTAATTTGTATAAATCTAACGGTAACTCGGCCCTCCACTTATTGAATAGGCTGACGGAGCGCCTTCTGATTTTCTTCACAGCTTCGTGCCCAGTTTCCTCAGAATCAGTCACACTTCCCGTGTTAAGTATTGACGGCGACATTGAGATTAGAGTTCAGATAAATTAAAAAGAAGCCTAGAGAGAGGTGTAGGGAATATATTATAGGGAAGACGGCTGTTGACCCTTGTAGGAAAACTGAGGCCTAACCCCGGGAGAGTGGACTGCTCAATGCCTTCTTAAATAAGGGGCGTCGGGGAAGTTGCAGCTGGCCTCTTGGGACCTTAGGGTCAGGATTTGGAAAGATGACCCATGCTCACCGACAGTGCCGGCTGTCGTGCCGTCTCTTCTGGAACCACGGCACCTTCTTGATAAAATGTGTTCCTGCTGGACCCGTGGGAACGCAAACTGTGTAATTGGCAGTCGGGAATATCTGCTCCAGGTGTTCGCACATTTCCTGTCCAGGTTGCAAGGGAGAGTCGGGGCTCACCTCTTGGGCCGTGCCGTGTGTTTCTCGACAGGAACAAGGCATCAGTGGTACACATCACTTCCGGCAGAAACTGAGACTGGGTTTTAGTGTTCTTAGATGAGTCATTGTCCTCTACCCACCCCCTGCAGCCAGGCCCTGGGGAGGAGTGCCCTGGACGCTCCCTCAGACGGTCGTGGAGGGCAGGTGGCCCGAGGGCGCGTCTCCCGTCAGGCCAGGCCTGCATTTGACTCCGGTCACCTGCACCCCGTGGTGTCTAGCGCTGCCCCGGGTTATCTACCTCACACCGGCCTTGGGGATATCACGTTTAGGCCCCGAAGAAAAGTCTAGTTGCTCTGCAAATCTAGAGAGTTTCAGGAGAAACAAAGTTACCAGCTGAAGTAGTTGTCACTTACACAGAGGACATCACGAAGTCTGTACCATCTGACGCGTCCTTGCTGTCGTGAGATTAGCTGCCAGTGGCTCCCAGGGCTGCTGGGGGCTGAAGAGAACCCCCTCCTGGCGACACTTAGGTTCTCTTTCCCTGGCTCGTCCGCTCCCATCTAGAAGTTTCCCTGGGAGCCCTCAGTAGGTGCTGTTGTAGGTGTGCAGATGTGTGTGTACGTGTGCCCGTGTGACGTCTGAAGACTAACCGCACGCTGTGTTTGCACGCTTCCTCCCCGGTGTCGGAGCAGGCAGCGTGTCGGGAGCGCAGAGGCTGGACGCCGCCACGGTCAGGACTTACTCCTGCTGAAGCCCCGAGGTGAGTAGAGGGCTCCGCGTGCCCGGAGGCCGCAGAGGCGGCCGGGTGACCGCACGGGGACGCTGCCTGGCCCGGAGAGCCCGTTTCCGTTCCTCCAGGCCTTTAGGAACACGCACGCAAGCCCGGCTGCACCCATTACGAGGTTCTGGTGTTCTGTATGCTCACAGTTGGTCACAGAGGGGTTCGTGTATCCTCATTTATTAAGGAAAAAAGTGTATTTGCATTTTTTCCTTAAAACTGAAAGTGCTGGACTCTTTTCAGTATCTGCTAATGTCTTTTGGGGGTGGGGAGGCAGGAGAGCAGCGCGTGGCAGGAGCTCACCAGCTCAGCTCTTGGCTGGCGGCCACCCGTGGTTGAGAGCGCCCGGCACGGCGGCTCTCCGCCTTGACCCTGGCATCCGCGCTGATGTCGCTCCCACGTCAGCGGCGCCCGCTGGCTTTCTTAGAAATACACGTTCTTGAATGAGCCGCACCCCGCACGGCCAGGTTTCCTGGGGCCACGCTGTCGTGCGACCCTGAGGGCCTCGCGGCTGGTGTTAAACACACAGCTGCGTTGCCATCTCAGGGGTGCAGTTACGAGCAGCCCGCTCGCGCTGAAGGGGTGACGTGGGGCTGGGAGCCCAGCCCCTGCTCGTGGCGCCAGGGCCGGGGGCTCTGTTCCGCTCTCCACTTTTCACGTCTCCGCCAGAAGGTTTGATTGGTTTCCTAATCTTTTTAATTGGTAACTTTTAGACATACGCCAAAAGGAAGTCAGCAAGGAATTTTCTCATTGATACGCGTACTCCTTGACGTTTCATCTCAGTTCTCAAGCAGCTACAGCGCAAGGGGCAGGGAGGCAGGGCTGGGCCTCAGGACGCAGGTGTGTGCCGGGCGGCCCGTCCTAAGGCTGATTGTCCTGTTTGTGCTTCCTTTCCAGTTTACCCACACTACTTCTACAGATGACCGCGCAGCGCTCGGGACCCGGCGAAGACGGCCTTTCAGAATTCAGTGGATCTGCAATCTGTTGATACTTGTTATATGGACCCTAAGATATTTTATTACAGAGTTTTTAATTAGTGAAAAATTCACGAATACCATAGAGAAAATATTTTAGAATTTAATGTTTCTTATATTTATGTAAACGTATGACTTCATTTATATAGTTACTTACTTTTTCATGTATATCCAGGCTATAAATATCCTTTCAAATCGATTCTGTTCTTCTATCTAATTTTAGTCTTTCAAACGAATGTACTGTAATGCTTGTATGTATAAATCCTATGAAAAGATACAGGGCTTTTGTAAATTATGCATTTATTGTAATTATCATTAATTTTTTAATAATAATCGGCGAGAGAGAAGAGGATTTTACTGCATTTGCATTTGTAAGATCATCATGACATGGTGCGCGTTATCCTGACAAATGTAACCAGCTCTACAACAATCATTTTGAAACAAGCAGACTTAATTTCAAGCAATTGCGTTTTAATGACTGACCTTACTCTACTTTTTCTAGCAAGAAATGCTTTACTCTGCAGCGTGAACAGACTGAAAGTACCTGGTGTTAAATATGAGCTTCTGATAAAATTTGGGCTGAAGGGGCCGTCAGAACTGTGAGCATCTCTGGTGGCTCTCAGTAGCTTGCAGAGCTCGTCCCTGGGGACCCGCACGAGCCCGAGCCGGGAGCACTTCTCTCGGCCGCAGGAAGGGCTGGGGGGCTCTCTGGGCTCTGCCCCGACGGGTGGACGCCGGCCCCCGCCCCGCTGCTCTTTGAGGACCAAGCAGGAAGCACCGCACTCCGCAGGGACGCCGGTGCCGGAAGAGGAAGGCGCAGGCTCCCGGAAACCAGGAAACCACGCAGTGCGACTCTACTAAAGGCCTTATTTTTTCTTATGTAAATCATCTTTTTACATTTGTTTGTAAACATGTTGAAAGGAGGGACCTAGTGGTACATTTTTAGCTTTTGACGATATAGCCGTTTTGGACTGTCTAAGTAGCAGATGTAACTTTTCCTTTTTAAATGGCACATTAAAGAGCCAGCAGGAAATGTGTTCCCACCATGGTGCGTTATTTATTATACAGCTCATTTTGTCGGTGGACGGTTTACATTCGGTTTCTGCTTTTAACTTCCCTGTACGATTCATTCGTTGTTACATTCTGTTTTCTGTTAATCTTTTGTGAACTTCCTGATTATGTAACAAAGTATGTACAGTCTCCTTTTGAACTATTTTTATCACAGTATTATTGCTTTCTTTCAATAAAGTACTGAGGCGTTTTCCACTGCCAATAAAGGATACTGAGAATAAGCTGTCATTCTGTGACAAATCGGCCGCAGCTGGCTCATCTCCGGCTCCAGGCTGATTCAGTGGCGGCAGCGTCGTCGAGTGGACTTTCTTGGGTAGAAATCAGTTGACAGAATGAAAAAGCTGGGGATGGAAGCACAGGATGGGGGCGTCCCCGCCAGGAAGCCCAGGGGCTTCCCGCCTCGGCCCCCGAGGCCCAGACCCTCTCTCGCTGAGACCTGGGGGACCAGGCCCGGGCAGCCTGGCGCTCAGAGTCACCGCAGGCCACAGGGAGGCGCGTCAGTCCATGCGCGCACTGGGGCCCTGCTCTCCTGCTGCTCCCGCCCTGGGCTGTGTCCTTCCGGTTCCCAGGGAGCCTGGTCTCGGAGCGCTCAGACGGAGTCCTGAGTCATGAAGCAGTCCGGCGCGAGAGGGGAGGGGCTGCAGGGCGGCAAGGCGCGGCGCTCGTGGCTGGCAGCGCCAGGCCCAGGGCACCCGATGCCTCAGCCCCTACGTGCTGTCGCCCGCCCTCCCGCCACCACAGTATTGTCATCAGGTCTGGGGGTGCACGATGCCCAGGCAGACCCCATGCCTCGCGCTGTGTTGGGTGGGCGCTGCTGACTGTCGCCTCGGTTTTCCTTTTCCTGTTCTGCTGTCCTTCCAGGGCTGATGGCCGCTTCTCCTGAGTGACGTCTTTACTTTATTCGGGTGAATACATTCCAGCTGGTGTCCATCAGGGCACAGCGATCCGGTGGTTTGGTGTTCTCTTGAGAGCCTGTGCTGGCTGGTTTTCCAGTTTTGTTGGGGGCAGCCTTTTCTCGGCATTTCCTCGTTCTTGGGTTCACTTAAGCGTGAGACTCAAAACCACATAGCGCTTCCCTGCTTTTTCACCCACCAGTCCGTTTGCCTGACCAAAGCCGGGCAAGCCTTGGGTAGCCTGAAGCTTCTGGAAGCAGACCAGGTCATCATTGGCTCTTTAAGTTGCAGGTGTTTGATTAAAACTTCATTCGGTGGTTCCGTTTACGCCTTTAACAAAAAGTCAGCTCAGAACGACCCAGAGAGCACAGGCCGGTGTTGCAGTAGCTCTGCTGTGCTAGGCGCACTCTCAGCCACGCCTCCCGGGTCTGCTCGCCCCACCTGCAGTGTCCCAGGGCTCGCCCGCAGTCGGTGGGGATGGGAGCCATTCGCAGGCCAGGTGTGGCCACACCGAAGACTCTCTGGACCCTTCCCACCGCTAGATCTCTGTCGAGCCTCCTTTAGCCTCATAATTGCTGCCCTTAAGTTTCTCTTTTCAAGTCTCACATCATGCACTTTAAGGTAATTGTGGGTTTGGGGTTTTCTTTGCTCTTTTGCTGGCTAAGTCCTGTGCTCATGGGGATGGGCTCCCCAGGGTCTGGGGAGGAGCGTGTCTCCCCTGTATCTCCGGCATGTGGATAGCGAGGTGGGCGTCTGGGTGCTGTGGCTGCTGTCTTAACCGCTGACGTGTCATCGAGTGCATTCCCAAATAGCTCAGAGGCTTCTGTTTCTGACATTTCCTTAGCTTAACTCCTCGGTGAGGAGGAGGAAGTAGCCAGTGGTTTTGCAACCGCGTGTCCTTGACTCAGTGGGGCACCTTTTGGAGTCCTGTTGTTCGAGGCCAGCACTGCGTGCGCCCCTCCACCTGGCACACGCCGAGGGCACACCCAGTGCAGGGAGGAGCAGGGCCGGTTCCTTCGGGAGGCTGGCGTGGAGGATCCATCCTTCGCCTCTTCCCGCTTTCAATGCTTGTTGGCCTCCTGGGCTGTGAGCCGGGTCTCCCGTCTCTGCCTCTGTCTTCACGTGGCCCCACCCTGTGTCTTATCGTCTGTCTCTTACGAGGACACTTGTCACTGGCCCACCTAGGTCATCCGGGATGGTCTCACCTCAAGACGCTTCACTTAGTTACACCTACAAAGACCCCTTTCCCAAATAAACTCACGTTCACAGGATCCTGCGATTTGCACACAGACACATGCTTGTGGGGCCCCCGTTCACCCCATTCCACCTTTCGACATTCTGGAGAAGAGCTGCCCTGCCCGGGAGATACCCGGATGGATAGACCTGGCTCTACCCCAAGGGACCCACCCCCCAGTGGGAACATGGTGAGCCGAGAGAGGGAGCCGTGACGCCCGGGCTCCTACATAACACGTGCTTAATGTGGCCTCTCGATTCCTCCAGTGTGGACTTTGCCTCTTGGCATCTCCTTCTGGGGGATGAGAATTTCAGCTTTCCCGCACCTCCCTTTCTCCTCCCCAGCTCCCAGCAGAGCTGAATCCGTGTTCACTGTTGCCGTGAGGAAGGCTGGAGGTGTTATTCATTGCTGGGCCAAGTGGGTTACTATGATTACAACGGAGGGCACATGTTGTGTGCCCAGTATTTACAGATGAAATGACCGTGTCTGGGATTTGCTTGACAATAATCTTGGTGGAGGGGTAGGTCAGGATATGGGTCAAACCAAATTGACCGTGTGGGTTGATAGTTGTTGAAGGTGGGTGATGGATTCATGAGGGTTTATCATAGTATTCTCTTTTTGCATTTGTGTGACATTTTCTATAATAATATTTTAATAGTTATTTTAGGGAGACCCTCTGTGTTTTAAACCCTCAGTCTTTAGATGTCTGGAAAAATTGCTTCTTGGTCCTCACTTTGGAATGTAATTTACCCAAGTTTTGAACATTAACTGCAGCCCACCCATTTTACACCACAACTCAGCATGCACGCACTACGTTTCATCCATTCTATCGTGACTCCTTTGTGACATTTTGGTGTCTTTGAAGTCAGGATGTGTCTTACAAACGATGGCATCTTAGACTTGATGAACTATGGCGTACGACAAAACTTCACGTGGGCTGCAGCTTCTCTGCTGCTCCTCCCACTGACAGGTGGGGTCTCATCCCCTGCAGCTTGGCCAGCCTCAGTGACTTGGTTGACCAAATGAATGTGGCAGATGTGTGTTAAAGAAAGTGTGTTAAACCACACCAAGGACTGTGCTGTCTTCCTTCTAACCAAAATTGCTTTGCTTAGGGGGCTGGGAAATAAAGCTTAAATAAAAGGGTAGTGAGGGAAAAATCAAATCTTTGTGGCTACTGTCAGGGCAGCTGTTAGAGACTGAATGGTGTAGATTTATATGTCCAATTTCTGTTGAATGCAATATATTCATTGAGGCTATACAATTATCTTAATCTACATCTCTAAGATCCACAGCTCCCTTAGAATCTAGGAAGGTAGCACAGTGACAGCTGTTGATATTCATCAGGTTAATTACTTCAGAATAATTTTATGTTATTGGGTTCACGGGTACCCAGAGATGTTGATCATTGAAATATTCGATTCAGGGAACAATGTAAGAAAGGGTAGTTTGAAAGCTATGTGTGTGTGTCCAGAGCCAGTCAACCTTTCCATGGCTATTAGGAACAGAGCTTAAAAATAATAAAAGCTGATTTAATTGGAACAAATGCAACCCAGCTTTAGATTTTATGTCATCCAGAGTAATGATAATGTTTATGTAATCAGATGTAATTCTTTCTCCTTCTCCTGAAATATTGAATCAGATTGTGTTGTGTGTTTAAACATGGCTTGAGAAAGTCTCAGGGACAGTGATGTGGCAGGAGTTCTTTGGTCCTTGGTCTCCTGGGATTATGCCTCTGAGATACAATCAGTGATTCAGTCCCCATAGATCTTTGGTGCCATCCAATTCTGACATAGTGATAAAGCTCTGATTTGAGTGATTCACAAGAGATAGGAAGGACAGAAAAGGACAAATTGGCATGAAATAGACTGTAAGGTGGTTTGTGGCATGCATTTTTCATAGGCAATTTCACATAGAAAAGCTTAGAGACTCGTGACCAGTGCTACCTGAGCAAAGGTAGCAGGACCTTATGAATGGTGACTTGACAAATGTGAATTATTCTTAGAATTTTCATGTTAGGGGAAGTAGGTCAATATGGTAAACATTTAGAATTTATAGACCAGGTGACAAGAAATGGCAATGAACCAGTTAGTTAATCAATGCTTATGGTGCCATTCCAGATCCAAAGTGGGACATAAGTAAAGTTTGTCCTCAACGCTCAGTATCCTTTGGCTAACTCTACTTGGGCTCTTCTCTGTCCTGGGTGATCTGACTTCTTGTTCCGATCCCTTATCCCTGCCAGAAAAGCCAAGGGTTTATATTTGATCCGTTACTTTCTTTTAATATGAAACTATCCAATGCATTATGTCAACAGCTTCAGGATGACTTTTTAAGCTATAAAAATAACCAGCAAAGCTATAGTCATGTTTTAATGACAGAAAGCTAGAAATTTGTTTTTTTCCTAGATTGACACCTGAGCTAAAACTGTTGCCATCTTTTTTTTTTGTTCTTCTCCCCAAAGCCCCCCAGTACACAGTTGTAGGTTCTAGTTGTGAGTGCCTCTGGTTGTGAAATGTGGGACTCCGCCTCACCGTGGCCTGACGAGTGATGCCACGTCTGCATCCAGGATCTGAACCAGTTAATCCCTGGGCTGCTGAAGCAGAGCACACGAACTTAACCACTTGGCCATGGCGCTGGCCCAAGAAAGCTGGAAATTTTAAGATGAAAAATGCTTTGAATTCAATGTATATTCCTATGTTTTGCTACCCCATCAGTTTTTTCCAATAATGAGGAGTAGGGGCCCTGTAGTAGGAGAGTGTAACAGGTCATTGGGGGTTAGGGTTAGGGTTCAGGTCAGAATGTGCATAATGTAGACCAATTTGGATGGTATTAATAATGATATTTGCCTTTCACTGAGAATTTACTATCTGCCAGGCATTGAATGTTTCACATATACCATCTCATTTTAACCCTGACAACAACTCCGTGAGATGGATATTATAAGTACCTTTTTATAAGTGACATATGACCTGTGAAGACATGAAATAATTTGCTCAAGATCACACAGTTGAGGGATGGCAGAGATAGGATTTGGACCCAAGGCCGTATGACTCTGAGGTTAGAGCATTCAGCTATAATGGTTTACTTTTACCATGCTTTCCCAGACAAAAACACTACCTTTTACTTCTTCTTCACAAACACCAACAAATTGAAGACTGGATTGTTTAGAGTTTTATCTTCTTTAACCCTTCCTCTCTCTCTCTCAGGAAGTGGGAAGTGAAAAGAGTGTAAATTCTCAATGGAGAACCCAGTCTGAGATTGGCCCTGGTAAGGCTGGACTACAAGATCAGTTCTTGAATAATGAGAATGGCTTGCTCGTTGTGTAGGATCTCTGAGGTTCTGCCTTTGTCTAAACTTATCACAAGAATGTGAATCTGGCACGTGCAGTTCTGCATAAGATAAGTCCCTGTAGGCCATTATGGGAAGTCTTTCAAAGCTTCTTCGTTCCTTATAGGAATCCAGGAGGACAACCATTGTGTGCCTTTGAGGTTCTCAAGAGGTCACAAGCCCATGTAGAGTTCAACTAAGCAGAAAAAATGTCTTAATCTGTGATGGGCCATTTGTCCCCATATACGGGTGCTGCATTTGCAGTGATCATGAAATCTTTCTAGAACAGGATTACAGTTTGGCATAGACAGGTCCAGTAATGTAATACATTACATCCAAATGGTTTAAGAGCAATCAATTGGGTATCTGAAGACTTATCTCTGTGATTAAGTGGATATGAGTTCTTGAGCAAATCACTCCAACTCTAGGCTTCTGTGTACTTACCTCTGGAAAAGGAGTTGGATTTAATCAATCTCTTCACCTGCGATATAGTTGTCCTGACACATTGTTACTTTGTTCTTTGAATGGAAATACATCAATCAGCTCAATCCTGTAGCACTAGTTACTTTATGCTTACCAGAAGCTAGGGTTACCAGCAACCTATTAACTTACTAGAAAAATAAATTGTTACCTAGTACGTGTAGTTGGTTTATTGATAATATATTTGAGTATATAAATAGGACTCTGTGGGAAAAATGATGAAAGGAGTCCTTGGTGATGAAGAGGTTGGAAACTCTTATTCTATTCCACCACAGAAGGCATGAGTCTTCTCTTCAGTCTCTTCATGGCTGACTTCATTTCTTGGTTCCTCAGAGTGTAGATCAAGGGGTTCATCAGAGGGGAGATGACAGTGAAGGTGACAGAGATGGCTTTATCTGTGGGGAGGGCAGTGAAGGGCCGGGCGTAGACATAGATGCAGGGCACAAAGTGCAGGGTCACCACCGTGATGTGTGCGGTGCAGGTGGAGATGGCTTTCCTCCTGCCCTCCCCTGCCTGAGACCTCAGCATCATTAGGATGACTGTGTAGGACACAAGCAGGAAGATAAACCACAGGGTAGTCACTAAGCCATTGTTGGAAATCATCAGGAGCTCAAGTGCAGAGGTGTCTGTACAGGCGAGTTTGAGGACATGGGGGACATCACAGTAGAAGCTGTCAAGAACATTGGGTCCACAGAAAGGGAGGGGCAGCAATAGGGAAATTTGCATGATGGAGTGGACAAAGCCCCCCACCCAGGAAGCCAAAATGAGGGCAGTGCATCGCCCCCTACTCATGATGGTGACATAATGCAGGGGCTTGGAGATGGCTATGTAGCGATCAAATGCCATCACAGAGAGAGAGGAAATATCCGCTCCACCAAGCAGGTGGAAGAAAAATATTTGCATCATGCAGGTAGTATAGGATATGGTCTTTATCTTTGACAGAAGGTCTGCATGGACCTTTGGAGCGGTGATGGAGGAGAAGCAGATGTCAAGGATGGCTAGATTGCGGAGGAGGAAGTACATGGGGGTGTGAAGGCGAGACTCACAGGTCACAGTGACCATGATGAGGAGGTTTCCCAGCAGAGTTGTCATGTACACAAAACACAAGAAAAAAGACCAAAGTGAGATCTTGGGACTGAGTAAGTCCTAGAAATATAAATTCGTTTACCCTGGTGCCATTTCCCAACTCCATTGAATCATGTTTCTTCTTCTTTGTGTAGCTTGGAAAAAATTAAAAGTGTTATTTCAGAAAGGGTTTACTCCCCCTTAATCGATTCAGGTTTACAGTTGGGTATTAGGTCGGAAGACTAGTGAGGCATTATCACCACATGAAGACTCTTTCCAAGGTTATTGTTAACACATCCTACATGACATCTTCTTCCATAAGCATGCAGTTAATTATTGTTTTCTTCTGTAAATTATATGTATTTTAGAAAATGCATAAAAGTAATGTTCTCAGAATAGAAGTTGTAAGTATCCAAGATAAAAAGGTGAATAGTAAATAATCAGAAAGGGAATATTTTGGCACAAGGGATACAAAAATGGATGCAGTTTGGTGTGTAGATAAGACAATGCCTATTTGGTACAACTGGGGTCCTTTGAGGTTTTACACAAATGTGGGTTTTTTTCCAGACTGGGTGCTCCATTTAAATACTTTAAGAACTCCTATCTGCAAAATGATTGTCTTTGGACTGAATTTCACAGAAGCACTCCTCCCTTTTTTAGGTCACAGATTTAATGCTATGAAAAATCAGACAATTTTAAAGCTGTACAATTCTTCTTTATCGTTCTATTTTTCCTTAAGGAGATTTGTTTGTTTCTTTCTTTAATATACTTTAGGTACCAAAACCCCTGGATGTTGAATAACTCCTCAGCTATGAAAGAAAAGTGGTAACTCAGAGCTTCTCTTCTGTTCACTGGTCAAATTTCTTTCCTAAAAGCTATTTTTTTTTATTGTGCTATCATTGACATACGATAGACTCATATGTTTGATGTGTACACTTTGATAAGTTTTGACATACGCATATACCCATGCAATCATCAATATGTTTAAGATAATTAATTAATATGTCTTAATATATATTAAGATATAATAAGATATAAGTTAATTAATATATATATCACTCCAAAAGTGTCCTTGTGACTCTGTAATATGTCCCCTCTGCCCCCTTTCTTCAGGCAACCACTGATCTGCATTCTGTCACTATCCATTAGTTTGCATTTTCTAAAATTTTCTATAAATGGAATCCTAAAAGGTGTACGTTCTCTTTTTGTCTGGCTTGTTTCACTTACAAAATACATCCACGTTTTGTGTGTACCAATATTTTGTTCCCTTTTATTGTACGGATGTGCCACATTTTGTTTATCAATTCACTTGTTGATGGACATTTGGGTTGTTTCTAGTTTTTGGCTATTACACATAAAGCTTCTATGAATATTCTTGTATAGGTCTTCATGTAGATATATGTTTCCATTTCTCTTAGGTAAGTACCTAGGAATGGAATGGCTGTAACTCTTAAAATTCAATAAGAAAACCAACCACCCAATTAAAAAAAAACGGGACAAATGGTTTGAACAGATACTTCAACGAGAAGATACAGGTTTAGCAATTAAGCATATGAAAAGATGCTCGATGTCATTTATCAGTGGGGAAATGTAAATGAAAGCTATAGTGAGATAACAGTGCACATTTATTAAAATGGCTAAAATAAGAGAGAAGGGGTTAATATCCAAAATATACAAAGAACTCATACATCTCAACAACATAAAATCAACAACCCAACTTAAAAATGGGCAAAAGATCTGAACAGAGATTTCTCCAAAGAAGACATACAGATGGCCAACAGGCGCGTGAAAGGACTTTCAACGTCATTAGCTATCAGGGAAACGCAAATCAAAATTACAATGAGATATCACCTCTCTCCGGTCAGAATGGCTATAATTAACAAGACAGGAACCAAGTGTTGGAGATGATGTGGAGAGAAGGGAACCCTCGTACGCTGCTGGTGGGAGTGCAAACTGGTGCAGCCACTATGGAAAGCAACATGGAGCATCCTCAGAAAATTAAGAATAGATCTACCATATGATCCAGCTATCCCACTGCTGGGTATTTATCCAAAGATCTTGAAAACACAAATGCATAAAGATACATGCACCCCTGTGTTCATTGCAGCATTATTCACAATAGCCAAGACTTGCAAGCAACCTAGGTGCCCATCAAGGGACGAATGGATAAAGAAGATGTGGTATATATTCATAATGGAATACTCTTCAGCCATAAGAAATGATGCAATCCGGCCATTTGTGACAACATGGATGAACCTTGAGGTTATTATGCTGAGTGGAATAAGTCAGAGGGAGAAAGTCAGATACTCACTCATAAGTAGAAGATAAAAACAACGACAAACAAACACATAGCAACAGAGATTGGATTGGTGGTTACCACAGAGGAAGAGGGGAGAGGGGAGGGCAAAAGGGATGATTTAGGCTCACATGTGTGGTGATGGATTATGATTAGTTTTTGGGTGGGGAACATGATGTAATCTACACAGTCTTCGAAATATGTTACGATGTACGTCTGAAAGCTATATAATGTTATGATCCAGTGTTACTGCAATAAAAAAAGAAGATTGACATATCAGAGTTGACAAAAATGTAGAGGAACTGTAACTCTGGTGGGAATGTGCTATGATGCAACCACTTTTTATTATTATTATTATTTTTTATTGAGTTATTGATAGGTTACAATCTTGTGAAATTTCAATTGTACATTAATGTTTGTCAGTCATGTTGTAGGTGCACCACTTCACCCTTTGTGCCCACCCCCCACCCCACCTTTCCCCTGGTATCCACTAAACTGTTCTTGGTCCATAGTTTTAAATTCCTCATATGAGTGGAGACATACACAGATTATCTTTCTCTCACTGGCTTATTTCACTTAACATAATTCTCTCAAGGTCCATCCATGTTATGATGCAACCACTTTTGAAAACAATTTGTCACTTTCTTAAAATGTTAGGCGTGTGCTTACAATATAATCATTTTGCTCTTGAATTCCTTTCTTTTCTTATTTTGCGAATCCTTGGAATGGACTTAATTTCTTTCTTTGCAGTTTATCTCCTTTTTCTTACCATAATCAGAAAGAAAAGAAAGGTGAAAGTCACTTCTCTCACTTTTTGGGGTGTTTTCCAGTTCAAATGAAGATATTTCTTTTCACCTAGCTCACTTTCCATTCAAGTTGTCTTTCGTCTGTATACAATTTTGTCGAAAGTCTACTTAATATGGAAAACTAAAAAAGCTACCAAGAGTTATCAGAGCATGCAGGCAGATACCTGGGGGCCTCTGGCATAGCACAGCCTGTTGCAATCCCAGCTGGGTACTTACTGCTTACGCTACAGGAGAAGTTAGTTTACCCCTTTGGCCTCAGGCTCTGCATCAGTATCTGGAAACAATAGCATCTCCCTCATGTGATTTTTGTGAGGATTAAATGAATTAATATATGCAAAAGCATCAATACTTAGAGCATTGCCTAAGCAATAGTAAGTATGCTCATACGTGTGTTACCTTAAAGTAAAACGCTGGGTTAGTAACTGTCTCAGGCACACAGCTTCTTAAATGTACTGACGATCTTTTAGAAGAGTTGTATGTTTTCCAGAATGTGTATTCTAAAACAGCTTCATCAGAACATACTTTTTTTGGGGAAAATAGGAGGTACTTTTCTTTTACTGTCAATGAGAGTGGCCCAGAGGGTGGTGACAGCGTTTGGTAGTAAGGAGAGCACTTGCTTGGTTTGGTTTCTTATCTGACAACATCTTAGCAGACCAGAGAAGTCAAGTGCTGGTCTCTGCAGTGAGAGCCATCTGGGCTCAAGTCCTGGATTTGTCATGTGTGACTTGGTTAAGTGAGAGAGCTCATGGAGTCTCCACTTCATCTGTGGAATGGGGATTATAGTAATACCCACCTCACAGGGAAGTTATCAGGATTAGGTGAATTAACATACATAGAGTCTCAACATCCATGACTGGTTATCTGTTATGATTAGTACTATGTTGGGTAACCTTAACATGGGAGGCTCATCAGGAAATGGAGTGTGTTGAACCAAATAGTAGCTGAGCTATCAATTCTGACTAGTTAAAGTGGGGAAATAATCACCATAAAACACCAACTCAATATACTTACTAAAGATATTGAGGAGGTCTTACCTACTTGTGATATCCTTCCACAGGGACTATGTAATTGTAAATAGTAGACTATGGTCTACACAGAAGGGTAGAAGGCACAGTACCTCAGACCCCGAGTCAGTACTGTTTGTCAGAGAGGAATAGGTCCTACATTCACAAAATACTTTTGGTAATTCAGACAGCATCCTCTGCCTTCTGCTCCATGTTTCTGCTATTTTTACTCCATCTATTTAACAAATATTGATAGAAAGTTGGCAGAGTTCTAGGTTATTTGAGAGAAATGAATATAATCCAAAACCAGTGGAGAAAGAACTGAAATTTAATAATATGACATTGATGGGGACCGTCTAAAGACAGATGAGGTGTGTGTGAGAAAAGGGTGATTTCTCTCCAAGAGGCTCAGAGGAAGCTGCATGGAGGAGGTGACATTTCTGTTTGGGGCACATGGGAGTGGAGAGAATGGGAGATCTGGCTTTAGGGGACCAGTTGAATATATAACAGTTGCTGATGAGTGGGAAGTTTGGCTGGAAAGAAAGGATCCAAATATGTAGGCACGGAAAGACATGCAAAAGAAAATCATTGTTACAAAATTTTTATTGTTTGATAAATCCAAGGGAGGGTATGTAGGTGTTCACTGTATTATTCTTTCAACTTTTTGGAAATATTTTATTTTCTTTCTAGTTTTGAATTTAGCATAAGAAATACCTCTGTAGATTTCAGTTTCAAGAGATCCATCTATAGGAAGTAAGCCTGAGAAAACTCTCTTGTTTGTGCAATTCAAAGGATCCTGGAAAAAAAGAGCTCCCTCTGCCTACTTCCAAACTAAACTCATTTCTATGACTCTCCTTTCACAATATCTTCTTTGTTCATATTTCTTAGCTGTGCTGTCTGCCACTGATAGTTCACCCTGGAATGCAGCATCATGTGTATATATTTCATTATTTTTAGTCAAAGTGTATTTATGAATCTTACAATTCCATCTAGATTTCACTTTTTCTCACTCTTCTCTTCTCACACTTATTCATCAACACCCAGACACCATAGTCATTCACACTCATGTAGAGTTATGTGTCTTACCTAAAATTTCCAACCTCCTTCTCAAACATCTTGAATAATGTTCACACGAACCTTGGGAGTCATTCAGCTTCAGGAAATTTTGTTAAATACCCCTCTGAAGGCCAGTGATTTCAGTGGCTTCCCATCTATCTTTACGTGGAAAAAGGCAGACTCAGGGAATAATATTTCCTTGGCTCTTCCACACTGATTCACAGTGTTCCATCATATGTACCAATTTGTCAATCCCAGAACTAGTGTGAGAATTATCAGAGGGCATATAATTGGATGTGGCTGTGGAAAAATTCTACTGATGGAGAGGTGGTTTCAGTGGGAGTAATCAAGATGTGACTCAGGCACATGTCCTTAGGAACACACTTTTTGTGTAGGATCTAAAAGTTTTTAGCAGTGACAAAGATTCTCCCCTTGACCAAACTCTACTCAGACTCCCCTGAACTTTTCAACTAGGCCTCCACTTTGAGATCTCCATGCTTGTCTCTGCATTGTCCAATTTTAGCAAGAATTCTGCTAATTCAGTTTAGCCAAAATCCCCCAACCTCCATGTTGATCACCCTCAGTATCTTATCAGGTTCCTCACCATTCTCCATCCCCCAAGTGATATTTGATCACCCTGGCCTGCCTTCAGCAAGAATCCTGTTAGGTCAGCTTACCAGAATTCTACCTTACCTCTTAGTAGATTTTCTATTGGGACATAAATGCCTATTCTTAGGGATTCTGCACAACTTCCTTAGCAGTTTCACCCATGTAGGGTAATTCCTGAAGTGTGACACACAAGTATTGGAAGGAGCCATTGGACCTGAAAGGATTATGTAGACGAGAGTGAAGGAGATCTCAATGGGCAGATGAAGAAAGTGGGTGATGGAGTTCGCACAGGACACACGTCACCAGGAAATCCACGCTGGATCCATCAGCAACTCCTACTTGCTCGACTTTCAGAGTTTTTCACCATTCTCACCACCTCCACTGTTACTACCCTAAGTCATGTCTTCATTATTTCTTTCATAGGACTATTGTTGTAGCCTCTTAATTGGTCTCCCTGTTTTCGTCCTCACCTCTCTTCATTCTATTTGTAACAGGAGCCCCTGCAATTCTGTTGAAACATGCATCACTATTCTGCTCTTCAAAGCCCTTCAGATGCATCTCATGTTATCTAGAGTGAAAGTCATAATCCTCACAATGGTCTAAAAGGTCCTAAGGACCTGGTCCCATGGCCTCATTATCTCTCTGACTTCAATCATTACCTGGCTCCTCCTTGCTTCCTCTCATCTTCTTATGAAGGCCTGGGCACAGCCCCAACTGAGGACCTTTGCATGTCTGATTTTTGAACTGACATTTGTACTGCAACATGAACATTTTTCTTATTTCAAAAATTTTAGGATCTAGGATCTACCTTCAGAAATAAGAGGCCAAAAAGAAAACCTCCCAACAGCTGTAAATGGCAGAAAAATAAACAAATAAAAACCAAACTCATATTGAATAATGTTTTTCACTTCATACCAACATTTTTTAATGTATATGTGTAATCTGAAGCAGCTTCACAAGTTTCTGTCATTTTTAGCTAGTCATGTTAACAGACAATAATAATAAATCAATTGTTTTCTTACCCTTATTCTCCAATGATTTGAGGAACAGAAATGAGTGAGAGGCAATTTCCATTCACTGAGATTTTCAATTCAACCATCTTTTGAATGTTTTCTCTGTTTCAGTTGCTGTGCCAGGTGCCGGGGGTAGAATAACGAAAGCATAGTGCTACTGGGGGAATAGGAAGAAGGAGGACAGGGAATTGGAAACAAGGTCCTGAGTGCAGTGCTTGAGCTGAGCCCCAGTCGCTGAGGCAATGTGGTGGAAATGTGGCCAGTAGGTGTGGGGTTCAGAGGAAGGTCAGGGCAATGACCTACACGAGGTCACAGAACCCGTAGTTATTGGGGTCCACATTCTAACTCAAACTGTGCTAGCTCCAAGGCACCTGCACTCAACCACTGGAGTTGAGGCTTTAGATGAAAAATCATCAGGTAATAGTTATTTAATTTATTCATATCAGAAAGTCAGAGGAGGAACTTAATTTGAGTGTGTTTACTTCATTAAAATGACATTATTTCGTGAAAGACCTTAGTAATCCAATGCCCAAGCTTTGTTATGTTTCTAATATGTGTCTCAGCCCCTTTCCTGGCAACATGAATATAGTGGAGATGTCTGAGTATGTATATATTTGCTTTTTCTTATTGTTAATTTTATTTAGACAATTGGAGATTTCCATGTTGTTGTAAGTAATAACCAAGAGTGGTCCCACCTTAATCCATTTTCCCCCAATGATCATTTCATAATCTATATGTATATCGAAACATCAAGTTGTACATCTGAAATAAACAACATTTGTATTTCTCAATTATAAGCAATAGAGCTGAACGAACCCCCACAACAATTCCAATGTGATAAAATTGTCTGAGTGCATACAGATTCATTTTTCTTTATTTCTTCCAAGGCTGTATTGCATAAGCATTATGCAACTCTCCAGCTAACAATTTGATTTCTCTTTTGCAACATGAAATGTATCTTTTTACATTATTACTGCATGCCAATCAGAATCTTTGAAAGTCATGTGTATCTTAGTAGATATATCAAAATTATTTAGAAATCCTTTAGTCAATCCGGTTTATTTGATGGTCAATCATTTTAAAAGGTGGTGAGAAGGAGTTAGCAAACAGTCTACACCCTCTCAGAAGGTATAAATCTTCTTTTCAGTTTCCTGATGGCTCACTTCATCTCCTGGTTCCTCAGAGTGTAGATCAAGGGGTTCAACAGAGGGGAGATGACAGTGAAGGTGACGGAGATGGGCTTATCCGTGGGGAAGGCAGTGAAGGGCCGGGCATAGACATAGATGCAGGGCACAAAGTGCAGGGTCACCACAGTGATGAGTGAGGTGCAGGTGGAGATGGCCTTCCTCCTGCCCTCCCCTGCCTGAGACCTCAGCGTCATTAGGATGACTGTGTAGGACACAAGCAGGAAGATAAACCACAGTGTGGTGAGCAGCCCACTGTTGGAAATCATCAGCAGCTCAAGCACAAAAATGTCAGTATGGGCGAGTTTGAGGACATGGGGGACATCACAGTAGAAAGTGTCAAGAACATTGGGTCCACAGAAGGGGAGGGGCAGCAACAGGGAAATCTGCACGATGGAGTGGACAAAGCTCCCCAGCCAGCAGGCTACAATGAGGGCAGTGCATCGCCCTCTGCTCATGATGGTCACGTAGTGCAAGGGCTTGGAGATGGCCACATACCGATCTAAGGCCATCACCGACAAAGAACATACATCCACCCCTCCCACAAGGTGGAAGAAAAACATCTGGGTGAAGCAACCATTGAAGGAGATGGTCTTTCTCTGTGACAGAAGGTCCACCAGAACCTTGGGAGCTGTGATGGAGGAAAAGCAGATGTCGGCAATAGACAAATTACGGAGCAAAAAATACATGGGGGTTGAAGGCACGATTCCCAGGTCATGGTGACCATGATGAGGAGGTTTCCCAGCAGAGTTGTCACATGCACCCACAATAGGAAAAGTAGAAGACCAAGTTCAGTTCTTGATTCTGGGTTTGGTCAAGGAAAACACATTCTTTTACCCTGGTGCAGTTTTTCAGCTCCATTGAGTCATCTTTCTCTCACTTTTGTTTCAAGCTACTTCATATCATACTTGGCTGTTTATTTTGTTTCCTTCCTAAGCACTAAGAACGCAATTCAGATTGTTCCTCCTGCGGTTGTGGTGTTTGCAATTTGTTGAGTTCTCCCAGTTTTTAAGATTATGATCAGTTTCATGATCAAATCAAAGTATCACATGAAACGTCATTGAATAATTCTTTTCCTATAAATCTATTTTTGAAAAGAATATCATTTACGTCTAGTAGTCACATTGGCCTAGCATATTTTATTTAATTAATTTATTTTGGTTTTAAAATTTTATTATTATTTTTTATTCCACGCAAATTTATTGAATGTCAGGAATTTTCTAAAGCACTATATAGAAAGATAAGGAAGACATGGCTCCAGCCATTGAGAACTTATTGTTCACAAATTGAATTTTCATATTAGCAAATATTCTGGTGGCTTCAAGAGGTCTTGTTTTTCTGAATAAAAGGATCTCATTCAGTTTCTTATTGCAATCTTGCTGTGACATGAGTCAGTTTCCTTGCTGTTGGCTGTTTTACATTGAATTTCTTAAAATTGCAGAATTATTCCATGTAGGTAACTCATCATTGTGATTTCTTTATACTAAACAGATTATTTGATTAATAATTATTTTAAAATATTTACAATTTATGATTGGGAAACACATTGAAACAATATGTAAATCCCAATCTCACAGAATATCTTTACTTTCTTTTATTGATATCAAAATACTTAAACATGGGACCTACCCTTTTAACAAATTTTTAAGTCCACAATACAGTATAGCTACAATGTTGTACAGCAATTCTCTAGAGCTTGTTCATCTTGCATAATGTGATGTCATCCTTGACGTGATCTTGCTTGAGTGTCGGGGAGAGAATAAAGATAGTGACCTACTTTTGAGAGGTGGTTCATACTGTACCAACCACACTCTCCTCTGTGTTTTTCCCTTTGTGGATCTAAGCTAAGAGAGTGGAGGGATCCGATAGGAGGGAGAGACAATGGTATCATTAGAATAATGCCCCCACCTTTTTTTTGTGAAGAAGATTGCCCTCAGGTAACATCTGTTGGCAAGTGGAACACGTGAACTTAACCACTACAGCACTGGGCTGGCCCCAATAACGCCTATTTTCAAGAATCTGTTGTTGATCATTCTTAGGAAATTTTACAATTATTATTTGCTCCTCTTTGTTCTTAGTGCACACTTCCTGCAATTTCAAATGTATGTGGATAAGTTGGACCACATTGTCAAAGGGTTTGCAGCCTAAGACAAGCCGATGATTTGTATAAATTGATGGACATAATGCAGGATAAAATGTGAAATGTGTCATGAGAAAAGTAGAGGTAGATTTGGGGGGATAGGAGATATCATGATTTCCAGCAGTAACACAGGCTACTAGTTTTTGAGGATTTACTATGTTTGAAGACTTATGAACGCTGATTTATTCAATTTTCCCCACAATCCTTTAGTGAGTATTAATGTTATACTTGTGTTCTTATGGAATGTATGATGAATATATACTTGGCTGAAAGGAAGGAAGCGATGGAAATAGAGTGGAATAAACTGTTTTTGTCCCCCTTCAATCTTACGTGTATAGGGTCTAATTTTGCAGAACAAGGATGTTTGACAATGTTGCCTGAAGACAAGAATTTGGCAGAAAGAGGCTCTGGAAACCCAATATACGTTCACCTTGTTTTGAGGTGGACTCACCAATAAGCAGCCCAAAGGATGTAACAAATGCATGATGCCTTCTCTCCCACTGAGTGGAACACATTTCTGAATCTCTCTTACCACTTCATCTCTCTTCCAAACAGTTAACACCCACCTTTGCTGTTTCTGTCACTGAGAAGATCATTTGGCTCTGAAGCATTTAATATACCTGGAAAATATCAAAGTCAAACTATTTATACATAATCAATAAAGACATCTCAATTTCACTATCCATAACCTTTACATTAGCTAAAAGCTCAACGTCTTTACCTAATCCTTTGATCCTGAAACTCCAACTACAAACAGTAAGTTATTGGGTACAGAGCAGGACAGAACACTGGTGACTTTAATTCTTGAAAACTTTGTTTCTGAAGACACAGCCTCTTGGAAGACTAAATATCTTAGTGTCTTAACTCCCCTTTCAGGAGAGAAAGGGCAGATTCAAAGAATCACATCTTCAAGAATTTCCACTGTATCCCTGTCTTACGTGCAAATCCCTCAGTTTGAGGCTTAATATAAGACCTACAAAGGGAGTGTTACTGGACAAGGAAGTGGAAGTCGGTGCCTGATTCTGCTGTTGGTGATGAAGTTTCAGTGGGAGTTATTAAGAAGCTACTGGGACATGCTCATGTGTAAACACACATACCCGCACACAGATGGACACATTTTGGTTGGTGTCCAAATTACTTAGAAGGAGTAGAGGAAATCTTTCTGTTTATCTATAGCTCAATCATAACTATTTTAAAACGTGCCATATACTGTGCCCAAGGGACTACTAAGGGTCCAATTTTCATCACTTGTAAAGCTCAGAGGACACTATATAGAAATGAGTTTCAATTTGATTGTCAAACACCTAGAAGAGAACTGGACCTCAAATCCTTTGCTCCTAGTCCAATTTCTAATTATACGCAGAATTGTAATAGTCTCATGATGTTGCTACAAGTCTCCATATGTAGAGACACAGGACAGATGACGTTTGAGGAAGGCAATTTTTTCCTGTTTTCCAACACTCTATTCATATGAGATCTCTCAATTTGGATTACTGCAAGCTAAGTTACTTTAGTAAAACTGTCTACAATATTACAATAGTTACTCATGATTAACTCAGATTATTGAATGGGTTGTTCTTGTGTAGAACTCACCTCCACTGTTTCCAGAATGCTGATGGGTTTGGGTTTACCTGCTTTTCCACTTTGTTTTAGTACATTAAACTAGTCTACACAGATTAAAAATCGCGTGACACAGGTTCTGTGTTTGAGATGGGTAATTCTTTTTTTATTCCCCAGCTTTACTGAGATAGAATTGACATGTATCATTATGGGTGTTTAAGGTCTACAATGGTTGATTTGATACATTTATATGCTGCAAATGATTATCATTGTAGTGTTAGCTTGCTCCTTCATCTCCTCACAGAATTACCACTTTTTTTGTGTCTGGTGAGATCATTTAAGATATACTCTCTTAGCAACTTTCAAGTATCGTTATAGTATTGTTAACTATAATCACCATCTGTACATTAGATCTCCAGCACTTACTCATCTTATAACTGGGAGTTTGTATGCTTTCACCAATATCTCCTCATTTTGCCCAGCCCCCAGCACCTGGTAACCACCATTCTACTCTCCGTTTCTATGAGTTTAGCGTTTTAGCTTCCAAATATATATGAGATAATACAGTATTTGTCTTTCTCTGTCTGACTTACTTCACTTAGCATAATGCCCTCGACGTCCGTCTCAAATGGCAGGATTTTCTTCTTCTTTGTGACCGATAATATTCCATCGTATATATATACCACGTCTTTATCCATTTATCCATCGATGGATGCTTAGACTGTTTCCATATCTTGGATAATGTGAATAATGTTACAATGAACATGAAAGTGCCAATACCTCTTTAAGATCCTGATTTCATTTCCTTTGGATAAATAGCCAGAGAGGCGATTGCTGGCTCATATGATAGTTTTAATTTTAATTTTCTGAGGAACCTTTATACTGTTTTCCGTAGTGGCTTTTCCAGTTCACTTTCCCACCAACAGTGCACAAGGGTTTCCTTTTCTCCACATCTTTGCTAATGCTTATTATTTCTTGTCTTTTTGATGATAGCCCTTCTTACAGGTATTAAGTAATATCTTACAGTGGTTTTGATTTGCATTTCTCTGATGCTTAGTGATGTTGAGCACCTTTCCATATAACTGTTGAGCATTTGTATGTCTTGTTTGGAACAATATCTATTCAGGTCCTCTGTCCATTTTTTTTTTTTTAAGATTTTATTCTTTTCCTTTTTCTCCCCAAAGCCCCCCGATACATAGTTGTATATTCTTCATTGTGGGTTCTAGTTGTGGCATGTGGGACGCTGCCTCAGCGTGGTTTGATGAGCAGTGCCATGTCCGCGCCCAGGATTCGAGCCAACGAAACACTGGGCCGCCTGCTGCGGAGCGCGCGAACTTAACCACTCGGCCACGGGGCCAGCCCCCCTCTGTCCATTTTTATATCGAATTGTTTGTCCTTTTGCTTTGAGTTCTTTACATATTTTGGATATTAACCTCTTATCTGGATATATCATTTGCAGATACTTTGTCCTATTCTGTAGGTTGTCTTTTCATTTGTCGATTGCTTTTGCTGTACAGAAGATTTTTAGTCTGACGTAGTCCCAACGAAATGTTTATTAATTTTTCTTTTGTTGTTTGTGCTTTTGGTGTCATGTCCAAAAACTTGTTTCCAAGACTAATGTCTAGGAAACTTGTCACTATTGTTTCTTCCAGGAGTTTTATGATTTCAGGTCTTATACTTTTTTTTTAATTTTTAAAAATTTTTAAAAATTTTTATTTTTTTCGGATGTACATCATATCTCAAATTCTGGATACATTACATCCTGCTCCCCACCCGAACACTAATCACAGTGCATCCCCTCACATGTGACCCTAATCACCCCTTTCGCCCTCCCCCCTCCCCTCTTCCCCAATGGTAACCACCAGTCCAATCTCCAATGCCATGTGGGTTTTTTATTTTTTGTCGTTTTTATCTTCTCCTTATGAGTGAGATCATATGGTATTTGACTTTCTCCCTCTGACTTATTTCACTCAGCATAATACCCTCAAGGTCCACCCATGTTGTCACAAATGGCTGGATTTCGTCATTTCTTATGGCTGAGTAGTATTCCATCATGTATAAATACCACATCTTCTTTATCCATTCGTCCCTTGATGGGCACCTAGGTTGCTTGCAAGTCTTGGCTATTGTGTATAATGCCGCAATGAACACAGGGGTGCAAGTATCTTTATGCTTTGTGTTTTCAAGTTCTTTGGATAAATATCCAGCAGTGGAATAGCTGGATCATATGGTAGATCTATCCTTAATTTTCTGAGGATACTCCAAACTGCTTTCCATAGTGGCTGCACCAGTTTGCACTGCCAGCAGCAGTGAACAAGGGTTCCCTTCTCTCCACACCCTCTCCAACATTTGTTGTTTCCTGTCTTGTTAATTATAGCCATTCTGACCAGAGTGAGGTGATACCTCATTCAGGTCTTATACTTAAATCTTTAATCCATTCCAAGTTCATTTTTGTGAGTGGTGTAAGATAGGAGCTTGATTTCTTTATTATGCATGTTATCAAGTTTTTACCTGTACCATTTGTTGAAGACAGTATTCTTTTCCCATTGTATATTCTTGGCTTCTTTGTTGATAATTAATTGTATATGCATGGGTTTATTTCTGAGCTTGTGATTCTGTTCCATTGGTCTATATGTCTGTTTTTATGCCAGTACTATATTGTTTTGATTATTATGTCTTTGTAGCATGTAGTTTGAAATGATAAGTGTGATGCCTCCAGCTTTGTTCTTCTTTCACAGGGTTACTTTGGCTATTAGTTGTCTTTTGTGATACCACACAAATTTTAGGATTATTTTTCCATTTCTGTGAAAAATGCCATTGGAATTTTGATATGGATTGCATTGAACCTGTAGATCTCTGGGTATTGTGGACATTTTACAGTATTAATTCTTCTCACCCATGAGCATGGAATATATTTCCATTTGTTTGTTTCTTCTTCGTTTCTTTCATCAATGTCTTATGGTTTTCAGTGAACAGATCTTTCACCTTGTTGCTTATGTTGGTTATGTTTCTTACTCTTTGACGCAATTGTAAATTGAATTGTTTTCCTTTTTTAAATTGGTTTTAAACTTATGGTATTTCTACATATTTCACTTATTTTGATTTTTAATTTTTTAAATTATGGTAACATTGGCTTATAACATTATATAAATTTCAGGGATACATCATTATGTGTTTTGGTTTCTGTGTAGATTACATGTTCACCGCCCAACGACTAATTACAATCCATCACCACATACATGTGCCTAATTTCCCCTTTCGCCCTCCTCACTCTCCACTTCCCCTCTGGTAACCAGCAATCCAATCTCTCATTCTATGTGTTTGTTATTGTTTTTATATTTGACTTATGAGTGAGATCGCATGGTATTTGACTTTCTCCCTTTGACTTGTTTCACTTAGCATAATACCCTCAAGGTCCATCCATGTTGTCACAGATGGCCGGATTTCATTGTTTCTTGTGGCTGATTAGTATTTCATTGTGTATACATACCACATCTTCTTTATCCATTCATCCTTTTATGGGCACCTTGGATGCTTCCAAGTCTTAACTATTGTGAATAATGCTGTGATGAACATAGGAGTGCATGTATCTTTATGCATTCATGTTTTCGTGTTCTTTGGATAAATACCCAGCTGTAGAATGGCTTGATCATATGGTAGATCCATTTTTAATTTTTTGAGGAATCTCCATACTGTTTTCCCTAGTGGCTCCACCAGTTTGCACTCCCACCAGCACTGTATGAGGGTTTCCTCCTCTCCACATCCTCTCCAACACTTGTTGTTTCCTGTCTTGTTAATTATAGCCATTCTGATTGGAGTGAGGTGATATCTCATGCTCATATTGATTTGCATTTCCCTGATATTTAATAACATTAAACATCCTTTCATGCACCTGTTGGCCATCTGTATATCTTCTTTGGAGAAATCTCTATTCAGATCTTTTGCACATTTTTAAATTGGGTTCATAGATTTTTGGTCTTGAGATGTATGAGTTCTTTATATATTTTGGATATTAACACCCTAACAGGTATAGGGTATGCAAGTATCTTCTCCCACTTGTTAGGTTGTCTTTTACTTTTGTTGATGGTTTCCTTTGCTGTATAGAAGCTTTTCAGTTTGATGTAGTCCCAGTTGTTTATTTTTTCTATTGTTTCCCTTGCCTGGTCAGACATAGTACTTGGAAATACGCTGCTAAGACCGAAGTCAGAGAGCGTACTGTTCATGTTTTCTTCCAGAAGTTTCATGGTTTAAGGTCTTGTATTCAAGTCTTTAATCCATTTTGAGTTAATTTCTGTGTTTGGTGTAAGATAGTGGTCTACTTTGGTTCTTTTGTGTCTGTGCACTTTTTCCAACACCATTTATTGAAGACACTTTCCTTGCTCCATTGCATGTTCTTGGCTCCCTTGTTGAAAATTAGCTGTCTGTGCATGTGTGGGTTTATTTTTGGGCTCTCAGTTCTGTTCCATTGATCTGTGTGTCTGTGTTTGTGCCAGTACCATGCTGTTTTGGTGACTATAGCTTGGTAGCATATTTTGAAATCAGGGGGTGTGATACCTCCAGCTTTGTTCTTTTTTCCTCAGGATTCCTTTGGCTATTCAGGGTTTTTGTTGTTCTATATAAATTTCAGGATTCCTTGTTCTATTTCTGTGAAAAATGTTGGAACTTTGATACAGATGACTTTGAATCTGTAGATTACTTTAGGATGTATGGACATTTTAACTATGTTAATTCTCCCAATCCAAGAGCATGGAATATCTTTCCATTTCTTTGTGTCTTCAATTTCTGTCAACAATGTTTTATAGTTTTCAGAGTACAAATCTTTCACCTCTTTGGTTAAGTTTATTCCTAGATATTTTATTCTTTTCATTGCAATTGTAAGTGGGATTGTATTCTTTTTTCTTTTTCTTTTTTTTTTTGCTTTGATCTATATTTTGGTTTAACATGGATGGTTTTATTTTATTTTCATTTATTTATTTTAAAAATTTTTTTCTCATTTATTTGTTTATTTTTGGGTGTGCATCATAATATATTTCGAATTCTGTGTAGATTACATCATGTTCACCACCCGAGAACTAATTATAGTCCATCCCCTCACATGTGAGCTTAATCACCCCTTTTGGCCTTCCTCCTCCCCCCTTCCCCTATGGTAACCACCAATCTAATCTCCAATGGTATGTGTTTGTTTGTCATTGTTTTTATCTTCTATTTATGAGTGAGTTCATATGGTATTTGACTTTCTCCCTCGGGCTTATTTTACTCAGCATAGTACCCTCAAGGTCCATCCATGTTGCCACAAATGACTGGATTTCATCATTTCTTATGGCTGAGTAGTAGTCCATTGTGTATAAATACCACATCTTCTTTATCCGACATGGATGGTTTTAAATAATACAGACTGACTTGAGTGCAAACATCAGATATACAGTTGGGAAAAAGAAATAATTGAATCAAATTTTAAGATTCCCAATTACAAGTTCAGGTTATTTGACATATATTTGGGGGAAAAAGTGAAGTTTAGACATATTTGTACTAACAATATCCACTTCTGTGTAAATTTTATTACAAATAATGAAGTCAGAGAATTAGAGATTTATAAAAATAGTGTCCAATAACAATGTTTCTTTGTGCTGCATAGTAAATAGAGCCCCAGCCAGATAGTGGAGGTCACTTTAAAACCAGGACAGTCTTTTCTGATTCTGTTAAATGCAAATCCCCACACATTTTGAGGTAGCACACCTTGCCCAGAAATCATAAGAGATGTGAATTCTTCACCAATAAAATATATAATGGCTAGCTTAGAGCTAATTGACTTGACCAGGATGTTACTTTCTCATTTTTTAAGAAATTTCCCTGCATGTTTTATAAATTATTATGTACAAATTTTAAAAAATAGTGGATGTGGCATGGTTGATAAGCCCTTAAAGGAAGTTTTACTGTCTGCATTCAGCCTTTGAGGCCCATATATAGACCCATAATAGGACAAGAGGTTGAATTCTTCAAAAAGTAATTACAGCTTCTTTCTTTTATTTTCCATTTATGATAAAAGCTCTCAATAAAATGAGTATAGAAGGAAAATACCTCAACATAATAAAGGCCACATGTGACAAACCCACAACCAACATCAGACTCAATGGACAAAAACTGAAAGCCATCCCTCTGAGAACAGGAACAAGACAAGGGTGCCCACTTTCACCACTCCTATTCAACATAGTACTGGAGGTGTTGGCCAAAGCAATTTGGCAGGAAAAAGAAATAAAAGGAATCCAAATAGGCAATGAAGAAGTAAAACTCTTGCTGTTTGCAGACGACATGGTCTTATATATAGAAAACCCCAAAGAATCCATAGGAAAACTATTAGAAACAATCAACAACTACAGCAAAGTTGCAGGATATAAAATCAACATACATAAATCAGTAGCATTTCTATACACTAACAATAAACTAACAGAAAAAGAACTCAAGAACTCAATCCCATTCACAATCGCAACAGAAAGAATAAAATACCTTGGGATAAATTTAACCAAGGAAGTGAAAGATTTATACAATGAAAACTACAAGACTTTCTTGAAAGAAATTGATGACGACATAAAGAGATGGAAAGACATTCCACGCACATGGCTTGGAAGAATAAACATAGTTAAAATGTCCATACTACCTAAAGCAGTCTACAGATTCAACGCTGTCCCAATCAGAATCCCAATGACGTTCTTTACAGAAATTGAACAAAGAATCCTAAAATTCATATGGGGCAACAAAAGACCCCGAATTGCTAAAGCAATCCTGAGTAAGAAAAACAAAGCCAGAGGCATCGCAATCCCTGACTTCAGAACATACTACAAAGCTACAGTGATCAAAACAGCATGGTACTCGTACAAAAACAGGTGCACAGATCAATGGAACAGAATCAAAAGCCCAGAAATAAAACCACACATCTATGGACAGCTAATCTTTGACAAAGGAGCTGAGGGCCTATAATGCAGAAAAGAAAGTCTCTTTAACAAATGGTGCTGGGAAAACTGGACAGCCACATGTAAAAGATTGGAAATTGACCATTCTTTTTCACCATTCACAAAAAGAAACTCAAAATGGATCAAAGACCTAAAGATTAGGCCTGAAACAATAAGTCTTCTAGAAGAGAATACAGGCAGTACACTCTTTGACATCAGTTTCAAAAGAATCTTTTTGGACACCATAACTCCTCAGATGAGTTTTCTTATTAAAAAGTTTTCTTATTAAGGTTATGATAGATTACAACCTTGTGAGATTTCAGTTGTACATTATTGTTTGTCAGTCATATTGTGGGTTCACCCCTTCCCCCTTTGTGCCCTCCCCCCACCTCCTCTTTCCCCTGGTAACCACTAATCTGTTCTCTTTGTCTACATGTTTAACTTCCACATATGAGTGGAGTCGTACAGAGATTGTCTTTCTCTATCTGGCTTATTTGGCTTAACATAACACCTTCAAGGTCCATCCATGTTGTTGTGAATGGGATGATTTTATCCTTTTTTATGCCTGAGTAGTATTCCATTGTGTATATATACCATATCTTCTTTATCCAATCATCAGTTGATGGACAACTTAGGTTGCTTCCATGTCTTGGCTATTGTAAATAATGCTGTGGTGAACATAGGGGTGCATGGGACTTTTGGAATTGTTGATTTCAGGTTTTTTGGGTAGATATCCAGTAATGGGATGGCTGGATCATATGGTATTTCTGTTTTTAACTTTTTGAGAAATCTCCATACTGTTTTCCCTAGTGGCTGGACCAGTCTGCATTCCCACCAGTAGTGTATGAGGGTTCCTTTTTCTCCACAATCTCTCCAACATTTGCCACTTTTTGTTTTGGTTATTTTTGCCATTCTAACGGGTGTACAGTGATATCTTAGTGTAGTTTTGATTTGCATTTTCCTGATGATTAGTGATGATGAGCATCTTTTCATGTGTCTATTGGTCATCAGTATATCTTCTTTGGAGAAATGTCTATGCATGTCCCCTGCCCATTTTTTTATCAGGTTGTTTTATTTTTTGTTGTTGAGTTGTGTGAGCTCTTTATATAGTATAGAGATTGACCCTTTGTCGGATATATGACTTGCAAATATTTTTTCCCAATTGGTGGGGGTTTTTTTTTTTTCAATCCTGTTTTCCCTTGGCTTGAAGAAGGTCTTTAGTCTGATGAAGTCCCATTTGTTTATTCTTTCTATTGTTTCCCTCATCTGAGGAGTTATGGTGTCTGAAAAGATTCTTTTGAAACTGATGTCAAAGAGTGTACTGCCTATATTCTCTTCTAGAAGACTTATTGTTTCAGGCCTAATCTTTAGGTCTTCGATCCGTTTTGAGTTTCTTTTTGTGAATGGTGAAAAAGAATGGTCAATTTTCAATCTTTTACATGTGGCTGTCTAGTTTTCCCAGCACCATTTGTTAAAGAGACTTTCTTTTCTGCATTATAGGCCCTCAGCTCCTTTGTCAAAGATTAGCTGTCCATAGATGTGTGGTTTTATTTCTGGGCTTTTGATTCTGTTCCATTGATCTGTGCACCTGTTTTTGTACGAGTACCATGCTGTTTTGATCACTGTAGCTTTGTAGTATGTTCTGAAGTCAGGGATTGCGATGCCTCTGGCTTTGTTTTTCTTACTCAGGATTGCTTTAGCAATTCGGGGTCTTTTATTGCCCCATATGAATTTTAGGATTCTTTGTTCAATTTCTGTAAAGAACGCCTTTGGGATTCTGCTTGGGATAGTGTTGAATCTGTAGACTGCTTTAGGTAGTATGGACATTTTAACTATGTTTATTCTTCCAATCCATGTGCGTGGAATGTCTTTCCATCTCTTTATGTGGTCATCAATTTCCTTCAGGAAAGTCTTGTAGTTTTTTTTTGTTGTATAGGTCTTTCACTTCCTTGGTTAAATTTACCCCAAGGTATTTTATTCTTTTTTTGTGATTGTGAATGGTATTGTGTTCTTGAGTTCTTTTTCTGTTAGTCTGTTGTTAGAGTATAGAAATGCGACTGATTTATGTATGTTGATTCTATACCCTGCAACTTTGTTGTAGTTGTTGATTATTTCTAACAGTTTTCCTATGGATTCTTTGGGGTTTTCTGTATATAAGATCATGTCATCTGCAAACAGTGAGAGTTTCACTTTTTTGTTGCCTATTTGGATTCCTTTTATTTCTTTTTCCTGCCTAATTGCTGTGGCCGAAACCTCCAGTACTACGTTGAATAGGAGTGATGAGAGTGGGCATCCTTGTCTTGTCCCTGTTCTCAGAGGGATGGCTTTCAGTTTTTGTCCATTGAGTATGATGTTGGCTGTGGCTTTGTTATATATGGCCTTTATTATGTTAAGGTACTTTCCTTCTATATCCATTTTATTGAGAGTTTTCATCATAAATGGATATTGGGTCTTGTCAAAAGCTTTCTCTGCATCTATTGAGATGATCTCATGGTTTTTGTTTCTCATTTTGTTAATGTAGTGTATCACGTTGATTGACTTGTGCATGTTGAACCACCCCTGTGTCCCTGGTATAAATCCCTCTCGATCATGGTGTATGATCTTTTTAATGTATTGCTGTATTCGGTTTGCCAGAATTTTGTGGAGGATTTTTGCATCTATGTTCATCAGTGATATTGGCCTCTAGTTTTCCTTCTTTGTGTTGTCCTTGTCTGGTTTTTGGGATCAGGGTGATGTTGGCTTCATAGAATGTGTTAGGAAGTGACCCATCTTCCTCAATTTTCTGGAATAGTTTGAGAAGGATAGGTATTAAATCATCTTTGAATGTTTGGTAGAATTCTCCAGAGAAGCCATGTGGTCCTGGACTCTTATTTTTGGGGAGGATTTTGATTACTGTTTCAATTTCTTTACTTGTGATTGTTCTATTCATATTCTGTATTTCTTCCTGCTTCAGTTTTGGAAGGTTGTAGGAGTCTAAGAATTTATCCATTTCTTCTAGGTTGTCCAATTTGTTGGCATATAGTTTTTCATAGTATTCTCTTATAATTTTTTGTATTTCTGTGGTATCCGTTGTGATTTCTCCTCTTTCATTTGTAATTTTATTCATTTGAGTCCTCTCTGTTTTTTCTTAGTGAGCCTGGCTAAGGGTTTGTCAATTTTGTTTATTTTTTCAAAGAACCAACTCTTTGTTTCATTGATCCTTTCTCCTGTCTTTTTTGTTTCAATTTCATTTATTTCTGCTCTAATTTTTGTTATTTCCCTCCTTCTACTGACTTTGGGCTTTGTTTGTTCTTCTTTTTCTAATTCTGTTAGGTGTCGTTTGAGATTGCTTATAGAGATTTTTCTTGTTTATGGAGGTGAGCCTGTATTGCAATGAATTTTCCTCTTAGGACCACTTTTGCTGCATCCTAAATGAGTTGGTATGGTGTGTCTTCATTTTCATTTGTCTGAGAAAATATTTGATTTCTTCTTCAATTTCTTCAATGATCCATTGGTTGTTCATTAGCATGTGGTTTAATCTCCACATTTTTGTCCCTTCCCAAGCTTTATTCTTGTAGTTGATTTCTAGTTTCATAGCATTATTGTCAGAAAAGATGCTTGATATTATTTCAACCCTCTTGAATTTGTTGAGGCTTGCTTTATTCCCTAAGATATGGTGTATCCTTGAGAATGTTCCATGCACACTTGAGAAGAATGTGTAATCTGCTGTTTGTGCATGGAGTGTTCTATATGTATCTATTAAGTCTGTCTGCTCTAGTTTTTCATTTAATTCTACAATTTCCTTGTTGACGTTGTGTGTGGATGACCTATCCATTGGTGTTAGTGGGGTGTTGAGGTCACCTACTATTATTGTATTGTTGTTGATATCTCCTTTTAGTTTGGTTAATAGTTGCTTTACATACTTTGGTGCTCCTGTGTTGGGTGCATATATATTGATAAGTGTTATGTCTTCTTGGTGGAGTGTCCCTTTTATCATTATAAACTGCCCCTCTTTGTCTCGCTTTATCTGTTTTGCTTTGAAGTTTACTTTGTCTGATATAAGTATGGCAACAATTGCTTTCTTATGTTCATTATTAGCTTGGAGATTCATCTTCCATCCCTTCACTCTGAGTCTGTGTTTGTCTTTGGGGCTGAGGTGTGTTTCCTGAATGCAGCATATTGTTGGGTCTTTTTCTTTAATCCATCCTGCCACTCTGTGTCTTTTTTATTTTTATTTTTTTTATTAACGTTATGATAGATTACAGCCTTGTGAGATTTCAGTTGTACATTATTGTTAGTCATGTTGTGGGTACACCTCTTCCCCCTTTGTGCCCTCCCCCCACCCCCCCTTTTCCCTGGTAACCACCAATCAGATCTCCTTGTCAATATGTTAACTTCCACCTATGAGTGGAGTCATATAGAGTTCGTCTTTCTCTGACTGGCTTATTTTGCTTAACATAATACCCTCGAGGTCCATCCACGTTGCTGCAAATGGGCCAATTTTGTCCTTTTTTATGGCTGAGTAGTATTCCATTGTGTATATATACCACATCTTCTTTATCCAATCATCAGTTTCTGGGCATGTAGGTTGGTTCCACGTCTTGGCTATTGTAAATAATGCTGCAATGAACATAGGGGTGCAAGAGACTCTTGGGATTTCTGATTTCAGGTTCTTAGGATAGATACCCAGTAATGGGATGGCTGGGTCATAGGGTATTTCTATTTTTAACTTTTTGAGAAATCTCCATACTGTTTTCCATAGTGGCTGTACCAGTTTGCATTCCCACCAACAGTGTATGAGGGTTCCTTTTTCTCCACAACCTCTCCAACATTTGTCGCTCTTGGTTTTGGATGTTTTTGCCAATCTAACGGGTGTAAGGTGATATCTTAGTGTAGTTTTGATTTGCATTTCCCTGATGATTAGCGATGATGAACATCTTTTCATGTGTCTATTGGCCATATTTATATCTTCTTTTGAGAAATCTCTGTTCATGTCCTCTGCCCATTTTTTGATCAGGTTGTTTGTTTTTTTGTTGTTAAGCCGTGTGAGTTCTTTGTATATTAGGGAGATTAACCCTTTGTCGGATAAGTGGCTTGTAAATATTTTTTCCCAATTAGTGAGCTGTTTTTTTGTTTCAATCCTGTTTTCCCTTGCCTTGAAGAAGCTCTTTAGTCTGATGAAGTCCCATTTGTTTATTCTTTCTATTGTTTCCCTTAACTGAGGAGTTATAGTCTCCGAAAAGATTCTTTTGAAACTGATGTCAAAGAGTGTACTGCCTATATTCTCTTCTAGAAGACTTATTGTTTCAGGCCTAATCTTTAGGTCTTTGATCCATTTTGAGTTTATTTTGGTGTGTGCCACTCTGTGTCTTTTGATTGGAGAGTTCAATCCATTTACATTTAGAGTGATTATTGAAATGTGGGGTCCTAATGCTGCCATTTTATTGCTTGTTTTCTGGTTCTCTTGCATTTCCTTTGTTTCTCGTCCCAAGATTTTTGTACTACCAATTCTGGTAAGAAGTTTTCTATATTTTATTGGCAATTTATGTCTTTATTCTTGTTATTTGTTTAGTGGTTACCATGTGGTTTGTAAAAAACATCTCATAGATGAGACAGTCCATTTTCTCATAGCCTCTTATTTCCTTGGATTAAGCCATTCCATCCCTTTCCTCTCCCCTTCTAGGTTATAATTGTCAGATTTTTTTCTTCCTTCTTGTGTTCTGAGTTTGTGGTTAAAATAACAAGATTATATTTATTCTTGGTGTTTCCCTTCCTTTTATCTTTAACGTTATACTTAGCATTTGCTAACCTGTTCTAATGGAGAGCTGCAACTTTCTTACTTTAACTTTCTATTTATCTCCTTTGCTCTGGGTTTTGTAACCCATTTCCTTTTCTTGTTTTTTTCAGGTATTAGGGTCTTCCTGAGCATTTCTTGTAGGGGGGTCTTATGGCAATGAACTCCCTTAACTTTTGTTTACCTGAGTAAGTTTTTATTTCTCCATCATATTTGAAGGATATTTTCACTAGAGTATTCTTGGCTGCAAGTTTTTGTCCTTCAGAGTTTCCAATATATCATTCCATTCTCTTCTAGCCTGTAAGGTATCTGCTGAGAAATCTGCTGACAGCCTTATGGGGGTTTCTTTGTAGGTTATTTTTTTCTGCCTTGCTGCCCTTAATATTTTCTCTTTGTCGTTGACTTTTGCAAACTTCACTACTATATGCCTTGGGGTTGGTCTTTTTACAGTGATAAAGTTTGGAGATCTATTAGCTTCTGTCACATGGAGTCCCATCTCTCTCCCCAGATTTGGGAATTTCTCAGCCATTGTCTCTTTGAAAAGGTGCTCTGCCCCCTTTTCCTTCTCTTCTCCCTCTGGGATACCTATAATCCTTATGTTGCATTTCCTAATTGAGTTGGATATTTCTCAGAGAGTTTCTTCATTTCTTTTTAGTCTTAGTTCTCTCTCCTCCTCTATCTGCAGCATTTCTATATTCCTATCCTCCAAATTGCTAATTCTGTCTTCTATATTATTGACCCTATTGTTCAGACAGTCCAGATTTTTCTTCATCTCCTCCATTGTATTCTTCATCTCCAACATTTCTGATTGGTTCTTCTTTATAATATCAAGTTCTTTTGCGACATAGCTCCTGAACTCGTTGATTTGTCTATCTGTACTCTCTTTTAACTCATTGAGTTTTTTAATGAAGGCTATTTTGAATTCATTGTCCCTTAGGTTGTAGATTTCAGTCTCTTTGGGATTGTTTTCTGGGTACTTGTCATTTTCCTTCTGTTCTGGAGATTTAGTATATTTTTTCATACTGCTTGATGGCATGGATTTGTGCCTCTGCATAGAGATAGACTTTTCTTACTGCTTCCACTTGCTTCTACTGGTGGGGTGGGGGGAGGGAACACAGCTGTTTAATCTGCACTAACCAGGATCCCTGTCAGCTGTTCCTGACTGAGCCTGGGCCCCTCCTCATTATTGTAGTGGCCCTGTGGGGTCTTTCATCAACTGTGGGGACAATCGCAAGGGGGCCTTGGGTTGCTGGTGCCTACTCTCACAGACCACCTAGACACATTCCCTCCTTTGGGTCTGCAGTGGTGTTATGCTCTTTCTCAGTGGCCGGGAGCAGGTTCACCTAGAATTGCAGCTCTACCACTGTCAGGTCCCGCAAGATCTCACTTGTCCACTATGGACCACAGTAGAGCTATGGGTATCTACTGCAGTCTGTGGTTAGCTCACCCAGCTGTGCCACTTCTGCCCCAGGGCCTTCCAGCCTTGTGAGTGCCAGGCATGGCCTCTCCACTAAGGCTAAGCAGAGGCCTTCCCTGTGGCTGCTTTGGGACTGTGGATTTTCCTCTCAGACAAGGGAGTAGTCAGGCTGGGGCTCCAAATTGTCACCACCCACTCGTGCAGTCCTGCTGGGTCTCCCTTGCTCCCTCCAGGCTGCAGCAGGGCTGTGTGTATTAAATGCAGCCGACAGTTGCTCAGCCAGCAGAGCCCCTTTGTGCCCAGGACCTCCAAGCCTTCTGATTGCTGGGCAGGGCCTCTCCACTAATGCTGAGCAGAGGCTTTCCCTGAAGCTGCTGTGGGACTGTGAATTTTCCCCCTGGACCAAGAAGCAGTCTCACTGGGGCTCCAACTTGTCACTATCCACTTGCACCATCCCACTGGGTCTCCCTTGCCTCCTTGGGGCTGCAGCGGGGCTTTGTGTGTTGGATGTCCCTTGTCTCCTCAGGGCTGCAGCAGGGCTTTGTGTGTTAGATGCGGCTGGTGGGTTGCTCAGCTGCCAAGCCTCTTTTGCCCCACGGCCTCTCAGAGGTCTGATTGCTAAGGCCGAGTAGAGGCTCTCCCTGCAGCTGCTGTGGGACCATGGATTTTACCACTGGGCTAAGGAGCAATTGCAGGGGTCTTGGGGCTATAGTCACCTGTTTCCACAGTTGTGCTGCTGATGCACATGCATGCCCGCCCCTGGTGCTGTGGCGATACTATGAGCTTGTCAGCCAGTAGAGATTTGCTTGCAGGTACAAGGCTGTCTAGGAGTCAGAGAGTTTTCACCTGTCTCCACATCCTCCTGGGGGGAAGTCTGTCCACCTTCTGATGTATAGCAGTGCTGATCTCTCAGGTGTCCTTAGGTGCTGTGTGGATATTCTTTGCTGACTGATTAATGTTCAATTAGTTGTAGATTTGAAGGGGGAGAGACAAAGAAAACTGCTCACTTCGCCATGTTGCTGACGTCACTCTGGGATTGTATTCTTAATTTCCCTTCATGCTACTTTGTTGTTAGTGTACAGAAACCCATCTGATTTTTGTATTTTCATTTTGTATCCTGCTTTGACCATATTCATTTATTATTTATAAAAGTTTTTTAGTGGATTCTTTAGGGTTTTCTATAAATAAAATCATGTCATCTGCAAATATTGACAGTTTTGCTTCTTTATTTCCAATTTTACTCCCTTTTATTTATTTTTCTTGCCTGATTGCTCTGGGCTAGGACTTCCAATACTATGTTAAGTAAGAGTGGTGAAAGTGGGCATCCTTGTCTGATTCCCGTTCTTTGAGGGATAGCTTTCAGTTTTTCTCCATGAAGAATGACATTACCTGTGGCTCTGTCATATATGGCCCTTATTATGTTGAGGTACTTTCGTACTATACTCAGTTTATTCAGAATTTTTATCATAAATGGATGCTGTATCTTGTCAAATGCTTTCTCTGCATCTATTGAGATGATCATGTGATTTTTATTCCTCATTTTGTTAATGTGGTGTATCATGATGATTGATTTGTGGATGTTGAACCAACTCTGCATCCCTGGAGTAAATCCCACTTCATCATGGTGTATGATCTTTTAAAAATATTGTTGTATTCGATTCGCTGGTATTTTGGTAAGGAGTTTTGCACCCATGTTCATCAGTGATATTGGCCTGTAATTTTATTTTTTTGTGTTGTCTCTGTCTTGTTTTTGCATCATGGTAATGCTGGCTTCATTGAATGACTTAAGTAGTTTGCCCTCCTCTTCAATATTTTGGAAGACTTTGAGAAGGATAAGCATTAATTCTTCTTTGAATGTTTGCTAGAATTCACCAGGGAAACCAAGTGGTCCTGAACTTTTATTTTTTGGGAGGTTTTTGATCACTGTTGATCTCCTTACTGCTTATTTTAAAATTCAAATTCTCTATTTCTTCTTGATTCCTTTTGGAAGGTGTATGATTTTAAGAATTTGTGTATTTCTTCTAGATTATACAATATATTGGTGTATAGCTTTTCATAGTATTCTCTTATAATCTTGTAATTCTGAGGTGTCTCTTGTAATTTCTCCTCTTTCATTTCTGATTTTATTTATTTGAGCCTTCTCTCTTTTGTTCTAGGTGAGTCTAGCTAAAGATTTGTCGATTTTGTTTATCTTTCCAAAGAACCAGCTTTCGGTTACACTCATTTTTTCTATTTTTTTTTTGGTCTCTATTTCATTGATTTCTACTCTGATTTTTCTTATTTCCTTCCTTCTGCCAATTTTGGCCTGTGTTTGTTCTTCTTTTTCCAGTTCCTTCAGGTGCACTGTTAAACTGTTTATTTGGGATTTTTCTTGTTTGCTGAGGTAGGCCTGTATTGTTATAAACTTCCCTCTTAGAACTGGTTTTGCTGTATCCAATAGATTTTGGCATGTCATATTTTCATTTTCATTTTTCTCCAGGTACTTTTTGATTTCTCCTTTGATTCGTTCATTGACCCAGTTGTTGTTCAATAGCATTTTCTTTTATCTCCACATATTTGTGGCTTTTCTCATTTTCTTCCTGTAGTTGATTTCTAGTTTCATAGCTTTGTAGTCAGAAAAGATGCTTGGTATTATTTTGATCTTCTTATATTTGTTGAGACTTGTTTAGTCCCCTAATATGTGATCAATCCTAGAGAATATTCCATGTGCATTTGACAAGAAAGTGTATTTGGCGGTTTTTGAATGGAATGTTCTCTATATATCCACTAAGTCCATCTGGTATAATGCGTTAAGGCCAATGTTTCCTTGTTGACCTTCTGTTTGAATGATCTATCCATTGGTGTAAGTGGACTGTCATTGTCCTATTATTGTGTTACTGTCTATTTCTCCTTTTATATCTGTTAATAATTACTTTATGTATTTAGGTGCCCCTTATTGGATGCGTAGATATTTACAAGTGTTATAACGTCTTGTTGGGTTGTTTCCTTTATTGTTATGTAGTGCCCTTCTTTGTCTCTTATTACAGTGTTTGTTTTAAAGTCTATTTTGTCTGATATAAGTATTGCTACCTCAACTTTATTTTTTGCCATTTGCATGGAGTATCTTTTTCCATCCCTTCACTTTCAGTATTTGAGTGTCTTTAAGTCTGAAGTGTGTCTCTTGTATGCGTACATATATGTCTTGATTTTTATCCAATTGGCCACCCTATGCCTTTTGATTGGAGCATTTAGTCCATTGACATTTAAAGTAGCTATTGATAAATGTGTACTTATTGCCATTTTGTTACTTTTTTCTGGGTGTTTTAGTAGTTCTTCTCTGTTCACTACGTTTTCTCTTTCTCTCTTCCCTTGTGGTTTGATGGCTTTCTTTATTATTATGTTCGAGTTTTTTCTCAATGTTTTCCTGTCTTTATTATAGTTTTCTGGTTTGCGATTACCAGGAGGTTTCATATATAACAGTTTACGTATATAGCAATCTATATTGAGTTGATGGTCTCTTTAGTTTGACCTCTTTCTAAAGGCTCTACTCTTTTACTCCTCTCCTCCCACATTTGAAGTTCTTGATATCATGTCTAACCTCCTATTTTGTGTGTGTGTATCCATTACCCTTTTATCATTGATTAGGTAATTTTAGTAATTTTGTCTTTTGACCTTCATATTATCTCCATAGGTGATTGATCTGCCACCTTTACTGGATTTTTGCCTTTACCAGTGATTTTGTTGCCTCTTTTAAAAACAATAATTTGGTTATTCCTATTTGTGGCCTTCTCTCTCCCACTTAAATAAGTCCCTTTAACATTTCTTGTAGAACTGGTTTCTTTGTGACAAACTCCTTCAATTTTTCCTTGTCTGGGAAACTCTTTATCTCTCCTTCCATTCTGAATGATAACCTTGCCAGGTAGAGCATTCTTGGCTGTAGGTTTTTTCTTTCCAGCACTTTAAATATATCATGCCACTCCCTTCTAGCCTGTAAGGTTTCTGCTGAGAAGTCAGCTGATAGCCTTATGAGGTGTCCTTTGTATGTCACTTGTTGCCTTTCTCTTGCAGCTTTTAGGATTTTCTCCTTATCTCTAATTTTAGACATTTTAATTGTAATGTGTCTTAGTGTAGGCCTCTTTGGGTTTACCTTTTTTGATGCTCTCTGTGCTTCCTCTACTTGGATGTCTCTTTCCCTCCTAAGGTTAGGAAAGTTTTCAGCTATTATTTCTTCAGATCGATTCTCTGCCCCTGTATCTGTCTTCTTCTTCTGGGACACCTATAATATGAATGTTAGTGTGCTTGATGTTATCCCAGAGTGTGAAATTGTTTCCTTAATTTCTTTTTCTGAAAGTTTGTTGTTAGTGTATAGGAATGACGTTTTTTTGTCTGTGTGATTCACAGTTTTGCTACATTGTGACTATATGTGGATTACTCTTTATGTATTCTCTCATGGTATGTTTTGAATCTAATTTGTATTTTTCATCTATTGTGGAAATTTCTCAGTTGTATCTCATAAAGCAGTGTTTCTTCCCTATTCTTAGAAATTTCTTCTTCTGGAACTCATGTCAGATGTATTATTTATTAAATTTGTTCGTTTTCTTCTCCATGTCTCCTAGCCACCTTTCTTGTGTATTCTATCCATTTGTCTATATGTTTTCCATTTCAGGGAGTTCTTTCGGTTCATATAGTTTTCATTTCCATTTTTTTTTAATTTTTTTTTCGGATGTACATCCTATTTCTGTATACATTACATCATGCTCACCACCCGAACACTAATTATAGTGCATCCCCTCACATGTGACCCTAATCACCCCTTTTGCCCTCCCCCCTCCCCCTTCCCCAATGGTAACCACCAGTCCAACCTCCAATGCTATGTGGATTTTTTTTGTCGTTTTTATCTTCTCCTTATGAGTGAGATCATATGGTATTTGACTTGCTCCCTCTGACTTATTTCACTCAGCATAATACCCTCAAGGTCCATCCATGTTGTCACAAATGGCTGGATTTCATCATTTCTTATGGCTGAGTGGTAGTCCATCGTGTATAAATACCACATCTTCTTTATGCATTCGTCCCTTGATGGGCACCTAGGTTGCTTCCAAGTCTTGGCTATTGTGTATAATGCCACAATTAACATAAGGGTGCAAGTATCTTTATGCCTTTGTGTTTTCAAGTTCTTTGGATAAATACCCAGCAGTGGAATAGCTGGATCATATGGTAGATCTATCCTTAATTTTCTGAGGATACTCCAAACTGCTTTCTATAGTGGCTGCACCAGTTTGCAGTGCCACCAGCAGTGAACAAGGGTTCCCTTCTCTCCACACCCTCTCCAACATTTGCTGTTTCCTGTCTTGTTAATTATAGCCATTCTGACCGGAATGAGGTGATACCTCATTGTAGTTTTGATTTGCATTTCCCTGATAGCTAATGATGTTGAGCATCTTTTCATATGCCTGTTGGCCATCTGTATATCTTCTTTGGAGAAATCTCTGTTCAGATCTTTGCCCATTTTCTAATTGGATTGTTGGTTTTTTTGTTGTTGAGCTGTATTAGTTCTTTGTATATTTTGGATATTAACCCCTTATCTGATATGTGGCTTGCAAATATCTTCTCCCAATTGTTAGGTTGTCTTTTCGTTTTGTTGATGGTTTCCTTTGCTGTGCAGAAGCTTTTTAGTTTGATGTAGTCCCATTTGTTCATTTTTTCTTTTGTTTCCCTTGCCCGGTCAGACATGGCACTTGAAAATATGCTGCTCAGACCAATGTCATAGAGCATACTGCCTATGTTTTCTTCTAGAAGTCTCATGGTTTCGGGTCTTACATTCAATTCTTTAATCCATTTTGAGTTGATTTTTGTGCGTGGTGTAAGGGAATGGTCTACTTTCATTCTTTTGCATGTGGCTGTCCAGTTTTCCCAACACCATTTATTGAAGAGACTCTCCTTTCTTCATTGTATGCTCTTGGCTCCCTTGTCAAATATTAGCTGTCCATAAACATGTGGGTTTACTTCTGGGCTCTCAATTTTGTTCCTTTGATCTATGTGTCTGTTTTGTTCCAGTACCGTGCTGTTTTGGTCACTATGGCTTTGTAGTATAATTTGAAATCGGGGAGTGTGATACCTCCAGCTTTGTTCTTTTTTCTCAGGAATCCTTTGGCTATTCGGGGTCTTTTGTTGTTCCATACAAATTTTAGGATTCTTTGTTCTATTTCTGTAAAAAATGTTGTTGGAACTGTTGAGGGATTGCATTGAATCTATAGATTGCTTTAGGAAATATGGACATTTTAACAATGTTAATTCTTCCAATCCAAGAGCACGGAATGTCTTTCCATTTCTTTGTGTCTTCTTCGATTTCTTTCAACAATGTCTTATAGTTTTCAGAGTACAGGTCTTTCACCTCTTTTGTTAAGTATATTCCTAGGTATTTTATTCTTTTTGTTGCAATTGTAAATGGGATTGTAGTCTTAATTTCTCTTTCTGCTACTTCTTTGTTAGTGTATTAGAAATGCAACGGATTTTTGTACATTGATTTTGTATCCCGCAACTTGACTGTAATCCTTTATTATTTCTAAAAGTTTTTTAGTGGACTCTTTAGGGTTTTCTAGATATAAAATCATGTCATCTGCAAAGAGTGACGGTTTCACTTCGTCTTTTCCAATGTAGATCCCTTTTATTTCTTTTTCTTGCCTGATTGCTCTGGCTAGGACTTCCAATACTATGTTAAATAAGAGTGGTGACAGTGGGCATCCTTGTCTGGTTCCTGTTCTTAGAGGGATAGCTTTCAGTTTTTCTCTATTGAGAATGATATTTGCGGTGGGTTTGTCATATATGGCCTTTATTATGTTGAGGTATTTTCCTTCTATACCCATTTTATTTAGAGTTTTTATCATAAATGGATGCTGTATCTTGTCAAATGCTTTCTCTGCATCTATTGAGATGATCATGTGATTTTTATTCTTCATTTTGTTAATGTGGTGTATCACGTTAATAGATTTGCAGATGTTGAACCATCCCTGCATCCCCGGAATGAAACCCACTTGATCATGATGTATGATCTTTTTAATGTATTGTTGTATTCGATTTGCTAGTATTTTGTTGAGGATTTTTGCATCGATGTTCATCAGTGATATTGGCCTGTAATTTAGATGTTCTGTTTTGCTCTTTATATAAATCTCCTTTGTTTCCTTATTATCCTGCTTCTTGCTCATGTTTTTAAAGTATCTACTTTAATTTTTTTCTCTTCACTCCTATATTTATATTATATTCTGTATTTGAGTACTCCAGTACTCAAACTCCTTGAGAGTCTGATTGTGTTTTTGTTGTCTCTTTCGATTTTTCCTAATAATTGCTTGTTTTGGCATGGTTTTTGTCATTGTGAATTATGAATTTATGCACAGCTATTTATGTGGAAAGTTTGGAAAGCTTGGGTTCAGTGTGCATTCCTTCTAAGAGGGCAAATATTTGTTTCTTTTGGGCATAATAGGGCATTACTAACCCTGCATCACTCTTAGTTAATTTTTCTTTTTGGGGCTTCCCATTCCATGTAGGCATTACAAACTTGAATCCCAAACTCATGTCAAAGTTTTGAATTCTTAGAAGTGATTATCTTTATTCCATTCAAAGCCTGAACTGAGGGATAGAAGTTTTACTGCTATCTTCTTTGCTGGTAGGTGGATTTATTTCCAGTTTACCCTCTCACTGATGGAGGTGTATTCAATTCTCTGGTTTCCCGCATTAAATCTACCTTTGGTTCTGAGTCCTTCCCTTCATTTCCTGTGAATTTTGACATGCACTTAAGTTAATATTTGCTATAAGCACTTCTAATGTGAGTGCATGTTTAAATCAAGACTTTATTTCATGGATATGTGGCCTTTCATATTGTCTGAAACAGCTCTATCACATTTTCTCCATGGTTATTGATGGTGGATAGGAAACTAAGGATGTATGTGATTTGACTTAGTATGTGACCACCTTTCTGAATTCTTTTATTATTTTCTATAATTTTTCAGTGAAATTTCATTGTATTATTTTGGATACGTACTCTCAATAATGGAGGATAATGGATTTTTTCCTCCAGCTTTCAAAAATTTATATACTTTCTCATTTTTTTCTTGTGTTTTAGTATTTTAAGGGAATTCAAGTTTAAAGATTAATATTAGTGGTGATAATGGCCATCCATGTTTAGTTATAGATGGCAATGGAAATTATTTTAATGTTAATCATTAGGTATAATATTTGTTATGTTGTTCTTGCTTATATATATTGTTTCAAATAATACACTTTTTCTCTAGTTCCTGGCTTCTAAGGTGTTTTGCTTCCTAGGAATTTGGGTTGACTTGTATAGAGTATTTTCTGCATCATTGAGATAATCCTACTGTTTCTCCTCTTAATCTGTTATTTTACTGAATTGGATTTCTCTTTGAGTTTCTGGAAAACGTTACTTGATCATGATTTTTCATTGTTTTAATTCATTGTTGTGTAATTTACTAATGTTTTGTGAGAACTTACAACTATGTTCAAAGATGTAATTGGTGTGTATACATATATCAGATATGTAATAGTATTACATACATTATGGGCTATTATCTAATTCATGGATAGAGTTATGCTGTCCTTATAGAATGAGTTAAGAAGCTTTTAAAATCCATAAGCAAATTGGGAGTTACTGGCTCCTGAAATATTTATTGGAAATCACCCACAAAACAATTCGGACCTGGTGCCTTTTCAAAGAGTCTAATTTTGACAACTTTTCAATTCATCTACAATTATTGATCTATTAAGATTTTTCTCCTTTCTTTGAGCCGCTTGGTAATGTATATATTCCATGAAAACTATATGCTCTATTCCAGTCTGTCAGTTTTTTTTTTTTTTTTTTTGCTGAGGAAGATTCACTGTGAACTAATGTCTGTTGCCAATCTTCCACTTTTTGCTTGAGGAAGATTTGCACTGAGCTAACATCTGTGCCAATCTTCTATTTTGTGTATGTGCCACTGCCACCGCATAGCTGCAGACAACTGGTGTAGGTCTGTGCTCAGGAAATGAATCTGGACTCCCAAAGTGGAGCAGGCTGAATGAAATCACTAGGGCATGGGAGTGGCTCCCATCCTGTCAATTTTTAAAATTATATTTCAATGGACTGTCTTTATTTCTTTCTCTTGATAGGTTGCAAGTCCACAGAGTGCATTTGTTTTTATGTTCAACCAGAAAAATGTAACTCTTGAATGTACCTGGATCTTTGGGAAACAAAAGGAGGGTTTCTAGAAGGGAGTATCTTATCAGGTTGGCATAAGATGAATATCTCCATGGCTTCCAAAGTGACAAACTGTTGCAGTAGCATCTTTGGTCCCCTAAAGTGAGGAAAACTAGGAGTTTTACACTTTCTTTTAATATCAAGACAATGATGAACTGCATGTAAATAATGTAATGTTATCTACGATTAGAATTTGATTATATAAAGTCTCTTTTCTACTTGTGAGTTGATGGCAGTCTTCTGTATTCCTAAAACCTGTTGTTGAAAAAATAAAACTTGTTTGCTTTTTATCTGTCTCTCTTTGGAAAAGTGTTTGAGTGTGTGTGTGTTTTTGTGTGTATACGTGAGTGTGACAGGGACAGATTATCTCATACAGTCACGCATTGCTTAACCATGGGGAAGTGTTCTGAGAAATGCATTGTAAGGCAATTTTGTAATTGTGTGAACATCATAGAATGTACTTACACAAACCTGGATGATACAGCATGCTATACACCTCGGCTATGTGGTACTAATCTTATGGGACCACTGTTGTCAATGAGGCCCAAACTGACCAAGATGTTGTTATCCGGTGCATGACTCTATTTTTAAAAATTGAATTTCTGAGTTCAAAGATAAACCTTTCTTTCTTTCACATTTTAATGTCCCTGAAATTGAGATATGTCTTACAAGCAATGAGTACATGTAATACGGTAGTGCTTCATTTTTACTACTTAGCTGTTATTAAAGTGGCAAATGCATTTTACAGCACTTGACATTTTCAGTTCCACTATGCTAAGTATATTCTCTATCCAAAACACTTGAAATTCAATCTCTGGGTCTGTTTTCATAAAGTGTAGGGGCATCGAATGGTCTTCCTGTTCATCAGTTACAAGTGAAATTTCAGATAGTGTTAAATTAGATCTTTACTTTAGATTCAAATGTCTATTCCATCCTATACAGAGTTCAAAAAGTGGTGACAGGTTGGGTCTGGCTTCTCTAGCTGATTGCTCTTTATTTGAGATTTGTGCATGGGTGTGGTTCTCATTCTTAGGTTCTTGGGTGAAGCCTATGACCACCCTCCCTTGGTTGGTCCCTCTCACACCCATGACCCATTTTCCTTGCATCTGTCTTTCTCTTCTTTTCCTGTTTTAGCCCCAACAGCCTCTTCATCTCCAACTGAAGCATTAGCCTTGTATTAGTTTCCTATTTCTGCTGTAACAAAATTACCACACTTGGTGGCTTAAAACATCACAAATTCATTATCCTACAATTCTGCAGGTCAGAAGTCTAACATGGTTCTTTCTGGGCTAAAATTAAGGTGTCAGCAGGCTGCATTCCTTTTTGAAGGGTCTACAGCAGAATCCATTTTCTTACTTTTTCTAGCTCCTAGAGGCTGGCCCCATTCCTTGGCTTGTAGAACCTTCCATCTTTAAAGCCAGCCACGTCAAGTCAAGTACTCCTCACATTGCCTTAGTGTGACTTCCTCTTCTGTCTACCTCTTCCACTTTTAAGGACACTTGTGATTACACTGGGCCCACCCAGATAGTCGAGGATAATCTCCCTATATAAAGGTCACCTCATTAGCAACCTTAATTCCATTTGCAAACTCAATTTCCCTTCCTTTTAACATAGTACGCTCACAGATTCTGGGGATCAAGATGTGAATATCTTTGTTGGGGGATTATTCTGCCTGCTACAATCCCCTCTTATTCAGTGTCCATATTTGTTGCCAGTCATTCTGAAGTCTCTAAACTCTGAATGCTGGAAGATTTTTAGAAAGCCATTTGGTGGTAAAATCTGATCTGACCTGAATTAATTTTGTGGCAAAATCAGATCTGAATTAATGTGAGACCATGCCTAGATTTTATTAATTGCACTTACTGTGAATATTCATACATTTTCCTGAAGAAGTATTATGTTGTTTGGGTATCATGTGCTCCCCATGGGAGAAATGATATAATATACAATACATGCACTGTTTTATCTTTCTAAAATCTAAGAAATTTTAAATTCTCAAACCTATTTGTTTACAATAAGAGAAAATAAGAGAACATGGTCTTGTATTATTAGCATTATTATTGTAATTATTAGACTATAGTTACATTTCAATGACTCTGTTTACTTAGTCTTACTACATCCCATGCTCCAGAAGGAGGAAAGTGGAAATAAATCCCATCCTCCTCTATATGATTACCATTCATTTCAAGTGTCTGTCTGGACATACTCAGAGCACTGGTTTTTTAAAACTGTGATTGAATTTGTACATTCATTTGCTGTGAATATCGCAAAATATTCATTTGTCCTAGGATTTCCTATTCTATTGTGTACCTCAGTCTCAACAAAAGTTTTTGGATCTAACACTTGATTTGGTGATCTCAAACAGACCCACATAGAGGCTAAAGTCTTCCGTATAATAACAGACACTCTGATTCAATCATTTCCTTTTCCTTTGGCTTCCTTGTGGAGGTATCTGTTCAAGAGATACAGTCAATTTTAAGTACTAAATCCAAGATTAAGTAGATTTTGGTATCATTTCTAACATACATTCATTTCCTTCCATTCTACAGATTCAACCAACACTTCCTTCCAGATTCTTACATGTCAGGCACTCTTCCAGACACTGGTGATATAGAGGAGAATTAGATCTACTTTGAAATTTTATGGGGTATTTTAATATACCATTGTAAGGGAAATGACAAAATAGTGCACATACGAAAAATACAATTATTTATTGGATTGGACATAGCCTTTTCTTTCTTCAACTAGTGGAGCTAATTCATACCTGAGGCAGTGGTATGAACAGAAGGACCTGTAGTTCTAGATTGTGGCCATTGCTGTAGTTATACATGGGACAAACAAAGTCCAACTACACAAAGTCCAACTATAGACGTCCCAGTTCACATCCAATTTGGACAAAGTCACAGGGAGTGAAAGACAATGGAGATCCTAAAAAGTTAAGACTCTTTACACATACTGAATGGTTGTGGGGGTTTGTGCCAGTGTATTTTATAAGTGAGTTGATTAAAAAGAAGCTGCAAAGTTGCTTTTACAACAGAAGTAATAGAGAAGAAGGTTTACAGTGTTTAGTATGTAAGTATATACTTAATAAGTAGACATAGGGTAACTATTACTGAAGTGGGAACTAGCTGCTAGATCCCTACGATGTTGAGATAGATGTCCCAGCTGCCTACTGGTTGTCTGCACATCACAGTGCTATGCTTACGCCATTGCATGGACACCCAAGAACTTCTGCTCTATTTCACATTTGTGCCCTTCTTGCTTTCAATTACTCTTCAAGGACTATGTTCAATCTACTTAACTTCCTGAAGGTGTTCCTTCTCAATGACAGTGTTCCAGGTTTCCTATCCTTTGTGTCTGTGCCATCCTGTTATACTTGATTGTCTATGCATTGTCCTGCCACACTGCCCCATGAGAATCAGCATCTCAGCCCCAGATCTGGTAGAAGAATCACCAAACAGAATATATTTTCATGGAATTATTGAACTTGAATAGCCAAACTTTCCATTTGTGATGAAGCTTCCTTGAATGTTATTGAAAAGTCAAAGATGCACTAGAAGATGTGTGCAGACATGCATGTTTTGGTTTTGAAATTCTGCTAGTGTAGAGGAGAAGATGAATCCTCATGGACCTTGTGCTTAAAGCCCAGATATCTTTGCTTGAAGGGCTTACAGGGGACAAACAAGAGTCTGTCTCCTTAGGAGGTAGGAACTGAGGGAAAATGAATAGAGCTCCCAGTGTGGCAGCCAATTCCATTTTATTTCTAGGTAGATTGAGTGCTTATGTCCTATTAAGATATGTAAGCAGAAGCACCATAAAGACTGAGAAATGCATTTGCTCTTGTTTTCCATCAAGCTGCTCACATGAAGAGGAGATATAAGCAGACAAATGATGTGTAGGTACTATTCATTCATCAAGTATTTAATTGTGACATATTTACTGAGCACCTCCATGTTCTAGACCCTATGGTTCCAGAGATCCTAAAAGCAAAGAATTCCATTTTCCCCCTTGTCTCACTCCCAAAGTCATTTTTGAAACCTTGTCTAACCATAGGTCTATGGGTATTCTCACTTGCATATATTGCACACTTGTAACTTAAAATGTCTAAAATCGATTTGAGCATTGTTATCAAGAACTAAATACTTCTCTTAGCTGATACTATCATTCTTCTTGTCACAAGGGCTCAGTATATCTGAATTATCTTTGAGACTCTCACTTACCGCTTATTTCTTTTTCTTAGTCTTTTGTAACCCTTCCTGAATAAATAACTTTTAGGTTTATTTCATGATTTTCAATGATTGTTCATAGTTTACTTCTAGAAATTTGCAGTTCCTCCCTGATATTAACGAAGTTGTGCAATTCCTTCCTCTTGTGTGTAGAGTGGACTTAGTGACTTGCTTCTTAAGGGAATATCAAAAAAGTGATAGGATGTTAGTTCCAAGATGAGGCTATAAAAGACTGACTTCTATCTAGTTGACACACTCTCCTTTGCTTTGATTGCTCCCTCTGATGAAGTAAGCTGCCATGTTGGAGAGACCCATAGGACTAGGGCCTGAGGAAGGCCTTCAGCCAACAGCCAGTAAGAAACTGAGCCCTCCGTCCAATAGCTTGTGGTTCTGGCCAACAGTCATGTGAGTGAGCTTGGAAGTGGATCCTTCCCCAGTTGAACTTTCATATGAGACTGCAGCTCCCAGCTGACACCTTGACATAGCCATGTGAGAGACTCTGAAGCAGAAGATTTAGCTAGGTCTTGACTGATTCCCATCCCACACAAACTGTGACTTAAGGAATGTGTGTTGTTTTAAGCGACTGTGTTATGGGTTAATATGTTACACAGAAATAGATTACTAATAAAGTAGTAACTAATAGTTGTCTTTATTGCATAAGAGCATTGTTGGTAACATTCCCTTTCTGACTTGAAATGTCAGTCATGCCTCAACAATATCAACAACAAAACTCTGCATATCCCTCCAGGGCAGAGTTTTGTGGCTGAAACTTCATGAATGCTTAAATGTAGTTTCTGTTTTGCTGACTATCCTAGAGTCCTAGAAATTAAGCTTCAACAACCTGAACCTTCTGGAATTTCTCAAACAAGTCCAGAATGGCAGGATCACTCCTAAACCAGCCAGTTTGTGTATGTAGATACATTTATCTGCTTATGAAAAATGTTGTGGAGATTTAAAACCAACCTTCTTTATATAGAAAAAAATCAGATGGTAGGACCAAGTATATATGACCTGTGTAGAATAAGCTAGAATCAGTTTAATATCTAATAATTCCAAAGAAAATGTCTCCACCTTGAGAAAGATATAGATTAATCCAAATAATTAATTGGTGTCATGTTGAAAGAGAAGTAAATTTAATGGTGTTGTCCTGAATTCCATTGCTTTCCATCTCTGTGTGTGATGAGGTTGTTTTGCACGTGTAAACAGTCCAAGGCAACTTCCTGGGTGGATTTTGCTGGGTTTCTATCATTTGCAGGGTCCTACAGTTGAGAATATAAACTCTGATTGCATATATCTTTGGTTACTTAAAATTCTGCCCATTCACAAAGGTTTTTCTCAAGGTCAAGTCAACAGAAATATAAGAAAGAGGAATCATTGTGAAAAGTAGGTAGGATCTGAAGAACAATGATGCCAGAGCAAAGAGGGAGCCAGGCAGTAAATAGTCATTTGGTCTGCAGATGGATACAGCTGAAGACAAACCTATGTCTTTGTTCAATTCTATGCTTGAGCAAGTAAGTCTCATATTAGATAATAATTCAGAAAATGTTTGGGTGATGGGCAAAAAATAGAACACATGGAGGAGCAATCAACAAAGAAGATGGTATTTATCTCTATAGGAGCTTCTGGATGATTAGATGTTTGTTTACAACTAGCCTTTAGAAAGTATGAGGCTAAGTGAGGGTTGTCTTCTTGACCAGTCCTCTTTGGACACTCTCCTCCAGTGTTCTATGTTTTGGATCCTGACCTTCTAGCCTATTATCATGCTATTTCCAGGCTTACTTTGATCACCATTCCATCCTTTCTATTAAATTTTCTTTCCTCTTATCTGCTTCATTTCAGTTTGGTTCTCTGTGAATCCAAATGATCCAGTAGCACTTCCAGCAAATATTTCTAGGTATTAAGAGAATCCTTTTAGAGATAAAGTCTTAGTCCTTCTCATCTAATCCAATTGTGATTTCTTAATAATGTGTTATATGTATGGAAGAAATCGCTGGAGTTCATCAGTTTTCATGTTCTCCTCTTTTTACTGGGAACAGAGCAGGATCACATTCTCCAAACTCCCTTGCAGTCAGTTGAGGCCATAGGACTATGAGCTGGCCAGTGGATGTGGTCAAAAGTGATACACATTACTTTCATGACTGGCCCATAACCATCCCTCTCTTTACCTCATAATTCTTAATCCTCTCTCTTTTTCCTTTTTTTGTGGATGAATGGAAAGCATTGTGAGGCTCTGGAGAGAAGTGGAGCCAAAGATGGAAGAAACGGAAGCCTGTTTCTCTAAATGAATGTGTGACACAACTCTTACTGTAGACCAGCATTGGCCTGTGACATGAGAATTAAATAAACTTTTACTGTGGTTAACTACTTCTGTTTTGAACTTTTCTGTCATGGTGTTTAGGTGTCTGATTAATACCTGAGTGACAGCTTTTATGGCTTGAGCTTTATCATAATGGGAGATATTGTACAGTAAAGTCAATAGATCCCAGCAAAATACCAAATGGATTTTTAGATTAATCTTCTCCTAGGACCATTCTCATTCCATTCATTTCATAGAGACTAGCAAATTCTCAGATTCACTGATTAAAGCCTCATGCTTTCTATTATCCTGTCTTTACCTTCTAATGGATTGAATGGGAAGTGTAAGGAAGTTGTGAGGTCTCTGTGTGAAGAAACAATGAGGACCACAAAAGAGAAATGTTAATCATGTGATGTGATGTGATGAAGGTGGTAGCTAATGCTATGGGGGTAATAATATAGTAATATATAAGTTTATCATATCAACATGATTTACACCTTAAACTTACATGATGTTACATGTCAATTATATCTCAACAAACCTGGAAAAAAAACTCCCAAGAAACAAAAAAACAGAAACAATGAGACATTTGGGCCTATCCAGTCTGTGATTGGGATAATCCTGCTCTCTAATGGGGATTCAGTTGCTTCCCATGGGAGTGCTTAGCATCTGCGTTTGCTTAAGCCTTTCATGAATCCAGGTGAGCTGTCCAAAGCCTCTACTCATCAGTGTTAATTTTTCCTGAATACTCCCAATTACAGCATTACCTCCTTCTGCCAGGAGGAAACCATGACCTTGGAGTGATTTGGGGATCCTCTGTCCCTAGTAGAAATTACAGATTTGCATTGCTCAGGAGACCACAGATGGAGTTTTTCCTTCCAAACGTCAAGTACTGGTATTGACTCCAGGAGTGTACTACTTCGTGGCTAAAACGAGCTCACTGTTGCATGAACGTGGCACACTCTTACATCAGTCTTTCCCTCCACAAATACTGACTTCTTTGCCTAGACTGTCCCTTTCTATCTTTTTCCCCTTGAAAAGGTCTCCTCACTGTCGAATGTCCTTTGAAGCTCTCAAGTAAAGTGCCTACAATATTTCCACTGCACTTTGTCCATATCCTCTTATAGCATCTTGGAGTGTGCCTGTAGGACAGTGACTATCTTTAATCTTTCTGCAGCAGTCTGAATCCCACCTCTGCCAAGCACATAATATGTACTCTGTAAATATATGTGGAATGAATAATTGAAAGCGAGTAGTGGAAGACATAATGGGTCTCACCTTAAAGTGGTATCACCCATGGGTCCCCAGTACGTACTATAGGACCAGCCTCTTTTAGGACCCCATGGTATCCATAGATGCCCCTTTCTTCTTGGCTTTAAGGTGATCTCTGGACATTTTGAGGAAGTGAAATTTAATATCTATCTTTAAATTTCAGTGTTAGCACATCCTCATAGAATTTAAATCTTTTCTGAATGCCATAGTCGTTTCTTTAGTTTCCTCATGGCTGACTTCATTTCCTGATTTCTCAGGGTGTAGATCATAGGATTGAGCAACGGAGAGATGACAGTGAAGGTGACAGAAATGGCAGTATCTGTGGGGAGGGCAGTGAAGGGCCGGGCATAGACATAGATGCAGGGCACAAAGTGCAGGGTCACCACAGTGATGTGTGAGGTGCAGGTGGAGATGGCTTTCCTCCTGCCCTCTCCGGTATGAGATCTCAGCATCCTCAGGATGACTGTGTAGGATATGAGGAGAAAGAAGAATATAAACCAACTGACCAATCCATTATTAGAGATCATCAGGAGCTCCAGAGTGAAGGTGTCAGTGCAGGCGAGTTTGAGCACCTGGGGGACATCACAGTAGAAAGTGGCAAGAACATTGGGTCCACAGAAGGGGAGGGGCAGCAAGAGGGAAATTTGCACAATGGAGTGGACAAAGCCCCCCACCCAGGAGGCCACAACCGGGCTAGCGCATCGTCCCCTATTCATGATGGTCATATAATGGAGGGGTTTTGAGATGGCTATGTAGCGATCAAATGCCATCACAGAGAGAGAAAAAACATCTGCACCTCCCAGAAGGTGGAAGAAGAACATTTGAGTGACACAGCCACTGAAGGAGATGGTTTTTCTCTCTGACAGAAGATCAGCTAGGACCTTAGGCGCTGTGATGGAGGAAAAGCAGATGTCAAGAACAGATAGATTGCGGAGCAGGAAGTACATGGGAGTGTGAAGGTGAGCTTCGCAGGTAACTGTAACCATGATGAGGAGGTTTCCCATCAGAGTTGTCATGTACACGAAAAACAAGAAGACAAATGAGACCCAGCTCAGCTCTCAAGACTGGGTAATTCCCAGGAAAATAAATTCTTTCACTGTGGTATAATTTCCCTGCTCCATTGGGTCCCAGATCCTTTTTGAAGTATATCTCTGGAAGAAATAAAAGTGCAGTTAAAGAAAGTTTTATGAAATCTACTGTTGTCTTTCTGTCACTTGCATCTGATGCTTTCCTGGGGAGGAAGTTCATCTTTTATGTATGTGGCCGTGCCTGCAATTCTGTGCCACCAGTGGAAGAGGACCCAGGTTTTTGACTCAGTCATCCAAACAGGTAGGTTCTATCACTGTGGCCACTGAAACACAGGTGACAGATCCGTGAACCTATTCAATTGTACTTTTAATACAAAATATGACAGTTATTAAAAAATAAGCATGAATTTGATATGAAGAATGTTTCTTCACAAAAGACACCATTATGCGAATTAACAGACAACCTGCAAATGGGAGGATATTTACAATACGTATACTAAGAAAAGCTTCAGGTCCAAAATATGTAAAGAATTTTACAAATCAGTAAAGAACGATAGATGTTGAAAGAGAAAACAGCAAAGACACTAACCAAAACTTTACCAAGGAGGATATTCAAATTCCAATTCAACTTCATGAATTATCAGGGAAATGTAAATTGAAATTACAGCAAGGAACTACTACCTACATACCAAAATGGCTAAACTGAAAAAGATGAAAAATATCTTGTGATGGTGAAGACGTGGAACAACTGGAACCTCTCATAGCCTGCTGGTGGGTGTGCAAATCGGGAGAATCACTTTGCTGTCTGATTATATCTGCTAACGCCATTATCTATATCCATATCCATATCTATACCTATATCTATGTATATCTATCTAATCACCTATCTTAGAATGGATACATATATATAGTTCATTCAGTTGTACGTATTGATTTTTCTGAGGATACATCTCCGTCCTCAGAATAATCTATTTCACTCCTAGGAAGTATGTACATATGTGCATATGTCATCTCCACCAAGATGTATCCTAGAATATTCATAGAAGCACTGTTTGTAATTGCCTCAAACTGGAAATGACGCAAATGCCCATCAACAGTAGAAAAGATAAATAAATTGTTAAATTCATACAATACCATAGAGCCATGGGAATGATCAATGTATGGTACATGAAACAACACAAATGTCTCATAAGCACAATGTAGAGTCTAAGCCAGGCACAACAGAGTGTGCACCCACTTATTTTGTTCACATAAAGAACAAAAAGTATACCAAACTAAAGGAAATATGAGGGAGGATTTTGAACTACTGAGAATGTTCTGTTTCTTAATCTAGGTGCTTGTTACAAAAATTTATTGCTTGTGTGAAAATTCATTGAGCTGTACACTAATGTGCATTTTTCTGTATGTTTGTATATTATCCTTCAGCAGAAAGTTAAAAATAATGAACATGGTGATTATAACATTTTAATCTCATGTCTAAAGAATGACTTTCATCCAAGTGAGGTTTAATTGACGACCCACTTCATAATGGTTACTTTTATAGTTATATAGTTACAGCCTTTACCAGCTACAACTTGAGTTACCTTTTTATCTTTTTCTCACCCACAGACTTTAGGTCCTCCCGAATTCTTGTGTTAGGCAGGTTGCCCTTCTGTCCACATGTAGTGCCTTCTCAGATTCTGATTTTTGTTTCTCTATGTTTTCTTTACTTTGTTCTTTAAACCTCAGAAAAAAATCCTTAAAAGACCATGTTTCCCCAAGCAGCACTCTCATTTTTGCTGACCTGGAAGAATAAGATAAGAGCCTCCTTTCGGATTCCATGGTCATCAGTTCGGATTCATCTCAGTCTCCTCGTCTTTGGTGTTTATGTCAATGGCACAGAGTGATACGAACACATGTTCAGAATAACGATTGTGGGAAATTTCAGGTCTCTAGCATCTCAGATGTAAGAATTCCCTACACTATACTTACCATGGCTAGAAGGTGGAGAAATCACCCCTAAAGCACTGTTCAGTTAATCTAGAGTGTGGAAACAGATTTTAATGAATGACAGCAGTCCACTCTAGAATCTTCCTTTTGGATATTGGACTGATAAGTCAATGGTTTTCAAATCTTCTGCTGAGGAAACCACTGCAACAAGCCTCATAGATTACGTTGTCACTTGTGCTCTCCTTTCCTCCTTTCTTTTCCTCCCCTGTTTCTCTTTCCTTCTTTGCTTCCTTCTTCTAGATATTTCTGTGACCGTATGAGGGTTCAGCAGAGCAACAGAATCAATAGGACATATATAGATATACAAGGTAAAATTATAATGAAGAGTTGGCTCACGTGATTATGGAAGCTGAGAAGTCCCAAGATCTGCTATCTGCAAGTTGGAGACCCCGGAAGGCTGATGGTATAATTCAGTGCTAGTTTGATGACCTGAGAAGTAGGGAAGGCAATGTGTAAATCGCAGTCCGAGGGAAGGAGACAATGAGATGAGATGTCCCAGCTCACGCTGTGAGGCAGGGAAAATGGGGCACATTTCTCCTTCCTCCACCTTTTGTTCTACTCAGACCCTCAGTGAATTGGATGATGTGTACCTTAATTGAGAAGGCAATTAGTCTGCTTTACGGAGTCCATCTATTCAACTGCTAATCTCATCTGGAAACACTCTCAGAGACACACCCAGAAATAATGTTTAATCTGGGCGCCATGTCGCCTGTCAAGTTGACAGAAATTAACCATCATAATGACATTGAGATGGTCTTTTTGAGTGAAAGGCGACTCAAACATAGATCTTTTCATCAGGAGGTTTACAGTTAAGACAATAAGGGTGTTGCAGGTGGTGGAGTCGGCAGAAAGAAAAGGGAGGAGGTCCAAAATCATGAGGATGTATATGAAAATAGCCCCATTTGGGCATACGATGTTTGTAAACTCCATCCAGGAGGTGTGCTGAACAGTATCATATCCCACACTTGCATTTTGGATACACATGTGTGGATCCTCTGGAACAGTCAGGCAATTTGGATTTTACCACCTTCCTAGTTGGTGTGGCCTTGGGCAAATCACTCCATAATTGTACCAAACACATGAGAAATACATGGGAGTTTCACAGGGAATGGCTTAGAGTCAATTCTCAGCCTGCACCGCTATAATTTATCTACCACACGAAAATAATGAGACCTACCTCATACACAAGGTGCTTCTAAGGAATAGATGAGATTGTATGTCTGTTTAGGAAACTGAAAGCAGCTGAGGAATCTGATTTTGCCAGTCTCATCAGCTCCAGGTGAGTGCTTCTTTCCTTATACATGCCAGGTTCATCTGTGGGGTTGTCTGGGACTGGTTCATCTTGCTATTGATTGTGTCGTTCAAAGCCCTCTTCTCAACACTTGAGGTAAGTGACAAATACTCTCTCTCCTCTAGGGACTTTTTTCTTTTTCACTTATGAATTTGAGCTAAGACGCGTTCAAAAAATCAGAGTATTGTATCATACACCTCCTTAGAAACATAAATAAATTTGTGTATGCAGTTTAGATATAGTTATTTATATTACAATCCTTTATGGAAAGAAAATAGATTATAATCCTCATTTACAAATCCAATCATCTTGATATCAGGCCCCAGGGGGGTCCATGCTACTTTCAAGGTCTCAACATTATGTAAATGTTGGCAAAATAATGGAGGTCTGCTTTGCTGAAGTTTGTTTTTAGAAAACTTTTGTGGAGTGATTCTTGTACTGACTGCTTCATTTTATCTCTCCAAAACCTATAATATCCATGTGAAATTGATATTATTGTCTTGATTTTATAGATGAGAAACTGAGACACAGAAAGATTAAGTAACTTGCTCAAGGTCTCCCAGCTGGTAAAGCCAGGTCTCAATCCTAGATTTGTCTCATTCCAAAGACTTATGCTCTTAACTACTGCAACTATAGTTCTTCCCAGTGTTGATCAGCCCTTCCCAGAAAATGGTACAAAGAAAAAGGCTCAGAAAAATCTTTTTCAAAACAAGTTAGTCTGTGGGTGTAAGGAGCCTGCAGGTGGTGAGTGAGAGCTGTGACTGAGACTGCCATAGTATGAGATGATGTCAGAAGTGACTCTGAAAAAAAAAAAGCAGAGTTTGAAGAAAGCAAATTTTATAGTCATTGTGGGTACCTCAACCAACTGCCTGGATCAGCTTCATAGTGCTTCAGTGGCAGGGGAAATGAGTTCTGAGTAGCATCTCCTCAAACATGAACTCTCAAAAGCAATGGATCTGGTCTGTTCCTATGGATGCTGTCTTTTTGTAAAGAGTGGGAAGGATACTTTGAAAGTATAGGATTATGCACATTGTAGTGAAACTCATGCATATAAGAGGAGGAAGGGGGCAAATGGATAGAGAAATATAATTTTATGTGTTGCAAGGTCAAAATAAGGATCACAGGATTTCTTAAAAATCACACCAAAGGGGACCATCCTTTGGAAAGAAGCTTATCAAGCATCTCGTAAGAACCTGCAAACTGAATGTTATCCCTATACTCCAGCTTCCCACTGAGGAAATGCTGCTCCTTTTTCTCTTTCCTAACATTGAAAAGCCTCTACTCTTGAATGAATCTCTAAAAATTTTAGGAACATTATTCATATTCAGTTGCACATGAGGACACAGATAAGCTAGCCATTCAAAGACCTTGCTTAAAGCCCCAAACTTCTACTTCCAGACAAGAAGCAAAGCTGGCTAGGAAGCATATAATGAATTTAGGAAGGCTTTTAGAGTGCTGTTTTTCAAGGCAATCACCCTCCTGAGAGCTGGGGATATGAACACCTTCTCAATTGCCTTCAAATAATTTTCAACCTCAACATCATGCCAAGTAGAATACATCCCATCCCCTTGAGTCAACTGACCTTCTAATATTTTTCAAGCCACACCTCCCAATTTCCTAGTCATGAAAAACTAACCTTTTTCTTTTCTTCATTAAGAGTTTTGGTTTCAAAAGGAAAATTCCACACAATGGCAGCATTTTTGACAAATAAGCCCTAACAGCTTATCAGTTTTAGAAGTTCACACACACCAACACTAACTGACATCAGTCTTCAAGTGGGAAATTGATCCTCTTATAATGCTCCAACTGCATCTTATAAGATGTAGGTTCTGGGGAAATTCATTGTTTAATGGAAAGCCTAGCTCAAGGCTAGTGATTTTTTTTTATCTTCTTCCTTCATATGGGAAATGGCAACCTCAGGGAATCATATCATTCAACAATTCCACTTTGCCTTACCATGACTCAACTACGTCTATTAGTCTGTCAGCCACAAGCCTATTAAAGTAATCAATAAAGGGAATATAGTTGCATATGGATGTGGAAACTGAGTGACCAATTCAATGGAGTTCCTGTGGGAGTCATTAAAATGTCATCAAGCCCTCCTCCTCTCTCTCCCTCATCTCCATGTTCCATCTCACATGTACATGCAGAGGCACCAGTGCACTTTCAGTACACATATGTTTCTCTAGACAGTGCATCATCCCTCTTGGTTCAAGAAGAAAGCATTTTAAACTACACCAGGGGCTGTGCTGTCTTCCTTCTAACCAAAATTGCTTTGCTTTAATTGACTGAGATGTAAAGCTTAATTAAAAGAGTAGTAATGGAAAAATCAAATCTTTGTGGCTACTGTCAGGGCAGCTGTCAGAGATTGATTGATGTGGATTTATATGTCCAATTTCGTTGAATGCAATGTGTTCATTGATACCACACAATTATATTAATCTACATCTCTAAGACCCACAGCTCCCTTAGAATCTAGGAAGGTAGCCTAGTGACAGCTGTTGATATTCATCAGGTTAATTACTTCAGAATTATTTTATGTTATTGTGTTCACAGGTACCCAGAGATGTTGATCATTGAAATATTTGATTCAGGGAGCAATGTAAGAAAGGGTATTTTGAAAGCTATGTGTGTGTCCAGAGCAGCCAGTCGACTTTTGCATGGGTCTTAGCAGCAGAGCTTAAAAATAATAAAGGCTGATTTAGTTGGAAAAAATGCAGCCCACCTTTAGATTTTACACCATCCAGATCAATGATAGATGTTTTTGTAATCAGATGTAATTCTTTCCCCTTCCCCTGGATTATTGAATCAGATTGTGTTGTGTGTTTAAACGTGGCTTGAGGAAGTCTCAGGGACAGTGATATGGCAAGGGTTCTTTGGTTCTTGGTCTCTTGGGGTTATGCTTCTGAGATACAGTTAGTGATTCAGACCCCATAGATCTTTGGTGCCATCCAATTCTGACATAGTGATAAAAATCTGATTTGAGTAAGTCACGAGACATAGGAAGGAGAGAAAAGGACACGTTGGCATGAAATAGACTATAAAGTAGTTTGTGGTATGCATTTTTCATAGGCAATTTCATATAGGAAAGCTTAGAGACTCGCGACCAGTGCTGCCTGAGCAAAGGAAGCAGGACCTTGTGAACGGTGACTCGACAAATGTGAATTATTCTTAGAATTTTCATTTTAGGGGAAGCAGGTTAATATTGTAAAAATTTAGTATTGATAGACCAGGTGACAAGCAATTGCAATGAATTGAACCAGTTTGGCAATGAATGCTTATGGTGCCATTCCAGATCCAAAGTGGGACATAAGTAAATTTTGTCCTCAACGCTCAATATACTTTGGCTAACTCTACTTGGGCCCTTCTCTGTCCTGGGTGCTCTGACATCTTGTTCTGATCCCTTATCTCTACTCTAGAAGCCAAGGGTTTATATTTGACCCATTACCTTCTTTTAATATGAAACTCTCCTGTGCTTTATCTCAACAGTTTCTGGATGACTCTTTAAGTTGTAACAATAATAAGCAAAGCTATTGTCATATTTTAATGACCAAAAGCTGGAAATTTTAAGATGAAAGATGCTTTGAATTCAACGTACATTCCCATGTTTTCTACCCCATCAGTTTTTTCCCAATAATGAGGAGTATGGGTCCTGTAGGAGAAGAGTGTAACAGGTCGATGGGGATTAGGGTTAGGGTTGGGTCAGAATGTGCGTAATGCACAGCCATTTGGATGATATTAATAATGACATTAGCCTTTCACTGAGCATATACTACCTGCCAGGCATTGTATGTTTCACATATACCATCTCATTTTAACCCTGACAACAACTCCATGACATGTAAATAAGTACCTTTTTATAGGTGACCTATGACTTCTGAAGACATAAAATAACCTGCTCAAGATTAGGCAACTGGGGGATGGCAGAGATAGGATTTGGACCCAAGGCTATATGACTCTGAGGTTAGAGCATTCAGCTATAATGGTTTACTTTTACCATGATTTCCCAGACAAAAACACTAGCCTATACTTCTTCACAAACACCAATAGATTGAAAAACAGACTGTTTAGGGTTTTATCTTCTTTAATCCTTCCTTTCTCTCTTGGGCAGTGAGAAGTGGGAAGAGTGTAAATTCTCAATGGAGAAGCCAATCTGAGATTGGCCCTGGTAAGGCTGGACTAGAAGATCAGTTTTGGAATAATGAGAATGGCTTGCTCTTTGTGTAGGATCTCTGAGGTTCTGCCTTTGTCTAAACCTACCACAAGAATGTGAATCTGGTACATGTAGTTCTGCATGAGATAAATACCTGTAGGCCATTATGGGAAATCTTTCAAGCCTTCTTCATTCCTGATAGGAATCCAGGAGGACAACCATTGTGCGCCTTTGAGGTTCTCAAGAGGTCACAAGCCCATGTAGAGTTCAACTAAGCAGAAAAAATGTCTTAATCTGTGATGGGCCATATGTCCCCATATATGTGTGCTTCAGATGCACTGATCATGAAATCTTTCTAGAACAGGATCACAGTTTGGCATAGACAGGTCCAGTAATGTAATAAATTACATCCACATAGTTTAAGAGCAATCAATCGGGTATCTGAAGACTTATCTCTGTAATTAAGTGGATGTGGGATCTTGAGCAAATCACTCTAACTCTAGGCTTCTGTCTACCTACCTCTTGAAAAGGAGATGGATTCAATCATTCTCTTCACTTGCCATATAGTTGTCCTGATTGACACATTGTTACTTTGATCTTCGAATGGAAATACATCAATGAGCTCAAACGTATAACACTAGTTCCTTCATGCTTACCAGAAGCTTGGGTTACCAGCAACCTATTAACTTTACTAGGAAAATAAATTGTTACCTAGTAAATGTATATTAGTTTATTGACAACATATTTGAGTATGTAAATAGAACTTGTGGGAAAAATAATGTATTTAGTCCTTGGTGATGAAGAGGTTGGAAACTCTTACTCTATTCCACCACAGAAGGCATGAGTCTTCTCTTCAGTCTCTTCATGGCTGACTTCATTTCTTGGTTCCTCAGAGTGTAGATCAAGGGGTTCATCAGAGGGGAGATGACAGTGAAGGTGACAGAGATGGCTTTATCTGTGGGGAGGGCAGTGAAGGGCCGGGCGTAGACATAGATGCAGGGCACAAAGTGCAGGGTCACCACCGTGATGTGTGCGGTGCAGGTGGAGATGGCTTTCCTCCTGCCCTCCCCTGCCTGAGACCTCAGCATCTTTAGGATGACTGTGTAGGACACAAGCAGGAAGATAAACCACAGGGTACTCACTAAGCCATTGTTGGAAATCATCAGGAGCTCAAGTGCAAAGGTGTCTGTACAGGCGAGTTTGAGGATCTGGGGGACATCGCAGTAGAAAGTGTCAAGAACATTGGGTCCACAGAAAGGGAGGGGCAGCAACAGGGAAATTTGCATGATGGAGTGGACAAAGCCCCCCACCCAGGAAGCCAAAATGAGGGCAGTGCATCGTCCCCTACTCATGATGGTGACATAATGCAGGGGCTTGGAGATGGCTACGTAGCGATCAAATGCCATCACAGAGAGAGAGAAAATATCCGCTCCACCAAGCAGGTGGAAGAAAAATATTTGCATCATGCAGGTAGTATAGGATATGGTCTTTATCTTTGACAGAAGGTCTGCATGGACCTTTGGAGCAGTGATGGAGGAGAAGCAGATGTCAAGGATGGCTAGATTGCGGAGCAGGAAGTACATGGGGGTGTGAAGGCGAGACTCACAGGTCACAGTGACCATGATGAGGAGGTTTCCCAGCAGAGTTGTCGTGTACACAAAACACAAGAAAATAAATAAGACCAAACTCAGATCTTGTGACTGAGTAAGTCCTAGAAATATAAATTCTTTTACCCTGGTGCCATTTCCCAACTCCATTGAATCATATTTCTTCTTCTTCGTATTGCTTGGAAAAAATTAAAAGTGTTATTTCAGAAAGTGTTTACTTTCCCTTAATAGATTCATGTTTACAGAGTCAGGTATTAGGTCAGAAAACTAGTGAGGTGTTATCAGTACATGAAGAGCCTTTCCAAGGTTATTGCTAACATGTCCTACATGACATCTCATTACACAAGCATGCGTTTAGTTATTGTTTTCTTCTGTAATTTATAAGTATTTCAGAAAATGCATAAAAATAGTGTTCTCAGAATATAAGTTCCAAGTATCCAAGATAAACAAGTGAATGTTAAATATTCAGAAATGGAGTATTTTGGCACAAGGGATACAAAAATGGATGCAGTTTGGTGTGTGGATAAGACAATGCCTATTAGGTACGACGGGGGTCCTTTGAGGATCCGCACGAGTATGGGTTTTTTTCCAGACTGGGTGCTCCGTTTAAATACTTTAAGAACTCCTATCTGCAACATGGTTGTCCTTCAACTGAATTTCACAGAAGCACTCCTCCTTTTTTTGAATCACAAGTTTAATGCTGTGAAAAATTAGAAAATTTTAAAGCTGTAAAATTCTTCTCTATTGTTCTTATCTTCCTTAAATGGATTTCTTTGTTTCTGTCTTTACTTTAAACTACTTTAGGTACCAAAAGCCCTGGAGTTGAATAACTCCTCAGCTATGAAATAAAAGTGGTAACGCAGAGCTTCTCTTATGTTCACTGGTCAAATTTATTTCCTAAATGCTATTTTTTTATTGTGCTGTCATTGACATAAAATAGAATCATATGTTTGAAGCGTACACCTTGATAAATTTTGACATAAGCGTATACCCACGAAATCATCACTGTGTTGAAGATAGTTAATATATTTATCAATGCAAAAATGTCTTTGTGGCCATTTATAATATGTCCCTTCTGCCCTTCCTTCTTCAGGTAACCATTGATCTGTGCTCTGTCGCTATGTATTAGTTTGTGTTTTCTAGAACTTTCTATAAATGGAATCCTACAATGTGTACTCTCTTTTTGTTTGGCTTCTTTCACTTACAAAATACATCCATGTTTTTGCATGCGCCAATATTATTTTCCTTTTTATAGTATGCATGTGCCACATTTTGTTTTTCAGTTTGCCTTTTGATGAATCTTTGGATTGTTTCTAGTTTTTGGCTATTACACATAAAGCTTTTATGAATGTTCGTGTATAGGTCTTTGTGTGGACATATGTTCCCATTTCTCTTAGGTACGTACCTAAGAATGGGATGGTTGTAACTCTTAAAATTCAATAGGAAAACAAACCACCTAATTAAAAAACAGGGGGCAAATGCTTTGAACAGGCACTTCAACAAGAAGATATAGGGATGGCCGATAAGCACATGAAAACATGCTCAACATCATTCATCACTGGGGAAATGTAAATGAAAGCCATAGTGAGATAACAGTACACATCTACTAAAATGGCTAAAATAAAGAAGATGGATATATGAAGAGTTGACAAAAATGTAGAGGAATTGTAACTCTGGTGGGAATGTACAATGATGCAACCACTTTTGAAAACAGTTTATCAGTTTCCTAAAATGTTAAGTGTGTGCTTACAATCTAATCATTTTGCTTTTGAATTCCTTTCTTATTTTTTGTGAATCCTTGAAAGGGACTTAATTTCTTTCTTTACAGTTTATTTCTTTTTTATTACCATAATCAGAAAGAAAAGAAAGATGAAAGTCACTTCTTTCACTTTTGGGGTGGGTTTTCCAGTTCAAATGAAGAAATTTATTTTCACCTAGCTCACTTTCTGTTCAAGTTGTCTTTCTTCTGTATGTAATTTTGTTTAAAGTCTACTTAATATGGGAGACTAAACAAGCCACCAAGAGTAATCAGAGCATGCAGGCAGGTACCTGGCAGCCTCTGGCATCACACAGCCTGTTCAAATCCCAGCTGGGTACTTACTGGTTATGGTATAAGAGAAGTTACTTTACCCCTTTGGCCTCAGCTTCCGCATCAGTATTTGGAAACAATAGCATCTTCCTTGTGTGATTTTTGTGAGGATTAAATGAATTAATCTATGCAAAAGCATCAATACTTAGAGCATTGCCTAAGCAATAAATGTGCTTATGTGTGTGTTACCTTAAAGTAAAACTCCAGGTTAGTAACTGTCACAGGCACACAGCTCCTTTAAATGTACTGACAATCTTTTAGAGGAGCTGTACATTTTCTAGAATATGTTTTCTAAAACAGCTTCAACAAAACATACTTTTTTGGGGGAAAATAGGGGGTATTTTTCTTTTACTGTCAATGAGAGTGGCCCAGAGGGTGGTTTCAGTGTATGGTAGCAAGGAAAGTGCTTGCTTGGTTTGGTTTCTTATCTGACATCATCTTAGCAGACCAGAGAAATCTGGTGCAGGTCTCTGCAGTGAGAGTTATCTGTGCTCAAGTCCTGGCTTTGTCACTGTGTCATTTGGGTAAGTGAGAGACCTCATGGAGTCTCCACTTCTTCATCTGTGGAATGGGGATTATAGTAATATCCACCTCACAGGGAAGTTATGGGGATTAGGTGAATTAACATATGCAGAGTCTCAGCACACATGGCTGCTTATCTGTTGTGATTTGTATTATGCTGGGTAACCTTAACCCAGGAGGCTTATCAGGAAATAGAGTGTGTTGAACTAATTAGTAGCTGAGCTATCAATTCTGACTAAAGTGGGGAAATGATCACCAGAAAACACCAACTCAATCTAGTTACTACAGATATTGAGGAGGTCCTACCTAGTTATGAAAACACTCCACAGGGACCTCCACGTAAACCATAGACAATGGTCTACACAGAAGGGTAGAAGGTACAGTACCTCATACTCCAAGTCAGGCCTGTTTGTCAGAAAGGAATAGGTCCATGTTCACAAACTACCTTTCGTAATTCAGACAACATCCTCCACCTTCTGCTCCATTTTTCTGCTATTTTTACTCCATTTCATTATTTAACAAATATTGATAAAAAATTGGCAGAGGTCTAGGTTATTTGAGAGAAATGAATATAATCCCAAACCAGTGGAGAAACAACTGAAATATAATAGTGATACGGGTGTGATGGGGACCGTCATAAGACAGATGAGCTGTGTGTGAGAAAAGGGTGATTTCTCACCAAGAGGCTCAGAGGAAGCTGCATGGAGGAGGTGACATTTATGTTTGGGGCACATGGGAGTGGAGAGAATGGGAGACCTGGCTTTAGGGGACCAGTTGAATATATAACAGTTGCTGATGAGTGGGAGGTTTGGCTGGAAAGAAAAGGATGCAAATATGTAGGCATGGAAAGAAAATCATTGTTGTAAAATTTTAGTTCTTGATAAATCTAAGGACAGGCATGTAGGTGTTCATTGTCCTATTCTTTCAACTTTTTTTGAAATATTTTATTTTCTTTCTAGTTTTAAATTTAGCATTTCAGTTTGAGGAGATCCATCTACATGAAATAAGCATGAGAAAAATCTCGTTTGTGCAATTCAAGGGATCCCAGGAAAAAAGAGTTTCCTCCTCCCTACTTCCAAACTGAACTCATTTCTATGACTCTCCTTTCACAATATCTTCTTTGATCATATTTCTTAGCTGCGCTGTCTGCCACTGATAGTTCACCCTGGAATGCAGCATCTTGGGTATATATTGCATTATTTTTAGTCAAAGTGTATTTATTAATCTTAACGATTCCATCTAGATTTCAGCTTTTCTCACTCCTCTTCTCATGCTTATTCATTGACGCTCAGAGACCATAGTCATTCACACTCATGTAGAGTTATGTTTCTTACCTAAAATTTCCAATCTCCTTCTCCAACATCTTAAACAATGTTCACACGAACCTTGGGAATCATTTGGCTTCAGAAAATTCTGTTAAATACCCCTCTGAAAGCCAGTGATTTCAGTGGCTTTCTTTATGTGGAAAAGGGCAGACTCAGGGAATAATATTTCCTTGGCTCTTCCACACTGATTCACAGTGTTCCATCATATGTACCAATTTGTCAATCTCAGAACTAGTGTGAGAATTATCAGAGGGCATATAATTGGATGTGGTTGTGGAAAAATTCTACTGATGGCGAGGTGGTTTCAGTGGGAGTAATCAAGATGTGACTCAGGCACATGTCCTTAGGAACACACTTTTTGTGTAGGATCTAAAAGTTTTTAGCAGTGACAAAGATTCTCCCCTTGACCAAACTCTACTCAGGCTCCCCTGAACTTCTCAACTAGGCCTCCACTTTGGGACCTTCATGCTTGTCTCTGCATTGTCAAATTTTAACAAGAATTCTGCTAATTCAGTTTAGCCAAAATCCCCCACCCTCCATGTTGATCACCATCAGTGTGTAATCAGGTTCCTCACCATCCACCATGCCCCAAGTGATATTTGATCACCCTGGCCTGCCTTCAGCAAGAATCCTGTTAGGTCACTTTACCCAGAATTCCACCTTACCTCTGATGTTTCCCCTAGTAGTTTTTCTGTTGGGACATAAATGCCTATTCTTAGGGATTCTGCACAACTTCCTTAGGCAGTTTCACCCATGTAGGGTAATTCCTGAAGTGTGACACACAAGTATTGGAAGGAGCCATTGGACCTGAAAGGATTATGTAGATGAGAGTGAAGGAGATCTCAATGGGCGGATGAAGAAAGTGTGTGATGGAGTTCTCACAGGACATACACATCACCAGGAAATCCACACTGGATCCATCAGCAACTCCTACTTGCTTGACTTTCAGAGTTCTTCACCATTCTCACCACCTCCACTGTTACTACCCTAAGTTGTGTCTTCATTATTTCTTTCCTGGGACTTTTGCAGTAGCTTCTTAATTGGTCTCCCTGTTTTTGTCCTTGCCCCACCTCAGTCTATTCATAACAGTAAGCACTGCATTTCTGCTAAAACATTCATCACTATTCTGCTCTTCAAAATGCATCGCATCTTATTTAGGTGAAAGTCAAAATCCTCACAATGTCTAAAAGGTCCTAAGGACCTGATCCCGTGGCCTCATTATCTCTCTGACTACAATTATTACCTGTCTCCTCCTTGCTTCCTCTCATCTTCTTATGAAGGCCTGGGCACATCCCCACCTGAGGACCTTTGCATGTCTGATTTTTGAACTGACATTTGTACTGTGACATGAACATTTGTCTAATTTCAAAAATTTTAAGATCTAGGATCTACCTGCAGAAATGAAGGGCAAAAAAGAAAAACTCCCAAATGCTGTAAATAGCAGGACAAGAAAACAAATAAAAACCAAGTTCATGTATTGAATAATGTTTTTCCGTTCATGCCAACTTTTTGAATGTATATGCATAGTCTGAAGCAGCTTCATAGGTTTCTGTCATTTTTAGGGAGTCATGTTAACAGAGAATAATAACAAATCCATTGTTTTCTTACTCCTATTCTCCAATGATTTGAGAAACAGAAAGGAGTGAGAGGTGATATTCATTCACTGAGTTCTTTAACTCAACCATTTTTTGGACAGTTTTCTACGTTCTACTTGCTGTGCCAGGTGCTGGGGATGCAATAAATAAATCATAGCCCTACTAGGGGAATAGGAGGAAGGAGGACAGGGAATTGGAAACAAGGTCCTGAGTGTGGTGCTTGAGCTGAGCCCCGGTCGCTGAGGCAATGTCATGGAAGTGTGGTCAGTAGGTGTGGGGTTCAGAGGAAGGTCAGGGTAAGGACCTACATGACGTCATAGAACCCATAGTTACTGGGGTCCACATTCTAACTCAAGCTGTGCTGGCTTCAAAGCACTTGCACTCAACCACTGGAGTGTGGGCTTCAGACGGAAAAATCTTCAGGTAGTAGTTATTTAATTTACTCATATCAGAAAGTCAGAGGAGGAACTTAATTTGAGTGTGCTTACTTCATTAAAATGTGATTACTTCATGAAAGACCTTAGCAATCCAATGCCCAAGCTGCATTATGTTTCTCAGCTCCCTTCCTGGTAACAAGAATATAGTGGGAATGTCTGAGTATATATATATATATTTGCTTTTTCTTATTGTTAATTTTATTTAGACAATTGGAGATTTCCATGTTGTTGTAAGTAATAACCAAGAGAGGTCCCACCTTAATCCATTTTCCCCCAATGATCATTTCACAATCTATATGTATATCAAAACATCAAGTTGTACATCTGAAATAAACAACATTTGTATTTCTCAATTATATGCAATAGAGCTGAACGAAACCCCCACAACAATTCCAATGTGATAAAATTTCTGAGTGCATACATATTCTCTTTTCTTTATTTCTTCCAAGGCTTTATTGCATAAGCATTATGCAACTCTTCAGCTAACAGTTTGATTTCTCTGCTTCCTTTTGCAACATGAAACGTATCTTTTTACATTATTATTGCATGCCAAACAGAATCTTTGAAAGTCATGTGCATCTTAGTAGAAATATCAAAATTATTTAGAAATCCTTCAGTCAATGAGGTTTATTTGATGGACATTTTCAAAGGTGGTGAGAAGGAGTGAGCGACCAGTCTATATCCTCTCAGAAGGTACACATCTTCTTCTCAGTTTCCTGATGGCTGACTTCATCTCCTGGTTCCTCAGAGTGTAGATCAAGGGGTTCAGCAGAGGGGAGATGACAATGAAGGTGACGGAGATGGCCTTATCTGTGGGGAGGGCATTGAAGGGCCGGGCATAGACATAGATACAGGGCACAAAGTGCAGGGTCACCACAGTGATGTGTGAGGTGCAGGTGGAGATGGCCTTCCTCCTGCCCTCCCCTGCCTGAGACCTCAGCGTCATTAGGATGACTGTGTAGGACACAAGCAGGAAGATAAACCACAGTGTGGAGAGCAGCCCACTGTTGGAAATCATCAGCAGCTCAAGCACAAAAATGTCAGTATGGGCGAGTTTGAGGACCTGGGGGACATCACAGTAGAAAGTATCAAGAACATTGGGTCCACAGAAGGGGAGGGGCAGCAACAGGGAAATCTGCACGATGGAGTGGACAAAGCCCTCCAGCCAGCAGGCTACAATGAGGGCAGTGCATCGCCCTCTGCTCATGATGGTCACGTAGTGCAGGGGCTTGGAGATGGCCACATAGCGATCAAATGCCATCACCGACAAAGAACATACATCCACCCCTCCAACAAGGTGGAAGAAAAACATCTGAGTGAAGCACCCATTGAAGGAGATGGTCTTTCTCTGTGACAGAAGGTCCACCAGAACCTTGGGAGCTGTGATGGAGGAAAAGCAGATGTCGGCAATAGACAATTACAGAGCAAAAAATACATGGGGGTGTGAAGGCAAGATTCACAGGTCACCGTGACCATGATGAGGAGATTTCCCAGCAGAGTTGTCACATACACCCAAAGTAGGAAAAGAAATAAGACCCAGTTCAGTTCTTGATTCTGGGTTAGGTCAAGGAAAATAAATTCTTTGACCCTGGTGCAGTTTTTCAGCTCCATTGAATCACCTTCTTTCTCTCACTTTGTTTTCAAGCTACTCCATATGAAAATGTTTGGCTATTTAATTTGTTTTCATTCTAAGCACTAAGAACCCAATTCAGATTGTTCCTCCTGTGGTTCCAGTGTTTACAATTTGTTGACTTGTCCCAATTTTTGAGATTGCCTTCAGTTTCACGATCAAACCAAATTATCACATGCAAAGTTATTCAATAATTCTTTCCCTATAAATCTACTTTTGAAAATAATATCATTTATGTTCAGTAGTTAAAATTCCATAGCATATTTTATTTTATTAATTTATTATAGTTTTTAAATTTTATCATTATTTTTTATTCCACACAAATTTATTGAATGTCTGGAATTGTGTGAAGCACTATATACAAAGATAAGGAAGACATGGCTCCAGCCATTGAGGACTTATTGTTCACAAAGTCAATATTCATATTAGCAAATATTCTGGTGACTTCAAGAGGTCTTGCTTTTTTGAATAAAAGGATGTCATTCAGTTTCTTATTGCAATGTTTCTCTGGCATGAGTCATTTTACTTGCTGTTGGCTGTTTTACGTTGAATTTCTTAAAATTGCAGATTGTTCCACGTAGGTAGCTCATTATTGTGATTTCTTTATACTAATCAGATTGTTTGATTAACAATTATTTTAAGATGATTAAAATTTATGACTGGGAAACACATTGAAACAATATGTAAATCCTAATCTCAAAGAATATCTTTACTTTCTTTTATTGAGATAAAAACACTTAAACATGAGACCTACCTTCTTAACAAGATTTTAAGTGCATGAAACTGTATAGCTGCAATATTGTACAGCAATTCTCTACAGCTTATTCACCTTGGATAATATGATGTGATCCTTGCTTGAGTGTCAGGGAGAGAATAAAGATAGTGACCTACTTTCTAGAGGTGGTTCATACTATATCAACCACACTCTCCTCTGTGTCTTTCCATTTGTGGATCTAAGCTAAGAGAGTGGAGGGATCCCACAGCAGTGAGAGATGATGGTATCATTAGAATAATGCCTTTGTTTTTTGGTGAGGATGATTGACCCTGAGCTAACATCTGTTGCCAAGTGGAGCACACGAACTTAACCACTGTGCAACAAGGCTGGTCTCAATAACGCCTACTTTTAATAAGCTGTTATCGATCATTCTCAGGACATTTTACAATTATTATTTGTTCCACTTTGTTCTTAGAAAGTGAACGCTTCTTGCAATTTTAAATGTATTTGGATAAGTTGGACCACATTCTCAAAGTGTTTGCAGGCTAACACATGTGGATGATTTGTATAAATTGATGGACATATTGCAAGATAAACTGTGAAACGTGTCACGAGAGAAGTAGAGGTAGATTTGGGTGGGATAGGAGATATCACGATTTCCAGCAGTAAAAACGGGTACTATTTTTTTTGAGGATTTAGTATGAGTGAAGACTCAAGAAAAGTTGACTTATTCAATTTCCCCACCATACTTTAGTAAGTATTAATGTTATAGTTGTGTTCTTATGGCATATATAATGAATCTATATTTTGTTGAAAGGAAGGAAGTGATGGAAGTAGGAAGGAATAAACTATTTTTACTCCCTTCAATCTTATATGTATAGGATCTAATTTTGTATAACAGGAATATTTGATAGAGTCTGTCTGAAGATAAGAATTTGGCTGAAAGGGGCTTTGGAAACCCAATTTACATTGACTTTGTTCTGAGGTGGACTCACCAACAGCAGCTTAAAGGATCACAGCAAATGAATGATGCCTTCTCTCACACTGCATGGACCACATTTCTGAATCCCTCCTCACACATCACCCCTCTTCCAATAGTTAACACCCACCTTTGTTGTTCCTGTCACTGAGAAGATCATTTTGGCTTTGAAGAATTTAATATACCTGGAAAATATCAAAGTCAAACTATTTGTACATAATCAATCATGACAACTCAATTTCACTATCCATAACCTTTATATTAGCTAAAAGCTTAATGTCTTTACCTCACACCTTTGACAAAAACTCCAACTACAAATAGTAAGTTATTAGATACAGAGCAGAACAGAACACTGGTGACTTTAATTCTTGAAAGTGTTGTTTGTGAAAGCAGAGCCTCTTGGAAGACTAAATATCTTAGTGTCTTTACTCCCCTTTCAGGAGAGAAAGGGCAGATTCAAAGAAATCACAGTTTCAAGAATTTCCACTGTATCCCTGTCTTATGTACAAATCCCTCAGTTTGAGGCTTAATATAAGACTTACAAAGGGAGTGTTATTGGACGAGAAAGTGGAAGTTGGTGCCTGATTCTGCTGTTGGTGATGAGGTTTCAGTGGGAGTTATTAAGAAGCTACTGAAACATGTTCATGTGTAAACACACATACACACACACAGATGGACACATTTTGGTTGGTGTCCAAATTATTTAGAGGCAGTAGAGGAAATCTATCTGTTTATCCATCGCTCAATTAGAACTATTTTAAAATGTGCCAAATACTGTGCCCAAGAGATTACAAGGGTCCAATTTTCATTGCTTGTAAAGCTCAGAGGACACTATATAGAAATGAGTTTCAATTTGACTGTCAAAAACCTAGAAGAGAACTGGACCTAAAATCCTTTGCTCCTAGTCTAGTTTCTAATTATACGCAGAATTGTTATAGTCTCATGATGTTGCTACAAGTCTCCACATGTAGAGAAACATGACTTAGATGATATTTCAGGAATGCAATTTTTCCTGTTTTCCAATGCTCTATTCATATGGAATCTCTCAATGTGGATTACTGCTAGATAAGTTATTATAACTGTCTACAATATTACAATAGTTACTCATTATTAACTCAGATTATTGAATGGTTCTGTCTTATGTAGAATGTGCTTCCACTGTTTCCAGAATGCTGACCGGTTTGGGTTTACTTGATTTTCCATTTTGTTTTAGTACATTAAACTAGTCTACACAGATTAAAAACCACATGAGACAGGTTGTATGTTTGAGATGGGTAATTCTTTTTTCCCTCCTCTTTACTTAGATATTATTGACGTGTATCATTGTGGGTGTTTAAGATATACAATGGTTGATTTGATACATTTATATGTTGCAAAACGATTATCATCATAGTGTTAGCTTATTCCTCATCACCTCACATAATTACTACTTTTTTGTGTATGGTGAGATCATTTAAGATATACTCTCAGCAACTTTCAAGTATTATTAACGATCATCACCATCTGTACATTAGAGCTCCGAACGTATTCATCTTATACTTGGGAGTTTGTACACTTTCACCAACATCTCTTCATTTCACCCACCCCCCAGTACCTGGTAACCACCATTCTACTCTCTGTTTCTGTGAGTTTAGAGTTTTAGTCTACACAGATTTATGAAATAATACAGTATTTGTCTTTCTCTATCTGACTTTCTTCACTTAGCATAACGCCCTCGACGTCCACCTAGTTGTCACAAATGGCAGGATTTTCTTCTTTTTCATGACTGATAATATCCCATGGTATGTATACACCACGTCTTTATCCATTTATCCATCGATGGATGCTTAGACTGTTTCCATATCTTGGATATTGTGAATAATGTTGCAATGAACATCAGAGTGCCAATACCTCTTTAAGATCCTGATTTCATTTCCTTTGGATAAATAGCCAGAGATGGGATTGCTGGCTCATGTGATAGTTTTACTTTTAATGTTTTGAGGAAACTCTATAGTGTTTTCCATAGTGGCTGTACCAATTCACTTTCCCACCAACAGGGCACAAGGTTTTTCCTTTTCTCCACATCTTCACCAACACTTGTTATTCTTGTCTTTTTGATGATAGCCCTTCTTACAGGTGTTAAGTGATATCTTACAGTGGTTTTGATTTGCATTTCTCTGCTGGTTAGTGATGTTGAGCACCTTTTCATATAACTGTTGGCCATTTATATGTCTTGTTTGGAACAATATCTATTCAGGTCCTGTGCCCATTTTTATATCAAATGGTTTGTGCTTTTGCTATTGAGTTCTTCACATATTTTTGATATTAACCTCTCATCCCATATGTGATTTGCAAATATTTTCTCCTATTCTGTAGGTTGTCTTTTCATTTGTTGATTACTTTTGCTGTACAGAAGCTTTTTAGTTTGAGGTAGTCCCATTTATTAATTTTTACTTTTGTTGCTTGTGCTTTTGGTGTAATATCCGAAAAATTATGGCCAAGGCCAATGTCAAGGAAACTTTCCACTATTTTTTCTTCTAGGAGTCTTATAATTTCAGGTTTTATACTTAAATCTTTAATCCATTCCAAGTTAATTTTTGTGAGTGGTGTAAGATAGGAGTTTGATTTCTTTATTATGCATGTTGTTATCCAGTTTTACCTAACATTTACTGAAGACAGTATCCTTTCCCCATTGTATATTCTTGGCTTCTTTGTTGATACTTAATTGACTGTGTATGCATGGGTATATTTCTGAGCTCTTGATTCTGTTCCATTGGTCTGTACGTCTGTTTTTATGCCAGTACTATACTGTTTTGATTATTATATCTTTGTAGCATGTAGTGTGAAATCATAAGTGTGATGCCTCCAGCTTTGTTCTTCTTTCACAGGATTGCTTTGGCTATTAGTTGTCTTGTGATACTACACAAATTTTAGGATTCTTTTTCCCTTTCTGTGAAAAATGCTATTGGAATTTTGATATGGATTGCATTGAACCTGTAGATCTCTTTGGGTATCACAGACATTTTAAAATAATTCTTCTAACCCATGAGCATGGAATATATTTCCATTTGTTTGTTTCTTCTTCAGTTTCTTTCATCAATGTCTTATGGTTTTCAGTGAACAGATCTTTCACTTTGTTACTTATGTTGGTTGTGTTTCTTACCCTTTGATGCAATTGTAAATGCAATTGTTTTCTTTTTTTTTAATTGTTTTTAAACATGGTATTTCTATATATTTTATTTACATTTTATTTTTAATTTTTTTTATTGTGGTAACATTGGTTTATAACTATATACATTTCAGGTGTACATCATTATATATTTTGATTTCTGTGTAGATTACAACATGTTCACCGTCCAATGACTAATTACAATTCATCACCACATGCATGTGCCTAATTGTCCTTTTCACCCCCCTCCCTCCCCGCCTTCCTCTCTGCTAACCACCAATCCAATCTCTCTTTCTATGTGTTTGTTTTTCATTGTTTTTATCTTCTACATATGAGTGAGATCATACAGTATCTGACTTTCTCCCTCTGACTTATTTCACTTAGCATAATACCCTCAAGATCCATCCATGTTGTCAAAGATGGCTGGATTGAATTGTTTCTTATGGCTGAGTAGTATTCCATTGTGTATATATACCACATCCTCTTTAGCCGTTCATCCTTTTTGGGGCACCTAGATTGCTTCCAAGTCTTGGCTATTGTAAATAGTGCTGCAATGAATATAGGGGTGCATGAATATCTACACATTCGTGTTTTCATATTCTTTGGATAAATACCCAGCAGTAGAGTGGCTGGATCATATGGTAGATCTATTTTTATTTTTTGAGGAATCTCTGTACTGTTTTCCATAGTGGCTGCACCAGTTTGCGCTCCCACTAGCCATGTATGAGAGTTCCCTTCTCTCCACATCCTCTCCAACACTTATTGTTTCCTGTCTTGTTAATTATAGCCATTCTGATGGGAGTGAGGTGATATCTCATGCTCGTTTTGATTTGCGTTTCCCTGGTAGTTAATGACATTGAACATCTTTTCATGTTCCTGTTCGCCATCTGTATATCTTCTTTGGAGAAATCTCTGTTCAGATCTTTTGCCCGTGTTTTAATTGTGTTGTTAAATTTTTGGTGTTGAGATGTATGAGTTCTTTATATGTTTTGGATATTAACCCCTTAATAGATACAGGGTATGCAAATATCTTCTCCCAGTTGTTAGGCTATCTTTTCGTTTTGTTGATGGTTTCCTTTGCTGTGCAGAATCTTTTCAATTTGACATAGTCCCAATTGTTTATTTTTTCTATTGTTTCCTTTGCCTGTTCAGACATAGTACTTGAAAATATGCTGCTAAGACTGATGTCTAAGAGTGTACTGCCTAGGTTTTCTTCTGGAAGTTTAATAGTTTCAGGTCTTTAATCCATTTTGAGTCCGCTTTTATGAATGGTGTAAGATAGTGGTCTACTTTCATTCTTTTGTATGTGTATTTAATTATGACATATTTTCTGAGCACCTCCATGTTCTAGACCCTGTGGTTCTAGAGATCCTAAAAGCAAAGAATTCCATTTTCCCTCTTGTCTCATTCCCAATGTCATTTCTGAAACCTTGTCTCACTATAGGTCTATGGATAGTCTCACTTGGATATATGGCACACCTCCCACTTAAAATGTCTAAAATAGATGTGAGCATTGTTATCAAGAATTAAATACTTTCCGTTTGTAGCTGGCACTATCATTCTCCTTGTCACAAGGGCTCAGTTTATCTGAATTATCTATGACACTCTCCCTTACCTCCTCTTCCTTTCTTGTTGGTCTTTTGTAACCCTTCTTGAACAAATAACTTTTAGGTTTCTTTCATGATTTCCAATGATTTTTCATAGTTTATTTATTTATTTACTTATTTTCAGATGTACATCATAATATATTTCAAATTCTGTATAGATTACATCATGTTCACCACCCTAAAACTAATTATAGTCCATCCCCTCACATGTGAGTCTAGTCACCTCTTTTGCCCTCCCCCTCCCCCCTTCCCCTATGGTAACCACCAATCCAGTCTCCAATGCTATGTGTTTGTTTGTCATTGTTTTTATCTTCTACTTATGACTGAGATCATATGGAATTTGACTTTCTCCCTCTGACTTATTTCATTCAGCATAATACCCTCAAGGTTCATCCGTGTTGTCACAAATGGCTGGATTTCATCATTTCTTATGGCTGAGTAGTATTCCATAGTGTATAAATACCACATCTTCTTTATCCATTCGTCCCTTGATGGGCACCTAGGTTGCTTCCAAGTCCTGACTATGGTGTATAATGCTGCAATGAACATAGGGATGCAGGTATCTTTATGCCTTTGTGTTATCAAGTTCTTTGGATAAATACCCAGCAGTAGGATAGCTGGATCATATGGTAGATCTATCCTTAATTTTCTGAGGAAACTCCGTTCCACTTCCCATAGTGGGTGCACCAGTTTGCACTCCCACCAGCAGAGATTTCTCCAAAGAAGATATACAGATGGCCAACAGGCATATGAAAAGATGTTCAACATCATTAGCTATCAGGGAAATGCAAATCAAAACTACAATGAGGTATCACCTCACTCCAGTCAGAATGGCTATAATTAACAAGACAGGAAACAACAAATGCTGGAGAGAATGTGCAGAGAAGGAAACCCTTATTTTTCATAGTTTTTTTCTAGAAACTTGCAGTCCCTGCCCTGATATTAACAAAGGTGTGCAATTCCTTCCTCTTGTGTGTAGGCTGGACTAGTGACTTGCTTCTGGAAGAGAATATATAAAAAGTGACAGGATGCCACTTCCAAGAGTCTTCTTTCCTGCTAACACATTCTCTTCTGCTTTGATTGTTCTCTCTGATGAAGGAAGCCGCCATGTTGGAGAGACCCACAAGACCAGAACCTGAGGAAGGCCTCCAGCCAACAGCCAGTAAGGAACTGAACCCTCAGGCCAATAGCTCTTGATTCTGACCACCAACCATGTGAGTGAGCTTGGAAGTAGATCCTTCCTCAGTTAACCTTCATATGACACTGCAGCTCTCAGCTGACACCTTGACATAGCCTTGTGAGTGACCCTGAAGGAGAAGACTTAGCTAAATCTTACCTCATTCCCCACCACACAAACTGCAACTTAAGAAATGTGTGTCGTTATAAGCCACTACATTTTGCATTGATATGTTATGCAGCAATAGATTACTAATACAGTACTAAATTAATAGTTTGCTTTATTGAATAAGAGTAATGTTGACAACATTACCTTTCAGACTTGAAAGAACAGTCACACAACAACAATAACAACAAAACTCTGAAGATCCCTCCAGCCTATAGTTTCGTGACTGGAACTTCATGATGCTTAGAAATAGTTTCTGTTTTGCTGACTATCCTAGAGTCTGAGAAATAAAGTTTCAATAACCTGAACATTCTTTGAATTTCTCGAACAAGTCCATAACAGCAGGATTGCTCCTAAACCAGCCAGTTTGTCTGTATAGATACATTTATTTGCTTATGAAAAACATTGTGCAAGTTTAAAGCCAACCTCTCTTATATAGAAAAAAAATCACAGATGGTAGGAGCAAATATGTGCAACCTTTGTACGATAAGCTAGAATCAGTGTAATATCTAATATTTCTCTAAGAAAATGTCTCCACCTGGAGAAAAATATAGATTAATCCAAATAATTAATTGGTGTCATGTTGAAAGAGAAGTAAATTTAATGGTGTTGTCCTGAATTCCATGCTTTTCATCACGGTGTGTGATCAGATTGTTTTGCCTGTGTAAACAGTCCAAGGCAGCTTCCTGGGCAGCATTTGCTGGGTTTCTGTCATTTGTAGGTCCTATACTTGGGAACATAACTCTGATTGTATAAATCGTTGGTTGCTTAAAATTCCGCCTAGTCACAAAGGTTTTGCTTGAGGTGAAGTCAACAGAGAGATAAGAAAAAGGCATCAATGTGAAAAGTAGGGAGGATTTGAAGAACAGTGATGCCAGAGGAAACATGTAGCCAGGCAGTAAATAGTCATTTGGTCTGCAGATGGATACAGCTGAAGACAAATGTATGTCTTTATTTAATTTTATGCTTGAGGAAGTATGTCTAATATTAGAAAATAGTTCAGAAAATGTTTCAATGATGGGCATAAAGTAGAACACATGAAGGAGCAATCAACAAAGAAGATGACACTCATCTCTACAGGAGCTTCTGCATGATTAAATATTGGTTTATAACTAGCTTATAGAAAGTATGAGGATAAGTGAAGCTTGTCTTCTTGATGAGTCTTCTTTGGACACTCTCCTCCAGTGTTCTATATTTTGGATCCTGACCTTCTAGCCTATTATCATCCTATTTCCCAGGCTTACCTTGATCACCTTTCCCTTCCTTTCAATTAAGTTTCCTTTCCTCATATCTCCTTCTTTTCAGTTTGGTTCTCTGTGAATTCCAAGGTTCCAGTAGTACTTCCAGCAAACATTTCTAGGTGTTAAGAGAATCCTTTTAGAGACAAAATCTTAGTCTTTGTCATGTAATCCAATTGTTATTTCTTAGTAATGAGTCACATATGTGGAAGAGATCGCTGGAGTTCATCATTATTCATGTTCTCCTCTTTTTACTGGGAACAGAGTAGGATTACATTCTCCAGGCTCCCTTGCAGTCAGTTGAGGCCATATGACTACGAGCTGTCCTGAGGAATGTGGTTCAAAAGTGATACATGTTACTTTCAGAATGCCCTATAACTACCCTCCCCCTTCTCCCCATAATTCTTAGTCCTCTTTCCTTTTCTCCATTTTCTGGATGAATGGAGAGGTTTCTGAGGATTTAGAGAGAGCCGGAGTCCAGGATGGAAGAAAAAGATCCTGTTGCTCCTAATTATTGCATGCAATAGCTCTTTCTGAAGACCAGCATTAGTTGGTGACATGAGCAGTAAATAAACTTTTACTGTGGTTAACAACTTCAATTTGGACATTTTTGTCACAGCATTGATGTGTCTGATTAATACATGAGTGCCAGCATCTATGGCTTCAGCTTTATCATGATGGGAGACATTGTACAGTAAAGTCAACAGATTGCCACAAAATACCAGCTGGATTATTAGATAAACCTTCTCCTAGCACCATTCTCATGCCTTATATTTCACAGAGACTAGAAAATTCTGATTTGTTGATTAAATCTTCATGCTTTTATTGCCCTTACTTTTCCTTTTAATGAGGTATAAAGAAGTTTCGAGGTCTTTATGTGAGAGACTATGAGAACCATGAAGAAGAAATGTTAATTGTGTGATGTGATGGAGGTGGTAACTCATGCTATGGTGGTAATCATATTTTCATATATGTTTATCAAATCAGCATGTTGTACACCTTAAACTTACACAATGTTACATGTCAATTATATCTCAACAAAGCTGGAAAAAAAAACCCCAAAATCAAAAAGCAGAAACAATGAGAAATTTGGGCCTGTCCAGTCTGTGATTGGGATAATTCTGCTACATAATTGGGAGTCAGTTGCTTCCCAAGGGAGTGCCTAGCACCTGTCTTTGGTTAAGGCTTTCTCCAGTCCAGGTGAGCTGTCACAGCCTCTACTCATCAGTCTTATTTCTTTATGAATATTCCCACTTACAGCATTACCTCCTTCTGCCCCAGAGGAAACCATGGCCTTGGAATGATTTGGGGATCCTCTCTCCAATAGAAATCAAGGATTTGCATTGCTCAGGAGACCACAGAAGGAGTTCTTTCCAAACTTTTCTTTGAATGGTATTGACTTCATGAGTGTACTACCTCGTGACTACAATGAACTGACTGTCGCATAATGTGGCACACACTTATACCATTCTCTCCCTCTGCACATAGTGATTTCTTTGCTTGGATTGTCCCTCTCTGCCTTTATCCCCTTACTCTCAAATGTCTTCTGAAGTTCTCAAGTAAAGTGACTACAATATTTCCACAGCACTTGGTTCATATCTTCATTAAAGCCTCTTGGAGTATGCATGTAGGTCAGTGACTATCTTTAATCTTCCTGCAGCAGTCTGAATCTTACCACTTTCAGGCATATAATATGTGTTCTGTCAATATTTGTGGGATGAATAATTGAAAGTGGGTAGAGGAAGACATGAATGGGTTTCACCTTAAATAGCATCACCGATAGGTCCCCAGCACGTACTATAGGATCAGCCTCTTTTAAGACGCCATGGTAACCATAGATGCCCATTTGTTTTTCACATTAAGTTGATCTCTTGCCATTTTGAGAAAGTGATATTTAAAATCTATCTTTAAATTTGAGTGTTGTCTCATCCTTATAGAATTTAAACCCTTTCTGAATGCCGTACTTGTTTCTTTGGTTTCCTCATGGCTGACTTCATTTCCTGATTTCTCAGGGTGTAGATCACAGGATTGAGCAAAGGAGAAATGATAGTGAAGTTGAAAGAAATGGCAGTATCTGTGGGGAAGGCAGTGAAGATCCGGGTATAGGTATAGATGCAGGGCACAAAGTGCAGGGTCACCACAGTGATGTGTGAGGTGCAGGTGGAGATGGCTTTCCTCCTGCCCTCTCCAGTATGAGATCTCAGTATCATCAGGATGACTGTGTAGCATATGAGGAGCAAGAAGAATATAAACCAACTAAGTAATCCATTATCAGAAATCATCAGGAGCTCCAGAGTGAAGGTGTCAGTGCAGGTAGGTTTGAGCACCTGGGGGACATCACAGTAGAAAGTGTCAAGAACTTTGGATCCATAGATAGGGAGGGGCAGCAACAGGGAAATCTGCATGATGGAGTGGACAAAGCCCCACACCCAGGAGGCCACAACCAGGCTAGTGCATTGTCCCCTACTAACGACAGTCATACGATAGAGGGGTTTTGAGATGGCTATATAGCGATAAAATGCCATCACAGAGAGAAAAAACATCCACACCTCCCAGAAGGTGGAAGAAGAACATTTGAGTGACACAGCCATTGAAGGAGATGGGTTTTCTCTCTGATAGAAGATCAGCTAGGACCTTAGGAGCTGTGATGGAGGAAAAGTGAGTGTCAAGAACAGATAGACTGTGGAGCAGGAAGTACATGGGAGTGCGAAGGTGAGATTCGCAGGTAACTGTAACCATGATGAGGAGGTTTCCCATCAGAGTTGTCACATACACCAAAAACAAGAAGACAAATAAGACCCAGCTTAGTTGTTGAGACTGTGTAACTCCAAGGAAGATAAATTCTTTCACTGTGTTATAATTTCCCTGCTCCATTTGGTCACAGATACTTTTTGAAAGGAGATCTTTGCAAGAAATAACAGTGCAGTTAAAGAAAGTGTTGTGAAATCTACTGTTATCTTTTCTGTCACTTGAGTTTGGTGTTTTCCTGGGGAGGAAATTCATTTTCTATGTATGGTTTGTGCCTGCAATTCTGTCTGCTTCCATTAGATGGAAGAGGACCCAGGTATTTGACTCAGTCATCCAAACAGGTCGGTTCTATCACTGTGGCCACTGAAATGCAGGTGACAGGTCTGTGAACCTATTCAACTGTACTTTTACTCTAAAATATGACACAAAGTAGTGAATAATAAGCCTAAGTTTGACATGAGGAACTTTGGTTCACAATAGACACCATCATGAGAATTAAAAGATAACCCACAAATGGGAAGATATTTACAATATATGTAGCTGAGAGAAGATTCACACCCAAAATATATAAAGAACTTCTACAAATCAGTAAAAAGAAGATAGATGAACAAACTGGAAAATGGAAAAAGACATGAACTAAAACTTTACAAAAGAGGATATTTAAATGCCAATTCAATTTCATTCATTATCAGGAAAATGCTTATTAAAATTACAGCAAGAAACTACAACCTACGTACCAAATGGCTAAACTGAAAAAGATGAAAAATACCAAGTGATGGTGAAGATGTGGAACAATTGGACCTTTCATTAGTCTGCTAGTGAGTGTGTAAAATTGGCATAACCACATTGCTGTTTGATGGTATCTGCTAATATTATGTATCTATATCTTTATCTGTAGATATATTTGTATCTATTTAATCATCCATCTTAGAATGGATATGTACACATTGTTAATTCAACTCTTAGCATTGTTATATATATAGGTATACATATATCCATTGTAAGAACAATCTATTTCCCTCCTAGGTAATATGTACATATGTTATATCGACCAGATATATATGCTAGAATATTCATAGTAGCACTGTTTGTAATTGACTCAAAATGGAAAATGACACAAATGCCCACCAACAGTAGAAAAGATAAACAAATTGTTAAATTCACACAATACTATAGAGCAATGGGAATGATCCACATACAGTGCATGAACCACATAAATGAATCTCACAAACACAATGTCGAGGCAAATAGTCCAGTCACAAAAAAGTGTGTAATCTCTTTTTTTTTCATATAAAGAACAAGAAATATATAAAACTAAAGGGAATATGAGGGAGGCTTTTGAGGCATTGATGATGTTCTGTTTCTTGATCTGGGTGCTTGTTACAAATATACGATCAGCTTGCGTGAAAATTCATTGAGCTATACACTTACGTACATTTTTCCATAGGTATGTACATCATCCTTCAGTAGAATGTTAAAAATAATTAATGTGGTCATTTTAATCTCACATCTAAAGAATGACTTTCATTTAAAGTGAAATTTAATTGGCCACCCACTTCATAATGGTTTCTTATAGTTATATTGTAATGGCCCTTACCAGCTACAACCTGAGTTACCTTTTTATCTTTCTCTCACCTGCAGACTTTAGGTCCTCCCAAGTTCTTGTGTTATTCAGGTTGCCCTGATGTCCACATGTAGTTATTTCTCAGATTCCGGTTTTAATTTCTTTCCTGTTTTTTTTTCATTTTTCTCTTTAAATCTTAGAAAAAATCCTTAAGAGATAACATTTGCCCAAGCAGCACTCTTTTTTGTTCACACAGAAGAATAAGATAGGAGCCCCCTTTCTGATTCCATTGTCTTCAGTTCAGATTATCTCAGTCTCCCCTCTTTGATGTTTATGTCAACAGTACAGAATGATAAGAGTAAATGATAATGATTGTAGAAGATTTCAGGTCTCTGGAATCTGAGAAGTAAGAATTCCCCACACTATACTTACCATGGCTAGAAAGTGGAGAAATTATCCCCAAAGGAGTCTTCGGTTAATTTGGCATGTAGAAATATATTTTAATTAATGATAGCAGCCCACTCTAGAATCTTTCTTTTGGATATTGGAATGGTATGTCAGTGGTTTCAAATCTTCTGCTCAGGAAACCACTGTGACAAGCCTAATAGCTTCCTGTGTTGCCTGTGCTCTCCCTTCCTCCTTTCTTTTTCTGTCCTGTTTCCTTTACTTTTTTCTCTTTTCTTTCCTTCATTGTTCCTTCATCTAGATAGTATTTTTATGATTGTATTAGGGTTCACCAGAGACACAGAACCAATAGGATATATATGGATGTGTAAAGGAAAATTATCGTGAAGAACTGGCTCACATGATTGTGGAGGCTGAGAAGTCCCATTATCTGTGGTCTGCAAGCTGGAGACTCAGGAAAGCTGGTGGTGTAATTGAGTCCTAGTTTGATGGCCTGGGAACCAGGGGAGACTATGGTGGAAATCCCAGTCTGAGGGCAGAAGATGAGATGAGATGTCCTAGCTCAAACAAAGAGGCAGGAAAATGGGGATGAACTTCTCCTTCCTCCACCTTTTGTTCTATTCAGGCCCTCAAAAGATGATGTCTACCTTTGTTGAGGAGGCAATTAATCTGCTTTACTTGGTCCATCAATTCAAATTCTAATCTCATTTGGAAACACTATCACAGACACAGCTGGAAATAATGTTTAATCTGGGCACCCTGTCGCTCATCAAGATAACACATAAAATTAACTGTCATAATGACATTGAGATGGTCTTTTTGAGGGAAAGGTGACTCAAATATAGATCCTTTCCTCAGGGGGTTTACAGTTAAGCCAATAAAAGTGTTGCAGGCTGTGGAGTCAGCAGAAAGAAAAGTGAGAAGTTAGAAAATCAAGGAGATGTATAGGAAAATAGTCCCATTTGGGCAAAAATGTTTGTAAACTCCATCCAGGAGGTGTGCTGAACAGTATCATTGTCTCCTACTTGCATTTTGGATACACAGGTGTGGATTGTCTGGAGCTTTTAAGCAATTTAGATTTTACCATTTTCTAGTTGGTGTGACCTTGGGTAAGTCACTCAATACTTGTACCAAACCAAGGAGAAATATATGTGAGGTTCACAGGACAGGATTTGGAGTCAGTTCTCAGCCTGCACCATTATAATTTATCTACAACGTCATGATAATGAGACCTACCTGATACACATTGTGCTCTAAGGAGTAGGTGAGATTGTATGTCTGTTTAGGAAACTGAAAGCAGCTGAGGAATCTGATCTTGCCAATCTCATCAGCCCCAGGTGAGTGCTTCTTTCCTTACACATGCCAGACTCACTTGTGGGGGCTTGTCTGAGATCGGCTCATCTTGCTATTGACCCTGTGTTTCAAAGTCCTCTTCTCAACACTTTGGAGAAAGTGGGAAATGCTCTCTATCCTCTGGGGATGTTTTCCTTTTCTCTGAGGGATTTGAGGCAAGACATATCTTCCAAAAATCAAAGTATTGTTATCACACACCTGCTTATAAACATAAATAAAATTTTCTTTGGAGTTGTAAATATAGATATTTATATTATCAAACTTTACAGAAAGAAAATAAATTATAATCCCTAAATGCAAACCCAGTCACCTGTCTATCAGGTCGCTGGAGCAGGGGAGGCTCCATGAAACTTTCAAGGTCTCTGCATTATGGAAATGTGGGCAGAATGATGGAGCTCTGCTTTGCTATTTTCCTTGCTTTAAGAAAACATTTGTGGAGTGATTCTTATGCAAACTGCTTAATTTTATCGCTTCCAAAACCTATCATATCCATGGGAAAATGATATTATTGTCTTGATTTTATAGATGAGGAAACAGAGACACACAATGATCAAGTAACTTGCTCAAGGCCTCACAGCTGGTAGAGCTAGTCTCTGTCAATGATTCATTTTATTCCAAAGACTTATGCTCTTAACTACTGCAACTATAGTTCTTCCCAGTGTTGATCTGCCTTCCCAGAAAATCCTGTGAAGAAAAATCTCAGGAAAATCTTTCTCAAATCTAGTGAAAGTGGTATGTGGGTGTAAGAAGCCTGCACAGGGTGAGTGAGAGGTATGGCTGAGAGTAATGTAACATGAGAGGACATCAGAGGTGGCCTTGAAAAGAGACAAAAGCAGAGTGTGAAAACACAAACTTTCTAGTCTTTAGAGGCATCTCCACCAAGAACCTGGATCAACTACGTAGTGTTCCAGTGGCAGGGGAAGAAATGAGTTCTGAGTAGCATTTCCTCAAACATGAACTCCTGTTGAACATAATTGATCTGGTGGGTTCCTATGGATGCTGTCTTTTTACAAAGAGTGGGAAGGATACTGTGAAAGTCTAGGATTAGGTACGTTGCATTGAAACTCATGCACCATAGAGAGAGAGAGGGGGGAAATGGATAAAGAAATACTATTTGATGTGTTTTTGCAAGGTCAAAATAAGGATCACGAGGATTTCTTAGAAGTCACCCTAAAGGGGACCATCCTTTGTGATGAGGATTTTTAGGCTGCTTAATTTTAAAATGGTTTATGATGAGGATTTTTAGGCTGGTTACTTTTAAAACTGCAGATGAGAAGCAGGCTCTGAGGACTGGAATTTTGCTTGCCCTTTTGAGACATTTGCGTTTGTGAAGGAAGGGGGGGTGACCTTGTAGGGACCCGAAATTGGCCACCCCAAGATATGTCTCTTTGGCATCGGGATTGTTTGGGCTGATTGCTTTCGATAAACTGGGACAGGGAAGGAGGCTCTGGGGAATGGAACTTGCCCTTGTTGGGACACATTTACATTTGTAAGGTAAATCTCTATCTGTAAAAGGTGCCTCCCTCTCTGTACCAGGAAGAAGAAGAGAGATGACCTTGTCCCTAGAAGCTCTTAATGGGGAAGGCAAGAACTTAAGTTGGTTGCTGTCTGGCAATCTCATGTAACTGGTTTAGGGTGGTGGCGTCTAACCTTTCTAACCTTTACTTAATCCGATTTGATTCTTGTCTAAAAGTCATGGGATCACTCAATGACCAGACCCCACCTGCACTGATACCATTTTAACTTTTTTTTCGTATTCTTTCCTTTGTCTTGTAAAGAGATGAATCATATATCTATGCCTTAAATTTAGCTCTAACCCTCAACTGGGGGCAGCAGAAGCTCTGACTGCCCATGGGTCCTGTCCCCATGCTATTCCACACTATTCTCTAAATAAAAGAGCACTACTGCCAGATCTTGAGAGTCTAAGAAATCTTTCTTTCGACTCCTCAGCTCACCGACCCCGCATCATTTCGGAAACAAGCTTATCAAGCATCTTGGAAAGAACCTGCAAACTGAGTGTAATCCCCATACCCCAGCTTCCCACTGGACAAGGCTGCTCTTTTTTTGCATTCTTATTATTGGAAAGCCTCTACTCTTGATTGAAGCCCTAAAAGTTTTAGGAGTATTATTCATATTCAGTAGGCCATGAGGGCATAGATAAACTAGCCATTAAAACACCTTGATTAAACTCCCAAACTTCCATTCCCAGCCAAGCAGCAAAGCTGACTAGGCTGCACATACTGAATTCAGGTATTGCTGTCTTTGAGTGCTGTTTTTCCAAGGCAATCGCCCTCCAGAGAGCTGGGGACATTAGCAACTTCTCAATTGCCTTACAAACACCTCCAACCTCAACTTTCTGGCAAGTAGAACGTATCACATCCCCTGGAACCAAGTGACCCTCTTCCAATATTTTACAAGCCACGCCTCCCCTCTTCCTAGTAGTGAAAAACTACCTCTTTTCTTTGCTTCATTAAGAGTTTTGGTTTCAACAGGAACATTCCACACAATTGCAGCATTTCTGAAAACTCAACTCTAACAGATTTTCAGTTTCAGACGTTCACAAACACCAACACTATCTGATGTCAGTCTCCAAGTGAGAAACTGATCTTCTTATAATGCTCCAACTGCATCTTAGAGGAACTGAGTTCTGGGAAAATTCTATGTTTAATAGAAATCATACCTCAAGCTAGTGATTTTGTTATCTTCTTCCTTCAGACAGGAAAAGGCAACCTCAGGGAATCAATCAATTCTGATTCTTACACTTTGCCTTACAGTGCCTCAGCCACTGCTATTATTCCTTCAGCTACAAGCCCAATAAAGAAATTAGCAAAGGGATTATTTTGGGGTATGAAAGTGGAAGCTGACTGTCCAATTCAATGGAGTTCCTGTGGGAGTCATTAAAATGTCACCAAGCTGTCCTCCTCTCTCTCCCTCATCTCTTCTTTGTCCCATCACATAAGTACATACAGAGGCACCAGTGTACATTCAGTAATTATCCTTTTCTCTAGACAGAGTATTATCCCTCTTGACTCAAGAAGGAGGTGTCATGCACACCAAGGACTGTGCAGTCTTTTTCCTGATCAAAATCAGTTTGCTTGCAATTGACTGGGAAAGAAAACTTAAATAAAACTGTAGCAATGGAAAAATCAAAGCTCTGTGGTGGCTGTCAGGGCAACTATCAAAGACTGAATGATGTAGATTTATAAGTGCAATTTCTGTTGAATGCAATTGTAGGGGAGGAAGACATTTCCTCTACCTGCTCTGGGTCCTTCTGGCCAGACAATGAATTAAATTCACATGAGACAGAATAACAGGGGAAAGTTAAACAAAGTTTCATAACATGTATACATGGGAGAGGCTCAGGCAAACTGATCAATTCACCAAAATGGCAGAAGTTCTCATCTTAAACACCACCCTCAGCTAAAGACAAAGGAGGATGTTGGGTGGGGGGTCAGTTATGGGAAATTACCAGACAAGTACAGTAAACAAGAGTCAGGTTATTATATTGATGAGAGTTTCTAGAGATAAGGTCATCCCTCCTTCCTGGTACGGAAAGGGAGACACCTTTTCAGATGGAGATTTCCTTTACAAATGTAAACATCTCTTAACAAAGGGTAAGTAAATTCTACTTTTCAGAAACTTTTCAAAAACTGTCTGCAGTTTTTAAAAGTCACCAACCCAAAATAATCCTCATGCAAAAGAGACATATCTTGGGGTGGCTAATTCCACTCCCCCACACAATATATACATTGACCCTATGCAATTATCTTAATCTACATCTCTAAGATCCACAGCTCACTTAGAATCTAGAGAGGTATCATGGTGACAGCTCTTGATATTCATCAGTTTAATTATTTCAGAATTATTTTATATTATTGGGTTCATTGTTACCCAGAGATGTTGATCACTGAAATGTTTGATTCAGGGAGCAATGAAAGAGAGGGTAGTTTGAAAGCCATGTGTGTGCCAAGAGACAGTTGATGTTTATGGCTCTTAGCAGCAGAGCTTAAAAAATAATAATAACTGATTTAATTGGACAAAATGCAGCCCGGCTTGTGATTTTATGTCATCCAGATAAATGATATATGTTTGTTCAGTCAGAGGCAATTATTTCCCATTCTATTGAAATAATGAATTAGATTGTGTTGTGTGTTTACATGGTTTGATGAAGTCTCAGGGACAATGATGTGGCAGGAGTTCCTGGGTTCTTGCCCCTTGGGATTATGCTTCTGAGATACAGCCAGTGATTCAGACCCTACAGATCTTTGGCATCATCCGATTCTGAAATAGTTATAAAAATCTGATTTGAGTGAGTCACAAGAGATAGGAAGGAAAGGAAAGGATCCATTGGCAGGAAACAGGCTATAAAATTGTTCATGGTATGCATTTAGCATAGGCAATTTCGTATGGAAAAGCTTAGGGACTTGAGACAAGAGCTACCTGAGCAAAGATAGTGGGACCCTGTGAATAGTGACTTAACTTGTGAATTATTGTTAGAATTTTCATGCTAGGGGAAGTAGATTAATATTGTAAAAGATAGAATGGATTGACCTGGTGACAGGAAATGGCAATCAATTGAGCCAGTTAGGTGATGAGTGCTTCTGGGACCATTCCAGATTCAATGTGGGACGTAAGTGAAGTTTGTTTTCAACACTCCGTATCCTTTGGCTAACTTTCCTTGAGCTCTTTTCTATCCCATGGGATCTGACTTCATGATCTGATCTTTTACCTCTACTCTAAAAGCCAAGGGTTTATCTTTGAGCCATTACCTTCTTTTGATATGAAACACTCTTTTGCTTTATCTCATCAGCTTCAGGATGATTCTTTAAGCTATAAAAATAGCAAGCAAAGCTATTTTCACATTTTAATGACAGAAAGCCCAGATTTTTTTTTTTTTTTTATTTATTTATTTATTTATTTATTTTTATTAAGATTATGATAGATTACAACCTTGTGAGATTTCAGTTGCACATTATTTTTAGTAATGTTGTGGGTACACCACTTCACCCTTTGTGCCCTCCCCCAACCACCCCTTTTCCCTGGTAACCACCGATCAGTTCTCCATGTCTATATTTAACTTCCACCTATAAGTGGGGTCATATAGAGTTCATCTTTCTCTGTCTGGCTTATTTCGCTTAACATAATACCCTCAAGGTTCATCCATGTTGATGCAAGTGGAACAATTTGGTCCTTTTTTATGGCTGAGTAGTATTCCATTGTGTATATATACCATATCTTCTTTATCCAGTCATCAATTTCTGGGCATTTAGGTTGGTTCCATGTCTTGGCTATTGTAAATAATGCCGCGATGAACATAGGGGTGCATGGGATTCTTGAGATTGCTGATTTCAGGTTCTTAGGATAGATATCCAGTAGTGGGATAGCTGGGTCATAGGGTATTTCTATTTTTAACTTTTTGAGAAATCTCCATACTGTTTTCCACAGTGGCTGCACTAGTTTGCATTCCCACCAACAGTGTATGAGGGTTCCTTTTTCTCCACAACCTCTCCAACATTTGTCACTTTTGGTTTTGGATATTTTTGCCAATCTAACGGGTGTAAAGTGATATCTTAGTGTAGTTTTGATTTGCATTTCCCTGATGATTAGTGATGATGAACATCTTTTCATGTGTCTATTGGCCATCCTTATATCTTCTTTGGAGAAATGTCTGTTCATGGCCTCTGCCCATTTTTTGATCGGGTTGTTGGTTTTTTTGTTGTTAAGCTGTGTGAGTTCTTTGTATATTATGGAGATTAATCCTTTGTCAGATAAGTAGCTTGTAAATATTTTTTCCCAATTAGTGGGCTGTTTTTTTGTTTCAATCCTGTTTTCCCTTGCCTTGAAGAAACTCTTTAGTCTGATGAAGTCCCATTTGTTTATTCTTTCTATTGCTTCCCTCATCTGAGGAGTTATAGTGTCCGAAAAGATTCTTTTGAAACTGATGTCAAAGAGTGTACTGCCTATATTCTCTTCTAGAAGACTTATTGTTTCAGGCCTAATCTTTAGGTCTTTGATCCATTTTGAGTTTATTTTTGTGAATGGTGAAAAAGAATGGTCGATTTTCACTCTTTTACATGTGGCTGTCCAGTTTCCCCAGCACCATTTGTTGAAGAGACTTACTTTTCTCCATTGTAGGCCCTCAGCTCCTTTGTCAAAGATTAGCTGTCCATAGATGTGGGGTTTTATCTCTGGGCTTTCAATTCTGTTCCATTGATCTGTGCACCTGTTTTTGTACCAGTACCATGCTGTTTTGATCACTGTAGCTTTGTAGTATGTTTTGAAATCGGGGATTGTGATGCCTCCGGCTTTGTTTTTCTTACTCAGGATTGCTTTAGCAATTCGTGGTCTTTTGCTGCCCCATATGAATTTTAGCATTCTTTGTTCAATTTCTGTAAAAGATGAAAAGTTATTTGAATTCATTGCACATTCCTATATTTTCTACCCCATTCATTTTTTCCGTGTAATGATGAGTTTGGGCCACACAGGAGGAGAGTGAAACACATTGATGAAGGACAGAATGTGTGTTTGTTAGGCAGTGCAATATGGATGATATAAAAAAAAAAATTTGGTTTTTCAGTGAGCACTTACGGTCTTCCAAACATTGTATGTTTCACATATACCATCTCATTTTAACCTTCATAACAACTCCATGAGATGGATATTATAAGTATCTTTGTATAGGTGAACTATGACCTGTGAAGAGATACAATAACTTGTTCCAGTTCCCACTCTGGTGGATGGCAGAGATAGGATTTGGACCCTGGTTTGTATGACTGTGAAGTTACAGCTTTCAGCTATAGTACTTTACTTTTACCATGTTTTCCCACACAAAAACACTAGCTTGTAATTCCTGTTCACAAACACCAACAGACTGAAAAATAGATTCATTAGTGTTTTATCAACTTTAACCCTTCCTCTTCCTTTCTTGGAAATGAGAAGTGAGAAGAATGTACATCCTCAATGATGAAACCAGTCTCAGATTGGCCCTGGTAAGGCTGTAACTGGAAAATCAGTTCTTGAATAATGAGAATGACTTACTCTTTGCTTAGGATCCCTGAGGTTCTGCCTTTGTCTAAACTTATCACAAGAATGTGAATCTGGCCCATCTATTTCTATGTAACACAAATTCCTTTAGGCTATTACTGGAAATCTTTCAAAGCTTCTTCATTCCTGATGGGAATCCAGACAGACAACCATTATGTACCTTTGAGGTTCTCAAGGACATAAGCCCTTTTGGAGTTTAAGCAGAAACAATGTCTTAAACTGTGATGACAAATATGTACCCATATATGTGTACTTCAGATGCACTGATCGTAAGATCTCTCTAGAAGAGGACTGCAGTTTTCCATAGACAGGTACAGTAATGTCATAAATTATATTCAAATGGTGGAAGAGCAATTGATTGGGTTTTGGAAGACTCTATAATTAAGTTGATATGAGATCTTGAACAAATAACTCTATCTCTAGGCTTCTGTTTACTTACCTCTTGAAAAGGAGTTGGATTCAACAATCTCTTCATCTGCCATATAGTTTCCTTGATTGACACACTGCTACTTTGGTCTTTGAGTGGAAATACATCAATCAGGTGAATCCTATAACACTAGTTACATCATGCTTACCAGAAACTTGGGTTACCAGCAACCTGTTAACTTAGCTAGAAAAATATATTGTTACCTAGTAACTATAGTTGATTTATTGACAAAATATTTGAGTATATATATAGGACTCTATGAGAAAAATAATGAAAAGAGCCTTTGGTGATGAAGAGGTAGGAGACTCTTACTTTGTTCCACCACAGAAGGCATGAGTCTTCTCTTCAGTCTCCTAATGGCTGACTTCGTTTTCTGGTTCCTCAGAGTGTAGATCAAGGGGTTCAGCAGAAGGGAGATGACAGTGAATGTGACACATGGCCTTATTTGTGGGAAGGGCAGTGAAGGGCCAGGTATAGACATAGATGCAGGGCAGAAAGTGTATAACTGGGATGTGTGAGGTGCAGGTGAAGATGGCTTTCCTCCTGCCCTCCCCTGCCTGAGACCTGAGTATCATTAGGATGACTGTGTAGGACACAAGCAGGAAGATAATCCACAGGGTTTTGAGTAAGCCGTTGTTCGAAATCATCACGAGCTCAAGTGCAAAGATACAGATGAGTTTGAGGGCCTGTGGACCATCACAGTAGGTGTCAAGAACACTGGGTCCACAGCAAGGGGTGGGGGCAGCAATAGGCATATCTCCACGATAGAGTGGACAAAGCCTCCCACCCAGGAAGCCAAAATGAGGGCAGTGCATAGCCCCCAATCATGATGGGCACATCATGCAGGGGCTTGGTGATCGCTATCTAGCAATCAAACACCATCACAGAGAGAGAAAAAAATGTCTGCTCCACCAAGGAGATGGAAGAAAAACATCTGTGTCATGCAGCTTGTATAGGATATGTCATGCAGCTTTGTATTTGACAGAATGTCTATTAAGACCTTCAGAGCAGTGATTGAGGAGAAACATGTCATATGTGGCTAGATTGTGGAGGAGGAAGTATGTGTGGGTGCGAAGGTGAGATTCACAGGTCAAGGTGACCATGATGAGGAGGTTTCCCAACAGAGATGTCAAGTACACAAAGTATGAAAAGGGAAACAAGACCAAGCTTATGTCTTAGGACTGAGTAAGTCCCAGAAATATAAATTCTTTTCCCCTGGGGCCATTTCCCAACTCCATCGAATCATGTTTGTTCTTCCTCATGTAACTTGGAAAAAATTAAACGTGTTATTTCAGAAAGGGTTTACTCTCCCCTAATAGATTCAGGTTTATGGAGACAAGTATTAGGTCTGAAGACATGAAGAGCTGGTCGAGGTTATGTCTAACGTGTCAAAAATGACATCTTTTACACAAGCATGCATTTAATTATTTCTTGTGTAAATTACAAATATTTTAGAAAATGCATAAAAACAATGTTCTTAGCATATAATTTCTAAGTATCCAAGGTGAACAATTGGATGTTAAATATTCAGAAATGGACTATTGTGGCATGAAGGATATAAAGATAGAGCACTTTTGTGTATGGATAAGGCAGTGCCTATTTGGTATGACTGGGGGCCTTTGAGTTTCCACAGGAGTGTGGGGTTTTTTCCAGACTGAGTTCTCCATTTAAAGAGTTTAAGAACCCCCATCTGAAAAATAGTTCTCTTTGGACTGAATTCTACAGAAGCATGCCTCCCTCTTTTAAATCACAAATTTAATGCTATGAAAAATTAGAAAATTTTAAAGCCAGAAAATTTTCTGTTCCGCTATTCTTCATTAAGGGGACTACTTTGTTTCTGTCTTTACCTTAAACTTCTTTAGGTACCAAAACCCTTGGCTGTTGAATAGCTCCTAAAGTATTAAAAGAAAAGTGGTAACTTAGAGCTTCTCTTCTTTTCATTGTTCAAATTTATTTTTAAAAGTTATTTTTCTATTGTGCTATCAATGACATTCAACAGACTCATATTTGAAGAGTACACTTTGATATGCTTTGACATAAGCATATACCTATGACATCATCACTATGTTTAAGATAATTAACATTTTGTTGACACCAAAAGTGTCCTTGTCACACTTTGTCCTATGTCCTCTCTACCCATTCTTCTTCAGGCAACCATTGATATGCTTTCTGTCACTATCCATTCATTTGCATTTTCTACAAAAGAATTCCTACAATATGCACTCCCTTATTGTCTGGCTTGTTTCACTCATAAAATTCATCCAAGTTTTTGTGTGTACCAATATTTTGGGTTTTTTTATTGCATAGATATGCCAGTTTTGTTTATCCATTTACTTGTTGACGGACATTTGGGTTGTTTCTGGGTTTTGACTATTACACATAAAGCCGCTACGAATATTTGTGTACAGGTCTTCGGGGGACATATGTTTTCATTTCTCTTGGGTAAGTACCTAGGAGTAGAATGGCTTTAAGTCTTAAAATTCAATAATAAGAGAACAAACAACTGAATTTTTAAAAAGTGACAAAAAGTTTCAACAGACACCTCAACAAGAAGATACATGGACAGCATATAAGTATAAGAAAAGATGCTCAGCATCATTTATCATGGGAAATGTAAATTAAAACACTACTGAGATAAGAGTACACACCAATTAGAACATCTAAAAGAAAAAAGACTTGTACCAACAGTCAACAAAAATGCAGAGGAACTGAAACTCTGGTGGGAAAGTACTATGGAGCAATCACTTTTGAAAGCTGTTTGTCAGTTTTTTAAAATGTTAAGCATATACTCACTATATAATTGTATTGTTTTTAAATGCCTTCTTTTTTTCCATCAATCTTTGAAATGGACTTTAATTTCTTTCTTTGCAGTTTATCTTCCTTTTCTTACCATAAAGAGAAACAAAAGGTGAAAGTCACTTCTCCCACTTTTTGAGTGTGTTTCTCAGTACAAACGAAGATATTTCTTTTCACCTTGCTACATTCCTTTCAAGTTTTCTTTTGTCTGTACTCAATTTTGTCCCAAGTCTACTTAATATGGAAAACTAAAATAGCTACAAAAAGGTATCATAGCATACAGGGAGATACCTGGGAGCTTCTGACATCCCACAGCCTGATCAACTCCTAGCTGGCCACTTACTCATTATGCTACAAGAGAAGCTAATTTAGCCCTTTGGCCTCTGCCCCTGCATCGGTATTTGGAAACAATAGCGTTTCCCTCATGTGATTTTTGTGAAGATTAAATGAGTGAATCTATGCAAAAGCATCAATATTTAGAGCATTGCCTAATCAATATGTGAGCTTACACTTGTGTTACCTTAAAGAAAAATTCCAGGTTAGTAAGTGTCACAGACACACAGCTTCTTTAAATATACTGATAATCTTTTAGAGGAACTGTACATTTCCCAGAACATGTATTCTGAAAGAGCTTGAACAGAACATACCATTTTGGGGGAAATTGCAAGTGTTTCTCTCCCAGTGTCAATGAGAGTAGCCCAGAGGGTGGTGACAGTGTATGGTAGCAAGGGGGTACCTTCTTGGTTTGGCTTATTATCTGACATCATCGTAGCAGACCAGAGAAGTCCAGTGTAGTTCTCTGCAATGAGAGCCACCTGGGCTCAAGTCTTGGCTTTGTCACTGTGTCATTTGGGTAAGTGAGACCTCATGGAGTCTCCCCCTCTTCATCTGTGGAATAGGGATTATAGTAACACCCACCTCACAGGGAAGTTATGAGGATTAGGTGAATTAACATATGCAGAGTCTCAGAATATGTGGCTGGTCATCTGTTATGATTAGTACTATGTTGGCTAACCTTAACACTGGAGGCTTATCAGGAAATGGATTGTGTTGAACTAAATGGCAGCTGAGCCATCAATTCTAATAGTTAAAGAGCAGAAATGATCACCAGAAAACATCTCCTCCTTTTAGTTACTAGAGATATCGTGGAGGTCCAAACTAGTTATGAAAGCACTCCACAGGGACCCCCATGTAAATAACAGATTATGGTCTACACAGAAGGGTAGAAGGTAGATAGTACCTTAGACCCCAAGTCAGGCCTATTTGTCAGAAAGGAATAGGTCTTGTGTTCACAAACTACCTTTGGTAATTCAGGCAACATCCTCCATCTTCTACTCCATTTTTCCCTATTTTTAATCCATCTAATTATTTAGCAAATATTGATATAAAATTGACAGGGTTCAAGGTTATTTGAGAGAAAGGAATATAATCCAAAAGCAGTAGAAAAAGAACTGAAATCTAACAGTGATATGGGAGTGTTGGGGACAGGCTAAAGACAAATGAGCCATGTGTGAGAAATGGGCGACTTCTCACCTAGAGGCTCAGAGAAACCTGCATGGAAGCGGTGACATCTATGTTTGCAGTATATGGGAGGGGAGAGAACAGAAGATCTGGCTTTAGGGGATCACTTGAATATATACAAGTTGCTCATGAGACAGAAGTTTTTCTGGAAAGAAAGGACACAAGTATGTGAGCATGGAAAGACATATGAAAGAATATCATTGCCATACAATTTTTATTCTTTGGTAAATCTAGGAAGGGTATGTAGGTGTTCATTGCACTATTCTTCCAACTTTTATAAGTTTTGACACATTTTATTTTCTTTCTAGTTTTAAATTTAGTATAAGAAGCAACTCTGTAGATTTCAATCTGAGGAGATCCATCTACAGGAAAGAAGCCTGACAATAATCTCTTCTTTGTGTAATTCAAGGGATTCAAGGAAAAAAAAAGAGTTGCCTTTTCCCCAATTCCAAACTGAATTCCTTTCTATGACTCTCACTTCACAATATTCTCTTTGTACACTACATTATTTTTAGACAGAATGTATTTATGAATAGTAACGATTACATCTAGAGTTCAATTATTCGCACTCTTTTCTCATGCTTGTGCATAGATACCCAGACAGCACTGGCGTTCACCCTCATATACAGCTATATTTCTTGCCTAAAGTCTCCAATCTCCTTCTCCAATATCTTAAATAATGTTCTCACGTACCTTGGGATTCACTTAGCTTTAGAAAATTCTGTTAAACACCCCTCTCAAAGCCAGTGATTTCAGCAGCTTCCCTTCTATCGTTACATGGAAAATGGCAGACTCAGGAAATAATATTTTCCAGGGTCTAAAATTTTCTAGCAGTGATAAAGATTCTCTCCTTGACCATATTCTACTCAGGCTCCCCTGAACTTTTCAACTGGGCTTCAACTTTTGGACCTCCATGCTTGTCTCTGCATTGTCCAATTTTAGCAAAAATCCTGCTAAGCCAGTTTAGCCAAAATCTCTCATCCTCCATATCCTATCACCCTCTATTCAGATTCCTCAACCTCCACCATCCCCCAAGTGATGTCTGATCACCTTGGCCTGGCTTTAGCGATAATCTTGTTAAGTCAATTTAGCCAGAATTCCACATTACTCCCGACATTTCCTCTTGATAGCTTTTCTTTTGGGATGTTAACGTTGATTCTTCAGAATTCTGAGCAACTTCCTTAGGCAGTTTCATGCACACAAGGTGATTCCTGAAGTGTGATACTCAAGTATTGGAAGGAGCTGTTGGACCTGAAGAGGTTATGTAGGTGAGAGTGAGGGAGCTCTCAAAGAGCTGATGAACAAAATAGGTAATGTAGTTCTCACAGGATACACATGCAACCAGAATATCCATGCTGGATCCTTCAACAAATCCTACTTGCTTGCCTTCAGAGTTTTTTGATATTCTCACCACCTCCACTGTTACTACCCTAAATCATGTCTTCATTATTTGTTTCATGGGACTATTGCAGCAGCCTCTTAATTGGTCTCCCTGTTTTTGTCCTCATCCCTCTTCAGTCTAGGCATAACAGTAGCCCCTGCAATTCTGTTAAAACATGCATCACTATTCTGCTCTTCAAAGCCCTCCAATTGCCTCCCATCCTGTTTAATGTGAAAATCAAAATCCTCATAATGGTCTAAACCTTCCTAAAGACCTGGTCCTATGGCTCCATTATCTCTCCGACCTCAACTACTAGCTCTCTCCTCCTTTCATTTACTTACAAAGGCCTCCTTGCTGTTTCTTGGATGCTCTGGGCACATCCCCACCTGAGGACATTTGCATGTCTGATTTTTGGACTGAGATTTGTACTGTGACATGAACATATTTCTAGTTTCAAAGATTCTAAAATCTAGGATGTACCTCCAGAAATGAGAGGAAAAAATATCCAACTCCCAGCAGCTGTAAAAAGTAAACAAATAAAAGCCAAGCTGATATATTGAATAATGTTTCCCACTTCATGCCAACCCTTCTGAATGCATATGCATAGTCTGATGTAGCTTTGTATGTTTCTGTCATTTTTAGGGAGACATGGTAACAGAGAATAATAACAAATTAACTGTTTTCTTAACCCTATTCTCCAATGACTTGAGAGGAGCAGAAGAGAGTTAGAGGCAATATTCATTCATTGAGTTTTGTAACTGAAAAACTTCTATGAGTATTTTCCATGTTCTACTTTCTGTGCCAGATGCTGGGGATACAACAAGTAAAGCCTCTTTCTACCGGGGGAGATAGGAAGAAGGAGGACAGGGAATTGGAAACAAGGTCCTGAGTGCTGTGCTCAAGCTAAACCCAGGGCATGGAGGGAGAGTGGTGGAGGCATGGCCAGTGGACCTGTGGTTCAGAGGAAGGTTCGGGTAAGGACCTCGCATGAGGTCACAGGATTTGTAGTTGGTGAGGTCCATATTCTAACTCCAAATGTGCTAGCTTCCAGGCACCTGCTCTCATCCATGGGAGTGTGGGTTTATATGGAAAAACCATCAGGTGATAGTTATTTGTCCTATCATAGAATCAGAGGAGGAAGTTACTTTGGATGTGTTTACTTCTTTACGATGTGATTACTTCATGAGAGAATTTATAAAATCCAATGTCCAAACTGCATTATTTTCTAACATGTGTCTCAACTTCATTCCTGGAATGGGAATGTCTGAGCATATATATTTTTCCTTTTCCTTACTGGTACTTTTATTTAGAAAGTTGGAGATTCCCGCACAGTTGTAAGAAATAAGAGAGAGGGATCCCACCTTAACCCATTTCCCCCCAATGTTCATTTCACGATCTATATGTATATCAAAACATCAAGTTGTACATCTTAAATATATGCCATTTTTATTTGTCAGTTACACCACTAGAGCTGGGAAACAAACCCCACAACAATTCCAATGTGATAAAATTGTCCGAGTGTATTTCTATTCTGATTTCTTTATTTCTCCCAAGACTGTGTCACAAAAGCAATAAACACTTCTCTAGCTAACAATTTGAGTTTTCTACTTCCTTTTGTAATGTGAAATTCATCTTTTTACATTATTATTGCATGCTGATCAGAATCTCTGAAAGTCATGTGCATCTTAGTAGAAATATAATGATTATATAGAAATCCTTTAGTCAATAGAGTTTATGTGATGGACAAACATTTTCAAACGTGGTGAGGAGTGAGAGACCAGTCTATACCTTGTCAGAAGGCACAAATCTTCTCTTCAGTCTCAACATGGCTGACTTCATCTCCTGGTTCCTCAGAGTGTAAATCACGGGGTTCAGCAGAGGGGAGATCACACTGAGGGTGGCGGAGATGGCCTTATCGGGGGGGAGGGCAGTGTAGGGCCGTGCATAGACATAGATACAGGGCACAAAGTGCAGGGTCACCACAGAGATGTGTGAAGTGCAGGTGGAGATGGCTTTCCTCCTGCCCTCCCCTGCCTGAGACCTCAGGATCATTAGGATGACTGTGTAGGACACAAGCAGGAACATAAACCACAGTGCACTGAGCAGTCCAGTATTGGAAATCATCAACAGCTCAAGCATGAAAACGTCAGTGCAGGCCAGTTTGAGGACCTGGGGGACATCACAGTAGAAAGTGTCAAGAACATTGGGTCCACAGAAGGGGAGGGGGAGCAACAGGATGATCTGCACGATGGAGTGGACAAAGCCCCCCACCCAGCAGGCCACTATTAGCCCAATGCAACGGCCTCTACTCATGATGGTCACATAGTGCAGGGGCTTGGAGATGGCCACATAGCGATCTAATGCCATCACCGACAAAGAAAATACATCCACCCCTCCAATGAGGTGGAAGAAAAACATCTGGGTGAAGCAGCCATTGAAGGAGATGGTCTTTCTCTGTGACAGAATGTCCACCAGAACTTTGGGAACTGTGATAGAAGAAAAGCAGATGTCGGCAATAGATAAATTACAGAGCAAAAAATACATGGGGGTTTGGAGGCGAGAGTCACAGGTCACGGTGACCATGATGAGGAGGTTTCCCAGCAGGGTTGTCACATACACCCAAAGCAATAAGAGAAATAAGAGCAAGTTCAGTTCTTGATTTTGGGTTAGGCCAAGGAAAATAAATTCTTTGACCCTGGTGTAGTTTTTCAGCTCCATTGAGTCATCTTTCTCTCTCCTTTGTTTCAAGCTACTTCATTTGAAAAGACTTCGCTATTTATTTTGTTTTCTTCCAACGCACTAAGAATGCAATTCAGGATGTTCCTCATGTGGTTGTACTGTTTGCAGTTTGTTGAGTTGTCCCAATTTTAAAGATCCAGTCAGTTTGGTGATCAAATCAAATTATCACAAGCAATGTCATTCAATAATTCTTTCCCTATAAAACTATTTTTTGAAAAGAATAATCATTTATGTTAAGTAGTGATGGTTACATATTTCATTTAATTAACATATTTTAGTTTTTAAATTTTGTTATTATTTTTTATTCCACACAAATTTATTGAATGTCAGGAACTGTCTGAAGCATAAATACAAAGTTAACTAACCATGGTTCCAACCACTGTAGACTCGTAGTCTACAACTTTTATATTCTTATTAGCAAACATTCTGTTGACTTCCACAGCATCTTATCTTGCTAAAAACAATGGATATCGTTCTGTTTCTTACTGCAATGTTACTGGGACATGAGTCAGTTTCCTTGCTGTTGGCTGCTTTGTTTGAATTTCTTAAAATACAACCTATTGTTCCATATAGGTTACTTGTCACTGTGATTACCTTATACTAATCAGATTATTTGCTTGATAATTATTTTAAAATATTTAAAATTTATTATTGGGAAACAAATTGAGACAATATGCAAATCCAAATCTTAAAGAATATCTGTAATTTCTTTTATTGTGTTAAAAAGACTTAAACATGAGACCTACGCTCTTAACAAATTTTGGGGTGCACAATACAGTATTAGACACAGCGCTGTACAGCAGTTCTCTAGAATTTATTCATTTTGCATAACTGATATGATCCTTGCTTGATTGTAGGGAAGAGAATAAAGATAGTGACCTGCTTTTGAGAGGTGGTGCATACTGTATCAATCACATTCTCTTCTTCCTCTTTCCCTTTGTGGGAAAAGCCAAGAGAGTGGAGGCATCACACAGCAGGCAGAGATGTACACATCTTTAGAATAATGCTTATTTTTTATAAGGTGTTATTGATCATTCTTAGGAAATTTAAAATTATTATTTGCTCTACCTCATACTTAGCAAGTGGACATTTATTGCAGTCTTCAAATGTATATGGATAAATGGGACCACATTGTCAAAGTGTTTTCAGCTTAGGAAAAGTGGATGATTTTTATAAATTAATGAACATAATGCAAGACAAAATGTAAAATGTCAAGAGGAAAGTAGAGGTAGATTTGGGCTGGATAGGTGATAATTTAGGAGATATGATTTCCAGCAGTGACAAAGATACTATTTTTTGAGTGTTTACTGTGTGTGAAAAGTTATGAAATGTTGATTTATTGAATTTTCATCACTGTCCTCTGGTAAGTATTAATATTATTCCTGTTTTTCATGTGGATTATATTATGAATCTATGTTTGACTGAGACAAAGGGAAATCTTGAAAAAGGAGGGAAGACACAACGGTTTGTTTTCCCCCTTCAATCTTATAAATATGGGGTCTAATTTCGTATAACAAGAATATTTGGTAAAGTCTGCCTGAAGATAAGAATTTGGCAGAAAGGGGCTCTGGAAACCCAATTTATGTTGACCTTAGCCTGAGGCAGCCTCATCAATAAGCAACTCAAAGAGTCACAGCAAATGCATGATGCCTTCTCTCACACTGAATGGACCACATTTCTGAATCCTTCTTAACACATCACCTCTCTTCCCAATAGTTAACACCCACCTTTGTTGTTTCTGGCACTGAGAAGATCATCTTGGCTCTGAAGCATTTAATATACCTGGAAAATATCAAAGTCAAACTATTTATATGTAATCAATACGACATCTCAATTTCACTATCCACAATTTTAACCTGAGCTAAAAGCTTAACGTCTTTACCTAATTCTTTGATCCTGAAACTCCAACTACAAATTGTATATTATTAGGTACAGAGCAGAATGAACACTGGTGACATTAATTCTTGAAAATATTGTTTCTGAAGGTATAGCCTTTTAGCAGACTAAACATCTTAGTGTCTTTACTTCCCTTTCAGGAAAGAAAGGGCAGATTCAAAAAGTCACGTTTTCAAGAACTTCCATTGTGTCCCTGTCTTATGTGAAAATCCCTCAGCCTCAGGATTAATATAAGAATTGCAAAGGGAATAATATTGGACAAGGAAGTGGAAGTCAAGTGTCTGATTCTGCTGCTGGTGATGAAGTTTCAGTGGGAGTCATTAAGAAGTTACTGAGATATGCACGTGTGGAAACACACACACACACACACACACACACGGACACATTTTGATTGGTATCCAAATTATTTAGAGGCAGTAGAGGAAATCTATCTGCTTAACCATAGCTCAAAGAGAATTTTGTTAAAACATGCCAAATGCTATGCCTGAGAGAGTACAAGGGCTCGATTTTCATGGCTTGTAAGGCTCAGAGAGCACAACATACAAATGAGTTTCAATTAGATTGCCAAAAACCTAGAAGAGAACTGGACCTCAAATCCTTGGCTACCAGTCCAGTTTTTAATTATATGCAGAATGATTATAGTCTCATAATGTTGCTATAAGTTTCCACATGTAGAGAAACAGACGATGTTTGGGGAAAAATGCTTGCCCAGTTTTCCTCTTTTCCAACACTCTACTCATATGAAATCTCTTAATTTGGATACAGCTAGATAAGCATGTTAGTGAAGCTATCTACAAAATTACAGTAGTTATTTAAGATTAGCTGAATTTATTGAATGGTTTGATCTTATATAGAATGCACTTCCACTGTTTGCAGAATGCTCATGGGTTTGGATTTACCTGCTTTTCTGTCTTGTTTTAGTACATTATGCTAGTCTACACTGATTAAAAACTGCATGAGACAGCTTGTGTGTTTGAGACGGGTAATTCCTTTCCACCCCCCAGCTTTACTGAGATACTATTGACATGTATCATTGTGTTTGTTTACGGTATACAATGTATTGATTTGGTACATTTATAATTGCGAAATGATTATCATCTTAGTGTTAGCTAATGCTTTCATCACCTCATGTTAATTACCAGTTCTTTTTAGAGTGAGATGATTTCAGACATACTGTCTCAGCAACTTTCAAGTATTACCATGTTGTTGACTGTAATCACCATCTGCACATTAGATCTCGAAAACTTACTCTTCTTATAACGGAGAGTTTGTACACTTTGACCAACATCTCTTCACTTCTCCCCATCCCCAGCACCTGGTAACCTATGTTCATTCTACTCTGTTTCTGTGAGTTCAGATTTTTAGATTCCACATATATTTGAGATCATACAATATCTGTCTTATCTGACTTGGTTCACTTAGCATAATGCCCTCAAGGTCCATCCATGTTGTCACAAATGACAGGATTTTCTATTTTTTATGACTGACCACATCTTCTTTATCCATCCATCCAGTGATGGACACTTAGATTGTCTTCATATCTTGGATATTGTAAATAATGCTGCAATGAACATAGGAATGCCGATACTTCTTCAAGATCTTAACTTCACTTCCTTTGGGTATGTACCCAGTGATGGTATTGCTGGACCATATGGTAGTCCTATTTTTAATTTTTTGAGGAATGTCTATACTGTTTTCCACAGTGGCTGTACCAATGTATATTTCTACCAACAGTGCACAATGGTTTCCTTTTCTCCACATCCTCACCAACACTTGTTATCCCTTGTCTTTTTGATGATAGCCAATCTAGCAGGTGCGAAGTGATTATCTCATGGTGGTTTTGATTTTAATTTCTCTCATGCTCAGTGATGTTGAGCACCTTTTCATGTACCTATTGGTCATTTGAATGCCTTGTTTGAAAAAATATCTATTCAATTCTTCTGCCCATTTTAAAATCTGATTTTGTTTTATTGTGCTATTGATTTTATCAGTTTGTTTAAGTATTTTGGATACTAACACCTTATCTGATACATAAATTGCAAATATTTTCTCCCATTCTGTAGGTTGTCTTTTCATTTGTTGACTGTTTCTTTTGCTGTGCAGAAGCTTTCTAGTTTGATGTAGTGTCATTTATCAATTTTTGCTTTTGTTGCTCGTGCTTTTACTATCAATGCCAAATAATTATTTCCAAGACCAATGTTGAGGAGCTTTTCCACTATTTTTTCTTCTAGGAGGTTATGGTTTCAGTTCTTATGCTTAAATCTTTAATCCATTTCAAGCAATTTTTGTGAGTTGTGTAAGATAGGGGTCTGATTTCATTATTATGCATGAGGTTATCCAGTTTTCTCAATATTTATTGAAGAGAGTATCCTTTCCCTGTTGTATATTCTTGACTTTGTTGTAAATTAATTGCCTGTATATGCATGAGTTTATATCTAGGCTGTTGATTCTGTTGCATTGGTTTGTATGTCTGTTTTTATGCCAGTACCATACTGTTTTGATTATTGTAGCTTTGTAGTATATAGTTTGAAATCATAATTATGATGCCTCCAGCTTTGTTCTTCTTTCTCAGTATGGTTTTTTCTATTCCTGTAAGAAATGCCATTGGTATTTTGAAAGAGATTGCATGGAATCTGTAGATTTCTTTGGGTAGCGTGTATACTTTACAATGGTAATTCTTCCAGTCCATGAGGATGGGATATCTTTGCGTTTATGTATATCGTCTTCACTTTCTTTCATCAATGTCTTAAGGTTTTCAATGAACAGATCTTTCACTTCCTTGAATAAATTTCTTCCTGGGCATATTATTCTTGTGATGCAATTGTGATTGGGATTCTTTTCTTTTCCTTTTAAATTTAAAGATACATTTTTTTCTAGTATCTTTTTTCTTCTTTTTTTTTTTTTTTGGTGAGGAAGATTGTCCCTGAGCTAACATCTGTTGCCAATCTTCTTCTTTTTGCTTGAAGAAGATTGTCACCGAACTAACATCTGCGCTAATCTTCCTCTATTTTATGTGTGATGCCACCACAGTATGGTTTGACCTTCAGTGCTAGGACCATGCCTGGGATCCAAACAGGCAAACCTCCAGTGGCTGAGTTGGAGCACGTGAACTTAACTACTACACTACCAGGCGGGGCACAATGGTATTGTTTTCTTAATTTCTTATTCTGAGTGTTGCTAGTGTATAGAAATGATGTGCTTTTTGTCTTTGGTGATGTGCAGTTTTGCTACAATGTGAGTATAAGTGGATTACTTTTTATGTATTCTGTCAGGATATGTTGTACATCTAGGAATTTGTATTTTTCATCAGTTGTGAAAATTTCTCAGTTATATCTCATAAAATAGTACTTCTTCCTCATTCTTATTTTTTCCTCCTGAAACTCATGTCACATATAATATTTATTAAATGCATTCGTTTTCTTCTCCATGTCTCCTAACCACCTTTCTTGTGTATTCTCTCTCTTTGTATGTGATCTATTTCAGGGAGTTTCTTTAGTTCAGTATAGTTTTCATTTCTAGAATTTCTGTTTTATTCTTTTTACAAATCTCTTTTTTTCTTTTATAATATCTTGTTTCTTGCTCATGTTTTTAAAGTATCACCTTTAGACTTTTTCTGTTAGCGTTCATATTTATACTGTATGCTCTATCTGATTACTCCAGTACTCAAAGTCCTTGAGAGTGTGATTGTGTTTTGGTTGTCTCTTTTGATTCTTGCTAATAATGGCTTGTTTCTTCATGCTTTTTGTTATTTTGAATTATGAATTTATGCTCAGCTATTTATGTGGAAACTTTGGAAGGCTTGTGTTCAGTGTGCATTCCTTAAGAGAGGGCACATATTTGTTTCTTTCAGGCATCATAGGGCTTTACTAACCCTGAATCATTCTTAGTTAATTTCTCACTTTGGGGCTTCCCATTCCATGTAGGCATTGCAAACTCGAATCCCAAACTCACATCAGGATTTTGAATTCTCTGAAGAGATTATCTTTCTTCCTCTCAAAGCCCAGCCTGAGGCAGACAAGTTATACTGTTATCTTCTTTGCTGGTAGGTGGATTTTTTTCCAGTTTACCCTTTCACTGATGGACGGGTATTAACTTCTCTGCTTTCTATCTATGTTTGGTCCTGAGCCTTTCCCTTCCTTTCCTGTGATTCCTGACGTGTGTTTAAGTGGATGTTTGGTAGAAGCAATTCTAATGTGTGTGTGCACATTTAGATCATGACTTTATTTTATGATACATGGTCTTTCATTTTGCCTGAGGAAGCTCTATTACATTTTCTCCATGGATAGTGGTGGTGTATAGGAAACCAATGATGTATATAATTTGATTTAGCATGTTACCACCTGACTGAACTCTTTTATCATTTTCCATAATTTTTCAGTGAATTCCTTTAAATTATTTTGGATACATCCTTTCAATACCAGGGAACAATGATTTCTTTTTCTCCAGCTTTCCAAAATTTATATACTTTCTCATTTTTTCTCGTGTCTTTTGAACTGTAGTGAATTAAAGTTTAAAGATTAATGTTAGTGGTAATAAAGTGCATCAGTGTCTAGCCATGGATGGTAATGGAAAGTGTTTTATTGTTTATTCATTAGGTATAATGTTTACTATATAGTTCTCGCAGATATTCTTTATCAAGATAATACTTTTTTTCTTCAGTTCCTGGCTTCTTAAGTGTTTTTTTCTTGCAAGGATTTGGGCTGAATTGTATTGAATACTTTTTGCATCACTGAGGTAATCCACATTATTTTTCTTTTAAATCTGCTGTTTCAGCATTAATATTTCTCCTTGAATTTCTGGACTAAACTCTTCCCAATAATGATTTTTCATTGCTTTATTTCATTGATATGTAATTTGCTAATGTTTTATAAGAAGTTTACATCTATATTCGAAGATGTGATTGGTGTGTATACATATATTAGATGTGTGATGTTATCAGATATATTAGGTGCTATTATCTGGTTTGCAGAGAGGGTTATGCTGTCCTAACAGAATGAGTTAAGAAAAATTCATAAGAAAACCGAAAGTTTCAGGATCCTTAAATGTTTATTGGAAATCACCCACAATACAATTTGGGCCTGATGCCTTTAAAAATGGTCTGTCTTTGACAACCTTTTCAATTCATTTACAATTAATGATCTCCCTTGGGGCTGGCCTGATGGCGCTGTGGTTAAGTTCGTGCATTCCTCTTCTTGGTGGCCTGGGGTTTGCTGGTTCAGATCCTGGGTGCAGACCTGGCACTGTTAGGCACGCCATGCTGTGGTAGGCATCCCAGTATAAAGTAGAGAAAGATGGGCACGGATGTTAGCGCAGGGCCAGGCTTCCTCAGCAAAAAGAGGAGGACTGGCAGTAGTTAGCTCAGGGGTAATCTTCCAAAAAAGAAAAAAGATTTTTCCCCTTTTTTTAGTCCATTTTGGTAGCCTATATTTCCATGAAAATTATATGCTCTATTGTATCCTATAAGTTTTAAAAATTACATTTCAGTGAACTGCGTTTACCTCTTTCTCTTAATTGGCTGGAAGTCCATGGAGTGCATTTGTTTATATGTTCAATCAGAAAAGCGTAATTATTGAATGTGCCTGGATCTTTGGGAAACAAATGGAGGGTTTCTAGAAGGGAGTATCTTAGATTCCCATAAGATAAGGATTTTCATGGCTTCCAAAATAAGGAACTGTAGCAGTAGGATCTTTGGTCCCCTAAAGTGAGGAAAAATAGGAGTTTCAAACTTTCTTTTAATGCCAAGAAAAGGATGACCTGCACATAAAAAATGTAATGTGTTATCAATGATCAGAATTTTATTATGAAAAATCTATGTTGTACTGGTGAGTTCATGGCAGTCTTATGTGTTCCTAAAACACATGGGGGTGGAGAAAAGAAAACTTGTTTTCCTTTTTCTATTGCTCTTTTGTGTTTCTTTTCAAAAAATTTTATTGAGGCCATAGGATTTTATAACTCTGTGAAATTTCAGTTGTACATTATTATTTGTCAGTCACCATATATATGTGCTCCTTTACTCCTTATGCCCACCCCTAAACCCCTTTGCCCTCTGGTAACCAATAATCTGTTCTCTTTGTCCATGTATTTGTTTATCTTCCACATATGAGTGAAATCATATGGTGCTTGTCTTTCTCTGTCTGGCTTATTTCACTTAACATCATACTCTCAAGTTCCATACATGTTGCAAATGGGGCAGTTTTGTCTTTTTTATGGCTAAGTAGTATTCTATTGTATTTATATACCACATCTCCTTATCCATTCATCAGTCGATGGGCACTTGGGTTGCTTCCACATCTTGACTATTGTGAATAATGCTGCAATGAACATAGGGGTGCATAAGTCTCTTTGAATTGTTGGTTTCAAGTTCTTTGGATAAATACCCAGCAGTGGGACAGCTGGGTTACATGGAATTTCTATTTTTAATTTTTTGAGAAATCTCCATACTGTTTTCCATAGTAGCAGCACCAGTTTGCATTCCTACCAGCAGTGTGTGAGGGTTCTCTTCTCTCCACATCCTCTCCAACATTCGTTGTTTTTTGCCTTGGTGACTATAGCCATTCTCACAGGTGTAAAGTGATATCTCATTGTAGTTTTGATTTGCATTTCCCTGATGGTTAGTGATGTTGAACATCTTTTCATGTGCCTGTTGGCCATCCGTATGTCTTCTTTGGAAAAATGTCTGTTCATACCCTCTGCCCATTTTTTTATTGGGTTATTTGTTTTTGTTGTTGTTGAGTTGAATGTGTTCTTCATATATTTTGGAGATTAACCCCTTGCTGGATATATGATTTGTGAATATTTTCTCCCAATTGATGGGTTGTCTTTTTGTTTTGTTAATGATTTCCTCTGCCAAGCAGAAGATCTTTAGTGATGAAGACCCATTTGTTTATTTTTTCTTTTGTTTCCATTGCCTGAGTAGAAATTGTGTTCAAAAAGATCCTTCAAAAACTGATGTCAAATTGTGTACAGCCCATATTTTCTTGTAGGAGTTTTATGGTTTCACGTCTTACTTTCAAGTTTTCCATCTATTTTGAGTTGATTTTTGTGTATGTTGTAAGATAGTGGTCTACTTTCCCTCTTTTGCTTGTGGATGTCCGGTTTCCCCAACATAATTAATTGAAAAGAATTTCCTTTTTCCATTGTATGTTCTTAGCTCCTTTGTCAGAGATTAGCTGTCCATAGATGTGTGGTTTTGTTTCTGGGCTTTCAATTCTGTTCCATTGATCTGTGTGTCTGTTTTTGTACAGTATCATGCTGTTTTGATTACTATAGCTTTGAAGTATACTTTGAAGTCAGGGATTGTGATGCCTCCAGCTTTGCTCTCTTTTCTCAGGACTCCTTCAGCTATTCAGGGTCTTTTGTTGTCTCATATGAATTTTAGGATTCTTTGTTCTATTTCCATGAAGTTTTCATTGTATAGGTCTTTCACCTCCTTGGTTAAATTTATTCCTAGATATTTTATTCTTTTTGTTGCAATTGTAAATTTGATTGTATTTTGAGTTCTCTTTCTGTTAATTCATTATTAGAGTATAGAAATTCAACAGATTTTTGTAAGTTGATTTTGTACCCTGCAACTTTAATGCAGTTGTTGATTAATTTTAATACTTTTCTGATGGATTCTTTAGGGTTTTCTGTATATAAAATCATGTCATCTGCAAACAGCAAAGTTCCATTTCTTCCTTGTCAGTTTAGATATCTTTCATTTCTTGTTCTTGCCTAATTGCATTGGCCAAACCCCCCAGGACTATGTTGAACAGGAATGGCAAGTGTGGGCACCCATGTCTTCTTCCTGTTCTCAGAGGGATGACTTTCAGTTTTTCCCTTTTGAGTTTGATGTTGGCTGTGGGTTTGTCATATATAGCCATTCTTATGTTGAGGAACTTTCCTTCTATATCCATTTTGTTGAGAGTTTTTATTGTAAACGGGTGTTGGATCTTGACAAATCCTTTCTCTGCATCTTTTGAGATGATTAACTGATTTTTCTTCCTCATTTTATTAATGTGGTGTATCACATTGATTGATTTGCAGAAGTTGAATTATCCCTGCATCCCTGGAATAAATCTCACTTGATCATGGTGTATGATCCTTTTAATGTGTTGCTGTATTCGTTTTGCCATTATTTTCTTGAGTATTTTTGTGTCTATGTTCATCAGCCATGCTGGCATGTAATTTTCCTTCTTTGTGTTGTCCTTGTCTGGGTTTGGGATCAGGGTGATGTTGGCCTTGTAAAATGTGTTAGAAAGTGTTCCATCTTCTTCAGTTTTTTGGAACAGTTTGAGCACGATAGGTACTAAATCTTCTTTGAATGTTTGGTAGAATTCTCCACAGAAGCCATGTGGTCCTGAACTTTCATCTTTTGGGAGGTTTTTGGTTACTGTTTCAATCTCTTTACTTGTGACTAGTCTTTTCAGATTCTGTATTTCTCCTTGGTTCAGTTTTGGAAGGTTTTATGTCTAAAAATTTATCCATTTCTTCTAGGTTGTCCAATTTGTTGGTACATAGTTTTTCATAGTATTCTCTTATAATCCTTTGTATTTCTCTGGTATCCATTGTATTTTCTCCTCTTTCATTTATAATTTTATTTATTTGATAGTTCTCTCTTTTTTTCTTAGTGGGTCTAGCTAAGGGTTTGTCAATTTTGCTTATCTTTTCAAAGAACCAGCTCTTAGTTTTATTGACCCTCTCTATTGTTTTTTTTGGTTTTAATTTCATTTATTTCTGCTCTAATTTTTATTATTTTCCTCCTTGTACTGACTTCAGTCTTTGTTTATTCTTCTATTTATAGTTATGTTAGGTATAGTTTAAGATTGCTTATTTGAGATTTTTCTTATTTGTTAATGTGGGCCTGTATTGCTATGAATTTCCCTCTTATGACCACTTTTGCTGCGTCCCATGTGAATTAGTATGGTATATTATCATTTTCAGTTGTCTCCAAATACTTTTTGGTTTTTCCTTTAATTTCTTCAGCGATCCGTTCATTGTTCAGTTGCATGTTGTTTTGTC